>NW_026055520.1:0-386474 GCF_023757995.1 Alternaria metachromatica | reverse complement strand
CTAGTCTAAGAGATTTAAAAGCTTTAACTACTTTAGAAATAATAGTACTAAAACTTTAAGTTTTAGTTTATTTACTTTTAAAGTACTATAATCTTTAGTTTTATATTCTTTAGTATACTAGTACTAAGCTTTTTTCTTTTAAAACTTAATTATAAGCTATAGAATTATTAGTTTACTAATAAAATAGTATAATTATAAATAAATCTTAATAAAGTATAATATACTTATAAGTTTTTAACTATTACTTAAATCTTTTAATAGTAGTAACCTCTTCTAGGCCTTAGAGATAGAATCTACTACGTTATATCTTATAATATTATACTATGTTATAAATAATAAATAAATAAACTTTTAAGCTATTAAAACTAAGCCTAATAGACTTAAACGCCTTTTACCGCCTACCTATCTATCTATACTTTCTTTTCTTACACATTTATAATAAAGCCTTATAATTCTATATTAACTTATTTATTACTACTAATATTATATAGATAATACCTAGTTACTACTATATTATACGTAGTTCTTCTTAAAAGTAAGCGTTACTACTACTACTACTACTTCTATTATAGTTACAATTGCCTAAAAGCTTATAGAAATCTTAGAATTAGTAGTAGTAGTAATATATCTATAGTGCTATAAAAGAGCTATATATTCTCTATAGCTTAATACGCTAGCTAAATACTCTAGAAAGATCTTAAATATATCTATAGTCTATTAGACTAGTTGCGTATTCTACTATAAGCTTATTAATAAGCTATTAGTATTACTCTATTATCTAGATTATCTATCTTACTTATATTATTAGCCTAATTATAGATTTATAGTTATTATTATTATTATTAATTACTAGTCTATATAGAAGCTGTAGGTATAGCTATAGAGGTAGTTTAAAGCGCCTTTACGTTAAGAAAATTCTCTACTATAGTAAGAATCTATAGTATCTAGACTTTATATTTATCTAATTATATAATATTCTCTATAAAGTTAGTTTAGACTTAAGAGAGTAAGCTATAGCGTAAAGCCTTAACAAGGTTAAGCTAATAAGAATACTATAGACTAGCAAATTCTATATACTTTAGAGAACTACTACTACTTACTATTATAGTAATAGATTCTAAGATAGCTATATAGATTCTAAATAAAGCATTAGATACGTAGCGTTATATAGTATTAAGAATATTAAATTTATAGACTAGCCTAGTGTATATAGTAGTCTTATCTATAATTATCTTATACTACTAGTCTACTAATATATACTTTATAAGATTAAACTTACTACTTCTATATTTATAAGCTACTATAGCTAGTACTATAGATAGTATATAGCACCTACGTATCTTAAAGATATAGAGAGTTATAAAGTTATCTAATATATTATTAGAGTATATTATAGTTAGAAAGATAGATATTGTTATAGACTAGCCTTAGAGTTAGAATATACTAAGTGTTAATAGAATATTGTAAGGCTTAGAACTTAAGAGGCTACGTATAGAATCTAGAGGTTTGTGTAGCGAGTCTAGACCTTACCTATACCTTCTCTATTCTAGCCTAGGCTTAGGCAAAGCCTAAGACTATTATATACTTCTAAACTTGCCTCTGTTGTATTAGTTAGAAAAGCAGCGCAGCGTTGTAGAGAATGCCTCTGCGCTAAGGTTATAGGCCTAACAGGCAACGCGTAGAGGTAGGTCTGCGCGTACAGAGTTTTTAGACTATGCGAAAATTTTGCCTATACAACCTCTACTACGCCTATGTACAGAGTTACAACAACTCTAAACTGCATCTAGACTAGAGTCGCATTATAATTTTTCGCGATTATAATATAGCTTTTATCTAAGGCCTTACTTACACTCTAACGCAACTTACCTTTATTCTAACCTACTCTAAATTCTTTACTTTGCAACTTCTACACCCGCCTCTTTTAAAAACCTATTAGTTCTAGACTACGTCTGCACCTCTTATTATAAAGTTCTATATTATTCTTGCCTAGCTTACAGCTCTAGTGCTATTTACTTTAGCTAGTTCTCTTAACGCGCGAAACAGTAGCACTAGTGTTGCTGCCGCTAGCGCCTCTAGCGGCTAAGATCTAAGAAAGCTAACTAGTCTCTCTAGACACAGCTCCTTCTATAACTCTAAGGTAAGAGCTCTAATTAGGTCTAGACTATGCTCTAACTAACGTATAATAGAGTAAGCAGCGCTGTATAGACTAGTACAAAGTTAAGAGCAACTCTAATAACTCTAACTTTGCTAAGGCTAACTCTAAGAATTACTTATATATTCTATATATTGCGCTACTCTTCTAGTTCAGAAAGTATAAGTGTAAGCCTAGTGCTAGTTTGTTCTATTTAGGTTCTCTTAAGAGTCTAGACTATAAGCTAACTTCTTCTAGGCTCTTTATATTCTTTCTGTAGCTATTGCAAGGCGAAGTGCGCTTTATATACGCTTAAGTTCTCTATTAACTCTAAGCTACGCCGCGCGTTCTGCGATTAGAACTGCTACGTTAAGCAGAGCACTAGGCGCAGAAACGCCTATATTACAGATCTAGAGACGTACAGCACTATACAGCCTATAACTAGAACTATACTAAAGTTTGCGCTGCGCTTTTACATTCTCTGCTGCTGCTTTAAATTAACTCTTGCTACAGCTAAGTAAGGCTCTAGTCTAGCTACCTCTTATAAACTCTCTGCTTAACGCTAGTACAAGGCTTTACGCCTATCTAACAACTAGATGTCTCTATTTAATCCCTCTTAGAGGAACATAGTTATTTCTATAGCATCTAGTTGCAGCTTAAATAATTTAAATAATCTTATGCGTTTTGTTAGCAGCGCTCTAAACGTTATTAGTAGTTAGTTTTAGTAGCAGAAGGACATGTTTAGTAAGATTATAGTACAGGCTCTAACTTTCTCTGCACTATCTATATGTTAACTTTTATTAGAACTAACTTCTACCTAGCACGCTCTTAAAGCACTGCTGCTAAGTAGACTATCTGCCTCTAAGCAGCTCTAGTTTCTACTGCTAAGCCTACTAGATTAACAACTAGCCTAAGAACAAATATAACTTAGATAATAAAGAGTATAGAGTCTCTACGCGCTGCGCTAACTGCTGTACTAACCTCTCTTGCGACCGCCCTTAAACTACTAGAGATACTACCTACTACAGTTGCTATCGCGTTAATATCTAGCCTAGCGCTATTTCTTTTCTAGACTTAAGCGCGTAAGCTCCCTCTGCTGTATATAAGCAGCGCAGCACTTCTAGGCGCAGTGCTCTAGTACCTATCTCTGCGCGGAATCCTCTAGCGCCTTATACAGATACAGTCTACTACAGCACTAAAGCCTGCAAGAACGTTAAGTAGAACTAGAATAAGCTAATAGAGAATTTCGCTAAGTAGCCTAGTAACTCTAGACTAGCTCTAGACCCCGCCTTATCTACTAACTCTTCTACCTCTAACTAACTCTAGCGCTATATCTTAATATTATCTAGCTAGCCTATGTCTAACTCTAAGTCTAAGGCTAAATTAGAGGCCTACCTTTTCTAGATCCCGCTATTATTAACTTCTAGCAGTAATACTCTGCGCTAAGGCTCTGTTAAGCAAGAGACCCCTCTACTACTATACAATAACTATTCTACGCACTACTATGTTAAAGACTAACTTATTCTAAAGCTGCCTCTCTAAAGCTTTAGCTGCGTCTAGAAGCAGCTTCTACTTAAGAAGGAGCCTCCTCTACTTAAGAAGAATCTAATTCTGCCTAAGAAGAACCTGTAATAGCAGCTAGAGCAGAAGTTTTCTAAGATTAAGAAGAAGATTCTAGAGCCTAATAAGTAGTTTAACATAAGTAGCAGTCTACCTAATAAGTAGATCTGTTGTAAGATAGAGGACAACTAAGTAGACTCTATGTACCTCTAGTCTAGATCTGTATAGTGCCTGTAGAGTTACTATTCTTAAGATTTGCAGTGCGTACTAGATAGCGTAGGCTAAAGGCTATTAAATTAACTTCTTTGTTATAGGCCTAAGGCTAAATTTATTATGTGCCTTTTCTTTTCTTATTATAACGCACTAGTCTATTGTAAAAACGCGCGTCTCTATATTTAGCTTTAAAACAATCTAGCGCCTTAGTCTTAGAGAGTTTAAGCAGGTTAACCTATATTAGCGTAACGTAGCTAGCCTACTTTACTAAGGCCTTCTACTAGCTCTAACTAGAAGCGTTTTTTACCTATAAAACTTTCTCTACTATCTATTTACGCAAATTCTTATTATTCTTATATAGGTCTACTACAGGCTCTAGTTGTGCGTCTGTTAGCGGCTAGCTTAGCAGAGAATCTGCTGCTGCCTACTCTACTAGATCTACATAGACAGTCTTGTGCAGGTTTCTAGATAGGTCTAAGGTAACTATAAGAGAGAATAGCACTGCTGTTACAGCGTACTTTGCTTAGAGCTAGTCTAATTTCTTACTAGGCTAGTTTGTCTTAATATTACGCATAGAGAACTATACTCTATTACTAACCTAGAATTGCTCTGCAGAGCAGCGCAACTAGTTTATAGTCTTCTATTACTACTACTAGGTAAAAATAATTGCAGCTTAGGCTAGATTAAGCCTAGACTTTAGGTGCTCTATAAACTAAACAGCGCAGCTCTTAGAGGTGTGCGTAGACCTCTTCTAAGGCGGAACCTACTACAGCGTCTCTACTATATATCTATTAAGTAGTAGGTTTAGGCTAACCTCTGTAACGCTTAAGTTATAGTTATTTAAGGCAAGTTAACACGCTAGAAGGCAATTAGGCTAGTTAGTCTATTTAAAGTTTACTATTATACGCAGTACTATCTATACCTTTTAGTTTATGCGCTCTATGCCTCTATTAGTCTAGAGGTAGTACAACGTTAAGAGTAGCTAGTCTACCTTTATAAGCTTACATAAAGTAGTCTAGAAAGCCTCTAACTAGTTAGAGCTACAGTCTGTAATAAGAGCTAAGAGAAATCTATAGAAACGCTACTAGTAGTTGCAGAATACCTGCGCGATGTAGTCTAAGGCTATAGAGAGAACTGCTTCTAACTAGACAAATTTTAACAGGTAATCTATAATAACTAAAAGATACTATAGCAAGGTCTTATTGCGGGCTAGCAGTTCTATTATAAAGTCTATTAAGATCTGCTGCTAGTACTTATCTGCTACTAGAATAGGCTATAACAGCCCTTAGCGCTTCTTCTAAGAGAAGTAGGTAGCGTAGTAGTAGCAATTTCTAATGTAACGCGCAACGTTACTTAACATACTATTCTAGTAATAGTTTTAGCGTATATAGCAGAAAGTAACATTCTTCTCTAAATACTCTACTAGGCCTAACTTGTAGGCTCTCTAGATTACTGTTATAGTAAGTAGCTTCTAATTTAGTAGCTATAAAACGCCTCTTTAAAGTAGTGTACTGTGTGCGCTAATAGCGCAGTCTCTAATTTGCTAAGTTATATTAGCCTTAGGTAGAAAAGCCCTCGTACCTAGATAGACTGCCCTCTACCTCTTAACGTAGCTAGAATTCTCTACTAGTGCAGCGTTCTATAGGCTCTGTATATAGAGGTTAAGAAATACTAAAGAGCCTAGTAGAGGTGTATTCTCTACCTAGACCTAGGCTGTACTTACTAAGATCTAGATAGGTATTATAACGCGTGTTAACTAGCGGAAATCCTCTACGCAGTCTTACTTATAGCAGCTTAATGTATTAGAGCGCGCCGCGAGGCGCCTAGGCTAATAACGTAATACATACTAGAATTTAGAGAGGTGCTCTGCCTAGCAATGCTATCGCTCGCTAAGGTCTTGTATACTAGTAAAGTACTCTAAGTTCTTATAGTTAGTAAGAACCTTAAAAGGCTTGTGCACGCTAGTAAGCTTAGCTGCCTATGCCTTAAGGCAGCGCACTATAGTAAGTAACTTCTTATTGTAAATAGTATAGTTGCGCTTCTTGCTTGTAAGAGCTACTAAATAGTAAGCAACTAGGTACAGAATACCTCTAATATACTGCGAAAGACATCTCTCTAGAGCGACGCCTAAGTAGTCTATCTTAATAATTGTTTAGTAAGAGGGGTTCTACTAACAAAGAATAGAGCCTATAACAAATGCAGACTTTAACGTTTAGAAAGCCTAATTCTTCTCTAGTCTCTATTTAAACTAGGTAGCCTTTTCTATAAGTTAGTAGAGAGAAGCAGCTATCTTAGAGAAGTTAGAGACAAAGTTACAATAAAAGTTTGTAAACCTAAGAAAACTACGCATACCTATTACTGTTGTAGGCGCTCGCTAGTTCTAGACTACCTAGAGCTTGTCTAGGTCTAGACGTATAGCGCGCTCTACCTTAATAACGTAACTAAGGTAGCAGACCTTCTTTACCGCAAACACGCTTTTCTTAAGGTCTAGGTTAAGTTAGGTATTACGTAGCAGAGTTAGAACCTGTTTTGCCTTAGTAAAGTAGTTAGCTCTGCTTTCTCTAGAGTAGATTAGAACGTTGTTAAGGTACGCTGTCGCGAAATTGCCTAGTGCTTTCTTTAGCGCACTGTTAATGTACCACTAGAAGAATATAGGTGCACTAGTTAGGCTAAAAGAGTAGATAAGCTACTTAAATAATCTAAATTAGGTACAGAACGCTGTTTTTGCCTTGTTACTATTAGCTATACGCAGCTTGTAGAATGTAGCATAAACGTTAACCTTAGTAAACTAATAAGCCTCTAAAAGCATGCGCAGCGTCTTCTTAATTAAGAGTAGTAGGTAGCGATCTGTAACTATAATTTTGTTAAGGCTATAGTAGTTAACGTAGAGGCGCTAACCTCTAGAGGCCTTCTTTACTAGAAGAACTAGCAACCTAGCAGAGGAGAAGCTAGCCTAGATCTACCTCTTATTAAGTAGGTCTATAAGCTACGCGCGCAGCTCTAGTAGCTAATCGCGCGATATTAGATATAAGAGGCCTTATAGCGCGTTCTGCTTGCGGCTGCGCGCGTCTATAGACAAGTTAATATAATAATTAAGGCGGCTCTAGTAAGAGAGTAGCCTACTAGCCTTATTCTTATTAAAGAGGTTACAAAACGCAGCTAACTTAGGTAGTAATTTACTTAGCTTAGGCTCTATAAAGGGTTAAATGCCTTCTAACAAGAGGTAGAACTAACGCAGAGTATAGGTAAGAGTATAGATACTTATAACAAGAACTGCGCCTCTATACTTAGAAATACGCGCTCTATAATCTACTACCTTAGCTACCTTCTTAACACTAATTATTATAATCTCTAGCTGCTCTAGAGCCTAATTACACTTATACACTACTATCTCTCTAGCGCAACCTATAGTAAGAAGGCCCTATAGAACGTTAAGAACGACGCTCTTCTAGTGCATCTATAGCTTACCTAGAATAATATTGTAATACAAGTTTAGAACTACATAGGCAACAAGGCGAGTTAGCTAACTATTAATGTTATACTCTACTATAGCTAACTGTAAGATAACAGAGTTCTGTAAAGAACCTACTACTTAGCGCAGCAACTATAGAGTTAATTTAAGAAATTAGGTACTTACTCTTCTAGCAACTGCCTTATTAATTACGCAGAAATATTTACACTCTAAGTTAACTAACGCCTACACCTGCTTAGCGCTCTCTAGAAATAAGAATACTAAAAACAGGCTCTTATCTATAAACTAGCTAATATTAACTAAGCAAGTATTAAGGCTATATGTTAGCGACTCCTCTGCTAATGCAACCGCAGTCTGCCTCTAAGCTAAACTCTCTCTAGAGGCAGTTAGTTTTCTAAACGTACCCTCTCTTTATCTAAACTAACTAATTATATTGCGATAGAGCGTATTATAGCTGCGTTTAGGCATACTCTTATGTAGTAGCCTGCGCGCCTGCACTATATATAGATACTTGCTGCCTTACGCTCGCTAAATATATCTGCAGAAATCTAGTTCTTCTAGTTAGAAGCTAGACCTCTGCAAGAGCCTCTAGACGCAGTGCCTGCTGCCTCTACGTTTACTATATAAACGTTACTATTATAGTTCTGCCTCTAAGGCGCTATAGGCACAGAGTAATAGAGCTAAGACCTCTAGGTAGACTCTATCTCTGCTGTCTTAAGGTTAACTGTAATAGCCTTATACGCGAGAACCGCAGCGTTATAGTTAGTGCGCGATACGCTCTAGTTTATAGAGACCTCTCTTATATAATTATTTAAGGCGTTACAAAGCTAGCCTAGCTTATGCTTATTAGCCTAGTAGAGCCTACCTGCCTACGCTAGAGTCTAGCTAAAGGCGATAAAGAATTCTATAAAGGACTAACGCTTTCTCTAGCGCAGGTAGTCTAGGCGTACTAGAGCCTACTTCTTACTATAGACGTTGCTATAGCAGAACAACAGGTAGTTAAGAAACTCTAGCAGATTCTAGGTACTATACCTACCTATCTTAAAGTATAGAGCAACCTGCTACTAGACTGCAGGTAATAGTTTAGCGTTAATAAATATAAACTACAACTTTCTGTTCTCTAGAAACTCTTAGTCTATCGCTAGCTTATACTTAATTATTACCTTCTAGGCTTAGAAGTACGCCTTATTACCTCTAAAGCACTCCTCTATCTAAAGAGGCCTGCGCTTATCTACGCACATAGGTAGAGAAGAAGAAAGAAACAGAGAGTCTGCACTAGCGCTAAAACTACTAATAGGTACCTCTATAGTAAGAGCAGCGTTTCCTTTCTATAGAGTATTACTAGAGAGAGGCGTAGCATTAAACTACGTACTTAAGGCCTTAAGGCGTTAGGTAAGGTGTTTATTCTAGACCTAGAGCGTCTAGAATAAGGCGTAGTCTTCTGCGCAGTCTTAGGTTAGTTGTTATAGTTAGTTTAGAATTGCTTATAGAGTTGCGTCTTTAGCTATTTTTATTTCTTAAGCCTAGCTAGTCTATCTCTAAACTTGTATATAGTGCGCAAGAAAGAAGCCTTATAAATATTATAGACTAGCCTTAGAGTTAGAATATACTAAGTATTAATAGAATATTATAAGGCTTAGAACTTAAGAGGCTACGTACAGAATCTAGAGGTTTGTGTAGCGAGTCTAGACCTTGCCTATACCTTCTCTGTTCTAGCCTAGGCTTAGGCAAAGTCTAAGACTATTACAGATATAAAGAAAGATTTAGAAGGTATAGAAGATATAGAGAATAAAAATAAGAAAGATAAGAGAAGAGAGAAAGATAAGAAAGTAGAGGTTTTTACTTTTCTATCTACTAAAGAGTCTAGTATAATTACACGTATAAGACTTTTTATTAGAATAGCTATTATATAATAAATTTAGAGTTATTATGTATAGAATTTAGAGTTATAAACTACTACTTCTTACTATCTTACTACCTTATAGCTTTATTCTTACTTTATAGTCTTATTTTAGAAATAGCTTTAAATACGTTTAAGTTCTTAAATGTTTATAGCTATTTCTCTATAGTTATAGCTTTCTTTACTTTATACTTTTATATAGAGCTTCTAGAAAGTAATAAAATATATATATAACTTCTAAATACCTTTCTAGAGGTATATAGAGCGCGTAGATACTTATATACCTTTTTTCTTTATAGAATTTAGGCTAAATTCTAGCTTCTTACTCTTATACTTTTATATAAGGTTTAAGAGTGTTAAACTTTATAGCTTAGTTTTAATCTCTAGAACTTTTAAAAGAATATATACTACTATATACTATAAAATAAGGTATTTAGAAAATATATCTATATTATAATTATATACTATATTACTTAACTACGTTATACCTGTATTTTCTACACTAGTATATTTAATAAAGTAATAGTAGTAGCTAAGTAAAGTTTATAAACTTAAATAAAAAATACTTTATAATTAACTATATTTTACTTAGTATATTCTACTAAGTAAGATATAGTATATTATTCTTATTAATAATATAATAATAGTACTTATTTGTAAAGTATATAGTAGAGAGAGAGTTATATAATATTTATTTATTTTATTTCTAATATATATCTTTTTATACTAAATTAATTCTAAACTATTCTAGAAATAATTTACTTAAAAATAGTACCTAACTATCTACTAGAACTACTACTCTTAGAAAGAGTAAGTATACGCTTAGAAGAAAAGTTTAAGAAGAACTAGCAAGATTTATACTTATTCTTTTTATTCTAGAAAAAAATATAGTCTAAATCTATTAGAAATAATTCTAAATTATTCTAGAAATAATTTAAATAAAACTTACTATAAATAAAGTCTATGTCTAGGCTATTAATATTATACGTCTAGTAGAGAAAGTTATCTTTAGCCTAATTATTATAATAGTCTCTAACTATATTAGTTATAGTAGTAAAGTTAAGCTATAAAAGTTAGAAATAATTTAAAAATATTTAAGAAATAATTTACCTATTCTCTCTCTAAATTATTAACCTAAATAATATTCTAGAGAAAGTATTTCTAGTCTTTCTACTCTTTCTTCTCTTTTTTATTATCTAGTATAGTAGTAGAGTTCTTAAAATTATTATAGTCTAAATTATTTACTAATTAATCTAACTTATAGTCTAAATTACTTAATAAATAATCTAACTTAGACTTATTATTAAATTCTATCTAAGCTAGATTAGTAGAAAAAGTAAAAGAGTTAGTAAAAGAGATAGTAAAAGAGTTAGTAATAGTATTATAGGTAGCTATAGTCTAAATATAAAAACTTAGATTAAATTAATTAAGAATTAATTAAGAAGTAATTTAAATAAACTTACTTATCTTAGCTTAAATTAGAGTATTAGTAGAATTTCTAACTTACTTAGTAAACGCTATTCTTAGCTAGTAAGCTTAGCGTAAGTAGTTTCTAAGTATAGTATAACTAGTATACTTCTACTAGAAAAAATATTAGAAATAATTAAGAAATAATCTAGAAATAGTTTATACTCTATAAAGAATTTTACTTTAAATTTTAATATAGTAGTATAGCTAACCTATATAAATAATTAGCTTATTTTATATATTAGTAGTAAAAAGTAAGTACTTAAATAAGTATTAGTTAAGCTAAAGAAATTACTTATAAGTAGGCTAAATTTATTAGAATTATTTATAGATTAATCTAAAAATAGTTTATACATTTTCTTAGAAAACACTTTAGATTTAGTAGACTATTATAAGTAGCGTAGTTTAGTAAAAAGGTTTAGTAAAGTTATATTATTATTATTTAAGTAAAATTATTTTAGAAATAATTTATAATTAATTTACTAAGATACTACTTTAGCGTGTGCATTAACTACGCATAAATGCCTTAGCATGCTATGTCTCGGCGCGCCCTTAGTTAGATGGCCTGCATCCTGCGGTTCTAGTTCGGCCGTCCAGTCGCGTCACGACCGCTGATCAGCGCGCGACTCCTCACACTTACATCAACTGCCGTCATCCGGCCAGGCCCTCGAGCGAACTTGGGTTGTCGCATTTGCTTCTTTCTCTCCCTCTTGCACTCCGACCGGAGCGTGACTCGGAAAGCGAAATCTACCCGCCGTTCCTCGTTAAGCAGCTAAATTGATCACCCGTCCTGTCATCCCGGAACCCTGTCCATCTTCAGCCCCCAAGGGCTCGAGCGTGCATCGAAGCGGCATCAGAAAGATCCCCTCTCCACCTCAGCGACACCGCATAATCCTGCCTGACCACGCCTTCCGACCGCTCCTTCCCCCTTCACACACACATCCACACAATTGCACTCCGCTATGCAAGCTCGCCATACGCCGACCGACGAACACCGCAGCAAGAGAAAGTTCCAACCCAGCATCACAAGCTATTTCGAGGTGCGGGACGATTTCGAGGATACCGACGATCTGCGGGGCCTAGATCCGATTACCCGACCGCGACACCAAAACACGAGGCAACACCAGCATCAGCACAGGGAGAAACTCGCTCCTGACGTCCCCGGCCGAGTCCAAGCAGACCTCCTCAGCGTCGGCATGAGAGTGCGAAAGAGCGTGCCGGAAGGCTACAAGATCCACAAGACATCCGGCCTCCCCTCCATCCAAACCACCATGTCGCGGCCCACCCTAGCCGTCAAACCACCCCGAGAGCCTGTATCAGAAGAAGTGCTGCACCAGCGCGAACTCCTGCCCTTCTGCGGCTTGAACAAAATTGGCGGCTTCGCAGAACAACCAACAACAAACCCACACCTCTACGCTGCGAACGGCACGCCACCACCTCCAAACTACTTCCCCCTCCCAGCCGAAACCTTCACCCAGCCCTTCTCGTCCAAAGCCTCCACAGACAGCGGATACTCAACGACTTCGCAACGTCCACACAACCCCTCGAAACGCTCATGGCAGGACGAAGATGAAGTCAGGACATTAGACACGACATTCTTCTTCGGCTCATCATCGTCGACAAGGGGAATGGGCATGGGCGTCGAAATCGACGAAGTGCCCGTTAGCCCGCTGAGTGAAACGCCACCTCAGGGACTCAATATGCAGCCGCCACCGCGTCGCGTCGCGCTGCCCAAGTCGAGACGGACAGTGCAACGGACGATTAGTGACGATGATATTGATATGGATTTTGAGAACGCGGCGCACATGGAAGGAAGAGTCGGCGCAGGTAGTGGAAGTGATTTCGAAGAGGCGGACTTTTTGAGCAAAGAGGTGGATATGGGTGGGATCTAAGGAGATCATATCACACCTACAGTCGGTTTTCTTGTCGTCCCGGCACCTTCTCGCTTCTTCGCTTCTTGTATATACCTTGGTTCTGGTCTGGTTACACGGTCTTTCCTTTTGGTCTCTCTCCCCCGACACGCGAAGCCGTCATTACAGGCGGCGCAACAACGGCGTTCATGAACAAGCGATGTATGTAATGTCGGCGCGTATACCCGATTTATCTTTCTTGGTTGTCTAGCTGGTAAATCTACTCTTGGTTTCCCCAAACGGCCTCCCTTTGCGATATGCACTCCTAGATCTCCTGATTAATCAACGCAGCACTATCACAGATCTCTTCACCATGAACATTAAAAACCGACTGCCCATCTATCGTAACATTCCTCGTCGTAAACCCAAAACAATGGCCCCCTTCCCAGTCATTACTCACATCGAAAGTATTGCGCCAACAAACCGCATTACAGAGGGGATTACGACCTGCTTGTATATCGGTCCGGTTGTTCTGATTATACTGCGCGCATATGTCGATGCATTCGTCGAGGCTTTTTACGACGCCCTGCACGGGAGCCGCGACGCCGCCGGTGTTCAGGTAACTTGCATTGCAGAGTTTGCGGAAGTGGTAAGATGCGCTGCCGTAGGTCACGGTGCGGAGTGTGTTGTTGGAGGACGGGCAGTCGCGGAGGAGCGTGGGTTGTGGGCTGGATGTTGGGCCGAGGATGGTGGTTGTGCTGACGGTTTGGGTTGAGGATGTGGGGGATGGTGTTGTTGAGGTCGACTGTATGCTGGTCTCGGGTATTATGGTGCTGCTGGTCGAGCTGGTCGAGCTGGATTTGCGGGTTGCAAGCGATCCCCCGACTCCACCGCCCACAGCACTGGCGATGATGATAACGCCCGCGACTAGTACGATCCAAAATGTTTTCTTCCGCAGGCCACATATCGTTTGCGGTGCCGACTCTACATGCGCAGGCGTGATGCTACCATATGCGATCTTGTCTGTGTCTGTAGGGGCCACCGAGTAGTGCGCGTATTTGTGCGTATCCTGGTCAGTACTACCAGCGACTTCCGGATCGGTACTGGAAGCGACCTCCAAATCAGAATATGGAAGCGATGCCATCCTGAACAGGTCGCGATGAGGAGAATCGCGTAAATTTCGAGAACGAGGTTGAAGGAGGCGATACTGTTGTTTCTCGGGGGGCGACGTTCTCGGGTGTTTATACTTTGAGACTACTGCGGCGGGCGTCGTACAGCCACAGTAAGCGTTTGGGGGCCAAATGGCTTTTTACAGCCACAAGTCGTAACTGATAAGGGGTGAACTGTGGAACTGCAGTTCTGTCGTTTTGAGATCTACCTTGCTTAGATTGATGTTACTTCACCGACGAAGGACTAGATGGGGCCCTTTATGACCGAGTGCTTTTTTGACTGACATACTTCAGCAGCATAACATCAACCAATCAAAACTACCGTCAACACACCTAGTCGGAATTCCTTCGCCTATGAAGCCTCCTTCCACAACACCTCATCCTTCTTTTCCGCCGCTCTAGAAAGCTCGAAAGGAAGAACCCGGCTGTGACGACTTCCCCAACGTCACACTTCCAGAAACATGGGCGGAAATACTCATTAGCTGAATCAAATGGCTCATTTCATTACTTCACCAACAGATGTCACGCATTTGGATAGCAGCGGCATCGAATCGAATGATCAGGCTGATCCCGCTGTCACGACTTGTGCTCCTTCCTCGCCTCACACTTCTCCGCCGACGTCCTCATCGACATCCTATTGGAAGCCTGCCTCTACTGCAAGATATACACACTCCATCTCGCTGAAGAACTTTACTATGTTTCACATCGGGAGTCGAAGCACACCGGTAGTGTGCTGGCCGTGGATGTGTTCGTTGAAGTGCCGAATAGGTAGAGAGAGGAGAAGAGGGAGTAGAAAATCCGGGTTAGGTTGTCAGGTATATGCTGAGGAGTGTTAGAAGGGCTTTGATAGGCGGAAGGATGAGGATGGAGATAGTTTGTGGGAGTGGGGTTCAGATACCTAATTATGATCATGCTAGGGGAGGATGCTATAGCGGGGTGGCTGAGTTCTGCTTTTGAGCTTGCGACCTCTGGGTTATATTTCAAACCAACAGGCTCTTTGAGGTATACATGGTCTCGTGGTGTGTAAGCTCTGCTGAATATGCTGCAATGTATCCCTCAGGGTACACTCTGATGCGGCGCTCACTTCGACAGATTCGGTAGCTCACTGCTCGACTACAGACCCCCTTTCACTTCTTGTTTGCCTGTGCGTAGCGAGTTCACGCTGTTTAGCCACGCAAATTTGGAATCGCGACCGCATACACGCTTGCTTCTCCACTCAACTCACAACACCCACGTCAGTCAATAACACTATGGCCACCGACTCTGAGCTGGAGCCTCCTCGCAAGAAAGCGCGCTGCTCGGCAGACGAGGGACCTAGGTAAGCAACCGCGCCTATTTCATGCAATATACGCTAAAGATCACAGTGTCGAATCGAAGCCGATTGTCGTGCGCGTTGGCGAAACCAAACAGGATTTCTACGTCCACGAATCACTGCTCCGCGCAAACTCACGGTTCTTCGACAACGCGCTCAAGAAGGAGTGGAGAGAGGGACAGGAGGATGCAGTTGATCTACCGGTTCACGATCCAGACCTTTTCAGGACATGGGTCAAGTTCCTCTATACTGGACGAGTTTTCGTTGGAGGGGCTGAAAACCTAATGGACAACGAGCGGAAGCACTATCCAGAGCTTTGGGCATGGGAAGGCCTCTATGATCTCGGCGTTTATCTCGATGACAGTGACTTCCGAGACGCTTTGATCGACGCTATGATCGACTGGATGTGTGCTTCATGCAAGGTTCCCATGAAATTTGCCCGCTGCGTCTATCCACTTACAGCGGAGTCCTCAGCCCACCGAAAACTTGGGGTTGACGCCTTTGTCAATATCGGCCGGCGGGTTCCAGTGGCAAATATGAAGTCTTTCCCACCCGATTTCATGCGCGATATCTTGCGCGAAATCATGCCAAACCTTCGCGAGGGCCTCGAATGGTCATCTGCAGTGGACTGGTTCAAGGATATGGACAGCTGCCATTACCACGATCACGGAGACAAGCCTTGCTACAAGACCAAGCCCAGGTTTCGGTACTGAAGGCTTTTGTTGCTTTCAAGCCCAGGTAACGATAATGAGTCTAATGTACGAAGCTTGTTTTCCCTATGTACGTAGGTAGCCCCACTCACTTCATGTACGATATGCTGACACGTTTTAGCAGTACCTGCGTATCCTGCATCACACGACTCATTCCTCGATTCCTCGGCGTCTAGTAGAAGACAAACGGTTTTGGTATTAGGATAACGACATCAGAAGTCCGGGTGCTAATGCCTTTTGCAGCATACATTGGCGTTAAGGCCTGTCATGCACCGGCTTTTACACCCATGTAGCTGTCAGCCCGTATTATCAGTATAGTTCAATGCGAATACACTAGATTTTTGCCTCTCTCATGCTGACTACTATACATCCACACCACTGTGATACACGCTCACTCTATACCTCAAACGAAGTCGCGATGGCGAGCACCTTTACCTAATAGCATCTTCGCTGCCTTCACCTGTTAGTTTAGAGCTAGTCTGCCACCATATAAGACGCACCCTCTACCTTTAGACTCTGACTTCCACCACGAACTCACTCCCGACGTTGAATCGTTCGTCATCACCTAGGCAACGTTCGCGATGACAAGCAACACGAACTCCCGAAAGCGAGGCACCGATCAGCCAGACAAACTCCCTGATCCGAAGAAGTTGAGGCGGGCCATGGCCGACAGACCGAGGTGAGCATGAGCTAGTTTGACATCGAGATACTCAACTGACCAACTACAGCTGCTTGTTTAAGAAAATCACAATTCTCGTCGGGGACGATGAAGAGCCATTCATCGTTGATAAGGGCACTCTTCTCGCCAGCTCCGACTTCTTCAGGAAGGTCTTCGATACGTCGCTCAACATCAAGGATCCAGAAGAGGTGGATCTGCCAGACGTTAAACCCCGAGCTTTCGAAATTTACCTTTGGTGGCTCAGAACTGGCATCTTCTACATCATGGAACAAGACGACGTCGATGATTCTGCAGAAGAAGACGAACTTGGCATTATTAATGACGAGGAGTACTCAAAGTGGGATGAGTGTTACATGCTTGGTCACCTCGTACAGGACTGTGACTTCCAGGATGCCTGCATCGACTTGATGCAGGAGAAGATGATTTCCGAAGATGTGCACATGCTGGAGATGCCTGATACTGTATACGGGATCGATGTTATACTTCCAGCACATCGACAGTTCGCAGTTGATACGGCAGCTCATCTCTGGGGGGAACTTACATTCAATAACTTGGAAGAAGACGATAATTCTCGTGTGTTCATCATAGATCTCCTCAAGTATGTCAGTACGAAGATGAGGCACAACAAGGTGGCGAAAGAAAAGCCCAAGGACTTCTTCAAAGACATCGGTTGCAAGTATCATGCGCATGTTGCTCTCAACAAGCCTTGCTACAAGAAGACTCATCCAGCCTACAAGTAAGCAAAGAAAGGTACCTCACTGCTTCTCACTCTTCGAGGAATGCTAACCAGCATCCTAGTCTCCAACCCTGAGAGACTGAAGACTGCCCAGCGATCCGACCAACCACTGCGTCTTACAATCGACTATCACTCTGCAACTATGGTTTTGCTTGAGGAAGAAAAGGGTTCATCACTTAATACATTCAGACATCAAAGGTTTTGGCAAAGTGGCTAGTCATTCTTGGTTTACATTTCGGTACTGGAGATCTATGTGAATCTGTTTATTCTGTGTGCGTTCTTGGTTCAGATTCATTAGTGCTATCATCAAGTAGATAGCTGCGCTAGAAAGCTAGCTTTCGAAGACAGTAAATCTCAATGAAAATAAGTCAAATCGTCCTTTCAGGCATACGAACACCTCATACCTCATGATGTCTTGGAGCATGCACGCGCAAGGTAAGTTCTTTCGCGATTGCGCATCGCCCGACTAACCGACTACAACGCAAAGATGCCCTTGAAATACCCCTCAACGCCCTTACACCCCTCCCCATCAACCTCATCAATAAACCCAACATACTGATCCGGCCTCGCGACAACCACACACCCTCTCTCCCTATCAACACCATACCCCTTATACGCATCGCCAAAGCCCTCAAACGGATTCGCATCATCCGCATACACGGAGTCGTAATCCCAACCCGTTTTCGCATCGAACGGATGTAGGATATCCGGGATGTCGCGTAACAGCTCCACCTCTTTCCACTTGGACGAGTGCAGCGTAAGCACCTCGATATTCTTACCAAGATGCGGTGCTAGTACCGATGACGACTCGAGGGCCTGGCAGAAGGTCTTCAAACGGGCGCTCTGCTGAGCGTTTGCAACGTTGCCAGCGAAGACGATGATGCGGAACCGTCCGTCGCTTTTGAGCTTCTGCTGGAACTCCCACGCGCGGCCGTCGGCTTGGTTGATGACTTGGTGGCTGGGGAAGCGCATGCCGAGTTTGATTTCCGAGGAAAGCTCTTGCTTGCCGATGACGGGGGACGAGGAGGAGACGTCTGTGCCGTCGCCTTGGTCGGCGGCGGAGCCCGGTTTGCCGATTAGCATGCTCGTGCCGTAGTCGACTGAGAGGCCGGTTGCGAAGAGCTGGCCTGGAGGGTGGGTTAGCGAGGGAGTGGTTAGCGTGAAAGATGTTGCGCACCTTTCAGGAAAGCGTTCTTGAACTCGTCCATACTGACGCCTTCTTCGTCCATGACGTCCTTGGCTGGTCGACCGGAAAATAGCCGGGAGAACTTGTGGTCGAATGCGATGAGGTCCTGTGCGATACGCCTGCGCTCGGACTGGTAGGTCTTCAGAATGGAGGGATGAGCGATGCCTTTCACAACCAATCCCAGCTTCCAGCCTAGGTTGTACCCATCCTGCATCGAGACATTCATACCCTGACCGGCCTTCGGAGAGTGCGTGTGCACTGCATCACCAGCAAGGAAGACACGGCTCTTGTGGTCGAAGTTCTTGCCGACTCGCTGGCCAATTTGGTATGCCGTCCACCAGTCGCAGTATTCGTATGTCAGTTTGTACGGTGCCATGATCTTTTGTGCTGCTGTGATAATGGTCTCCGGGGTGATCTTTGACCTGTCCGCTCGACCACTGGCGTCGGGCTTGATCTCTGTGAGCTGGATGTAGAGGCGGGCGATTTTGTTCTCACGCGGAATGATCATCATTGATCCGGAGGACGCGCTGTGGATAGCGCAGCGTTTGCGAACATCCGGAAAGTCTGTGATGGGGATGATGTCCAAGACGCCCCAGATGTGATCGGTGGGCTCGCCTTCAAGCTCAAATCCTAGTTGCTTTCGCGTCCAGCTGTGAGCGCCATCGCAGCCTACGACGTACTTCGCCTTGACAGTCTCAGTGCTGCCTTGCTTCTGCTGGCTGTTGGCGATAAGGTCTTCAGTGTCGTCTTCTGCCAGATTGCTCCTGAAAAGACCATCGTTAACTCCAGATCCTGTGCTTTGCGCTGGTTTGGCCTCGTCCTCCGTGAGATATCGGAGCTGGACTGTAACAGGGTAGTTGTCGGGCGAGTGGTCATCAACTCGATCCTCGGCGATATGCAGTGACTCTGGTAACACCGCGCGTTCGACGCGTAGCGTATCCTTGGAGTGCTTTTTGATGTGATCGAGGAAGAACCTCTCAATCCGTCCCTGGTGGAGAACGATCTCCTTGAATCGTGAGAGACCGGGTGGCGTATCTGGAACTCCGTCGGAGCGGCGAATCACACCGTCTTCGCCGGGGTTCTGTGGATGTTAGGAAAGCTGGTAGTTTTGTTGAGTGTGACAACATACCCACATGCAAAACTGATTATTGGTTAGTAAGGTTTACTCGAGCCACAATCGGTTGATGTGCATACCTCTATCAAGTGATTTGCTTCCTTCCAAGCTCTATCCGCGAAACCAAAGCTATCAAAGATCTCCAGGCTGCGGAGCTGTAAACCATCTGCCTGTCCCGAGTAGATCTTTGTGCCGCGCTTATCTACAACACGAGCATTGATGCCACATCTTGCCATCCAAGCCGAGAGCATCAACCTAAGACCTAGTCAGTCTTGAACAATGGCCATTGTTGTGGTTATCGTTACCCTGCTGGACCAGCACCAACAATAAGACTTTGGACTCATTAGCTACATGCTCGCATTGCTGGACACCGGTAGACTAACACATCGCACTTCGACTCTGGGGTCTCTGGAATCGTCATCTTGTAGTCTCTTTGCCGTTGTCGCTAGAGTTGGTTGTTCGCGTGTATATACCTAGCTCAAAGGTTTCCTTCGACGCAAGATTGGCTATACACAGCACGAACGTGGCTTTCATCTAATATAAGACGGCCTTACAAACGCTCCGTCCCGCGCACCCTAGCAATCTCACACTACGGCAATGCTGTTCGGCGTGTCGCACCGCCCACATCCCGGCGTTGTCGACGCGATCTGGTGCGTGGCTACCCCACATCACGCCAAGCCGATTTGGACCGTATGACGCATGGAACGGCGTCCTGAGTTCGTGATTCGCGCATCTCGGTGTGGGCCTGAAGGTAAGCGCAAAAACGTTTTGGGGTTTGTCAGACGTTTGTCAGGTGGATGAGGTTGAAGAGGAGTTGAAGATGGGGATGTGGATGCAGCCGTACCGGGTGCGGCTGCGCTCCTTCCATCGTGCGTCCACAGCGCAAGGAGTGTGGGTCCTTGGTCATGCTTGGTAAATGAGAGGCTCTGGCAGCGGTCGGATTATGCAGCCAGGTGGCACGGTCGAGCTTGCTTTGATCAAACTTCTACGTTAAGAAAGATTGTGTTGCACAGGCGTAGTTGCTGGCCAGCTACGTAGGAGCAAATTCCGCTATTGAGACGGGGTCATGACGTACATACATCATCAGCGACGGCGACTTAGGTGCACGTCACCGACCCTATAGCTTTAGCTAGTCAAGTAGGAAAGTGTCGCTTCTCTGAATTCACACTTCCCATCAATCTTCGAGAGGCCACCAACATGTCCACAAACTACGACTTCAAAACCGCCCTCGTGACCGGCGGAGGCGGCGGCATCGGGAAGGCCCTCGCGCAACAGTTTACAAAAGACGGGAAGAAAGTCATCATTGCCGGCCGCACAGAGTCGAAACTCCAAGAAGCCGCAAAAGAAATCGGAGCAGCAGCTTACTACGTGCTCGATACCGGAGACGTCAAGTCTATCCCGGCCTTCGTCAAGAAGCTGATTTCCGAACATCCGGATCTGGACTGTCTCGTCAACAATGCCGGTGTGCAGCGTCCGCTTGATGTCAACGAAATGGATCCAGAAGAATTCGGAAGCAAGGCCGATCAAGAGATCGACATCAACCAACGTGGGCCCATGCACCTTACATTGCACCTGCTCTCACACTTCAAATCCAAACCAATGGCACTCGTCGTCAACGTGTCTTCCGTCCTCGGCTTCGTTCCGTTCTCCCTCGTCAATCCCGTATACTGCGGTACCAAAGCATGGCTGCACTTCTGGTCAATGAATCTACGCGCTCAGTTAAAGGATACCATGGTCAAGGTCATTGAGATTGCGCCGCCGACCGTAGCGACGGATCTGCATCGTGAAAGGAAGGATCCGGATGACAACAAGAAGGAGAAGAATCAAGCTGCGTTGAGTGTAGACGAGTTTACAGAGGAGACGATAGGGAAGTGGAAGAAGGGAGATGAGATGATTGCTGCGGGTCCTGCGAATAAGATTGTGGATACTTGGCAGGAGAACATGGGACCTATCTTCCAGAGCATGGCCAAATAATCATGGCGCCCCGACGAATTGATGTTTAGTTAATGAGACATGTGTTTTGTTCTGAAGTGACCTAGTGATATGACCTCGGGATGATGCGCGCACGTATCTCTTACCGCAGGCGCGCTCGATGCCCAGGTGTCAGCTGCAAGCGGCTAGCGTGATGCCTGAACGCCAACCTCAGACGCGATGCCAGCCATCTGAGTTTCAAAGGCGCGTCGAAAAAGTAACACAACAAGTTCTCTGACTCCAGAGCCCGATTCCAATCCTGGGTGATGATCCTGATGATCGTAGTTGCCAGCAGGCGGGACTCAATCTCAAACTCCCTGGTTACTCGCGCTCTTTCCTGACCCGCGACTCGCTCTCAAATACCTCTTCCGCCGCCACCTCATACCAGCCCACCGACTCAAGCTCACACACGTCAAACATCCCGTCCCGGTAAACGCCGCAAAAATGGTGAAATACCACCCGCGACCTACAGCGCGCACCAGAGGATCAATGATAGCAGCAGACGCAGCACTAAACGCGCCACGGGCAAGCTGACCCGACGCGTACGCCGTGCTCGGTACTTCAGGAAACACATCCACGAGCAGCGCATTCGCAGTATGACTTAGCAGAGTAGCCAGTGCGGAAACGAAGAACTCCAAGATCAGAGGAACGGCAGGATGAGTGTGTTGTTGCACCGTCCATCCATAGCCTGTGACCAGTGCCGTCTCGATTAGAATCAATGGAACCATATTCCTGAACCGAGCGCGTTCGATCGGGAAATCCAGGATATTTGCTGGATCGACAATCTCGGCTTGACGCGCGTGGTGCGCGTAGTTTATGTCCATGAGTTTGCCGGCTATCGTCCCGCCGATTGTCATGCCAGCCAGCGCAGGTAGGAAGCTTAGTCCGATTTGTAGCTCGTTGTAGTTGTATAGGTCTTTGAAGATGACGGAATGGGCCACTTGGAAGGTATAGTAGATTCCGTAGGACGAAGCGACCATCCAGAGAATCACGGCAGCGTCCGGATGACGGATCATGCGTATCGAGTCGAAGATTCTCGAGAGTGTCTGGGAAGGCTTGGGCATCGCATTTCGCTCCGTAACAGTGGACACCGCCTGATCGCTACTCTTCCGTCCGAGAAGCGATATCCAAGTCCGCCAAACCCCCGTGGCAGGCCTCCCTCCATTCCCCACAATCCCCCTCGACGTCTCCGGCAGCACAAACCCCACGAGAAGAAGACACAAAACCGCAATCCCCAACAGCGCCATGAAGACGCCCATATGCCCCGTCGACTTCATCGCCAACGCCCCACCAATAACCGGTCCAAACGCCGAAATGCCATTACAAGTTGACAACATCGGTCCCAACATGCCCCCTCTTTCCGACACCACAGCAACATCAGCCACAATCCCATACGCTATCGGCACCGTCGCCGAACCACCTATACTCTGAAACGCTCGCAGCGTAATCAACACCGGATAACTGTTCTTGTTCAACGCGAGACCCAGGCTCGCTAGCGTGTACGTGGTAACGAGACCGAGTAGTACGGGTCGGCGGCCATAGGAATCTGCTAGTGAACCGAATATACCCGGGGATATGGCTTGGCAGATTGCGTAAACGGTTACAGTTAAGTTGATGGCTTGGATGGAGACGGAGAAGTGGGTGCTGAGGGTGGGGATGAGCGGGAAGTAGATTGTCGTTGTTAGGGTGGAGATTAGTTGGATTATGCCGAGGATGTAGGTTAGGTAGGTGCGGGTTGATTTTGGGAAGGCGGAGTAGGGCTCTGCTGCGTTGCTTGGAGCTGGCTGGTTGGGCTTGGATGCTGTGGTCTTTTTGGAGGGGTTGTTTGGTGGTGCGGTGTCTTGCACTGGCATTATCTCTGGTGATGGTGGCATTGTGGATGATGAGTTTAGAGGAGTCCTCTACATCTCGAACTGTGGGCACGCGATATGTTACTATATGAAGAGATGTCGAGCATGCAGTCCGGGGATAAAGCCTCGCTTACTCGACATCAAGCCGTGCTACCCGAGACGCCCAGTTGAACCGTCATACATGATTGGAAGAGGAGAACCGTCCGGAGGAGAGTCGTCCGACTTGGCCTGCGCCCTACGTCGTCATTTCCCCAAGCTCGGTGGAATCCATGTGCTTAGATTAGAAGCATTCATCCCGGCCGCGGATTCCTTCCAACTGCCTCCGTCTCGAAACAGCAGACCGCTCAAGACGACCCGCAAAATAACTCACGACATCAACACCGCAGCAGAAACCTACTGTCACCAAATTCATACTGAATTGTAAGAGATTAGTCGATTTCCAACCCCTCCCTCAAAACCCTTACCCTCCTCTTCAACTCCTCCGTATCCCAAGCCCTACCCTCAACCCATTCCTTCACCTCCGCTACCATCTCCCACCACTCTCCCTGTTCACTCGTATGGCCCTTTTCCTTCGCTTCGTTCAACACGCGCCGCGCTTCACGCACAACGTGCCAAAAACGGTGTATCGTGTTTGCATCAGGGAACATCAGACTGCTTCCTTCTTTTTCACCTGGTATAGTTTGGGTGTAGTAGACGGGGAGGAGACGATGCGCCAGCGCTAGATAGTAGGGCTGGTAGAAAAGAGACGAGGTACTATTGTACCATTCACGGGGTTGATAGATTGCCTTTTCGAGATGGTATGGGCGGGATAGGACTGTTTGGAGGACTGTCGCTGCCACATTAAATTCCTCGTTTTCATCTCCGTTGTCTGGCAAGTTGTATATCATCTCCATGGCTTCAGTCAAGATACGCAGTGAGCCGCCGCTAACCCGAATGAAGAAGACCGCGGCACTTAGTTCTTCACTTTCGGATTTCGTAGCAATGATAGAGAGGGTCTTGAATGTTTCGACATCCGTGATGGGTGGGAGGAAGTGGTGGAGTGGTATGTGTGGATTTGCGAGGATGACGGTAGGGTCGTGGTAGAGTATCCATTCTTTTTGATCTTCGATTGGGTTTTGAAGTTCGGTGATGATGAGAGACTGGAGGTAGAGGAACTTGTTCAGAGCGCCTCGCACTATAAGTGTTTGGAGAATGTGGCTTGTGTATCTGAAGTTTTGGGTGTGGAGTTTGTCGAGGGCGAGATTGTCTCTATCATGTTGCCTGAAGTTGTATAATATGGTCGCTTTTGAGATGCGCAGGTCTGCTTGCAATCTTGTAGGAGTCCAGGGTATGGATTCGGGTATAGCGTTGGCGAGATTTGGGGTAGCAGGTGTACCCGATGGGACAAGGTTGAAGATTGAGCAACCAAACAATATATGCAGGCTGATGAAAAACAGTGTGCTTCCGATCAGTAGCCGCGTCTTGTTGCAGTAGAGGCGCAGTAATACAGGAGGCGACGGCATGTTTGTAGTCTCGATGCCTAATAATTTAACATCGGGAGAGAATGCGAAGCCCATAGTGTGGAGAGATAACCCGATAACAGTCGTCACAATCAGCAGAAATTGACATTTCACTATTAGTGAAGGTGAGTACATCAACACGAGCTCATCCCGTCACCGTAAATGCATTTAGACTAGTGCGCCGTGTAGTGAAAGGAGGAAATTTATTCATTCGATTTCGTAACCAATTTTCGCGGTCCAGTCTCGCTGATACCGGTCCTGCAGACGCAGCACTTGAACTACCTAGGTAGGTAAGAGAGCAACTAACAAAAGCCTCTCAGGGTATACATATTCCGCGCATCGTCGCTCTGCTGCAGAGAGCGCGAGGCATCACTCTAGAGTATCTTACTCTGCCTTCTTTTCCTCAGCAGCCTTGGCCTCTTCAGCTTTCTTCGCCTCCTCCTCAGCCTTCTTGTCCGCCTCATCCTGAGCCTTAGCTTCCTCGTCCGCCTTCTTCTGCTCCTCGGCATCCTTCTTAGCAGCCTCTTCCTCTGCCTTCTTCGCATCTTCAGCCTCCTTCTTCGCGGCCTCCTCTTCGGCCTTCTTCTCCTGCTCAGCCTCCTGCTTAGCAGCCTCATCTTCCTTCTTCTGCTCCTCTTCCTGCTTCTTAGCCTCCTCAGCGTCGGCCTTGGCAGCTTCCTCCTCGGCCTTCTTCTGCTCTTCCTCTTGCTTCTTAGCCTCCTCTTCCGCCTTCTTGGCTTCCTCATCAGCGGCCTTGTCGTCGGCGTTGTCCTCGCCATCCTTGTTGTCGTCCTGGCCGTCTTGACCCTCGAGAAGCGCCTTCAACTCCTCAGCAGCAATCTGTTCGTTGAGCTTGTTGTCCGCTTCGTCGTTCTGCGCATCTTGCAGGTCCTGGAGAGCACCCTGCCAGATAGCACCGAGAGTCGCAGCTGGGTCCTCGGCAACAGCCGACCAAGTGGGCTTCGCACCGAAGAGCTGGATACCAGCTGTCTTGGTGGGCATTGCGCCGTCCAACGCGCCAGTCGCGCCTGCGATACCGCCGAAGCCACCGAGCTTGCCGAAGGCGTCGCCGCCGAGAATGTCCTGGGCGATCAGCGTGCGGCTGTCGAAGACCATGACAGTCTGTGTCTCGCGGGCGCCGCGGTTAGCAACGACAGCGGACTGAGCGAAGATGTTCTGCTGGACTTGGTTGCCGCGGCCGTCGTCGATGGCGATCTGGATCTCCTGCACAACAAGCGTAACAGTGGCGACATCGCGGAACTGGTTCTGGAAGTTGCTCTTGCGGAAGAGGTTGTTGAGGTCGTTGTTGAAGCCGTTGTTGACCTGGTCGACGATGAGGACTTGCTCCACTTGCTGAACGACGGCTTGTTGACGTCCGTTGTCGATGATCTGGAGGTTCTCCTGCTGGATCTGGATTACTTGTTGTTGCTGGTTGAAGTTGTTGAAGCCGTCGATGAAGTTGAAGGCGCCGTCGTTGCCGTTGAAGCCGTTGACGACGGAGTTGAAGCCGATTTGGCGCTTGGCAGGGGTGTTGATGGGCTTTGCGGCTGTGAGGGTGGATTAGTATGTTGCGTCATATGGTTGAGTGTTTGGTTTGGAGAACTTACCAGCGAGACCAGCCGCAAGCGCGATAGTAGCAATAGCCTTGATAGACATGTTGATGATGAAGTAGTCCTGAAAGGGTAAAGACGGTAGTATCGTGATTAAAAAGAAGGTAAAGATTAAACGTCACAGACGTATGTGTATAAAAGGTTCAAAGAAAGTGGTAATAAGCAGACTATCAAAGTCGCTAAAAGAATCGAAAGCGGGAATTAAGGAAGGAAGGACTGAAGAAGGCCGGAAGAAGAGTGAGTGTGGGATGAGAAAGTAAACTCATGCGTCCTTCCTTCAGCTTTTATCCAACCACTGCCATCGACAAAACGACGTCGTTAATGCCCAGGAACAACATCGATATGTCGGTACTTGCCTTTGCCGCCCCTGTATTGCCGTAGAGATGTGACACACGTACCATCGTAGCCTTGAGTGCCTCAGTAACTCGCCACATGGACACTTTGCTACCGGCGCACTCCACTCCCGTATCTTGCCAAGACAGATGATGTGCACTAAAACGGTTGCCAAGATTTGCTTGACTGTTTTGTCCTGATTGCCTTGCGACCTGAGGCCTTGTTGTATGAGCCTTGGTTTAGCGGAGCCGTGGTATCCGATCGGGAGCCAAGGCTGGGGTTGCTGCTTCATGCCTTAGCGACATCCTCAGGCAGTATTGTCGGCGATTTTCGGTCACACTGGGCAGGGGGATGGGACGTTGATCTGCGTGAGACGAGACTGTGCTTCCACCCGCTGCATCCGTCTCGTGGGACGACTTCAATCGGATATTCAGAGTCATCACATACCCAACCACCCGAAGTACCACTCAAATTCATTGCAATCGGATCATCACGAGACCAACGCACCCACAAGAAGGGAGATGAATTCCACCACCTCCCCTCCTCCTCCCCTCCGCCTCCCCCACCCACCCTGTCGCTGCTTCATGCCTTAGCGACGTCCTCAGGCAGTATTTTCGGTGATTTTCGGTTACGCTGGGCATGCTGATCTGCGTGAGATGGGACTGTGCTGATGACTGTGCTGCGTGTGGAGATGGAAAGGATGCTTGGTAGTTGTGCGCGTACACACGAACCGTTGTCGTAAGACCACTATGCGATACCCAAGCTACCGTCATACTTGCTCTTCTTGTCGATAAGAAATCTATCCTTCGTGTTCATGCTCCTCACTTACTGTTCATGCCGATAGCAAACGCTTCCCTTTGTGCTGATACCCACGAGTCGATGTTACCGCACCACTACCACCCCCATATGCACCCCTAACCCCCCAATCACAGCACCCTATATCACCACTCACCACCTCTTACCACCCTTCCCCTTCCTGCTGCCACATCGCTACTTCCCGTTTGAAGGTGTCGACTCTGTCGAGGTGATAAGTGAACACCACGATGCTGCGACGCACCTGAAACCCCACCAGTTGAGGAACGCACCAGCCACGTTGCAGATCCCCGACAAGGGGACACGCATATCGTCGATATCGTATATGCATTAAGGCCAGGCCATGTGTTCGTCTTTTTCTCGGATGCCTTGTCTTCCTGAGGCTAACGTGCTTGATCGACGGTAACAGGCCAGGTAGATCGTCTTGCGCTCGGTCTTGGTCGCAGGACGGAGATTTCTTGACTCCCTGTCGTGCCTGTCTATATTTAGTTGGCTTGCCAACTTCTTCATCACAGGCAAGGATAGATGGGAAGATGATGAAGAAGAAGAAGTGTCGTATCGAAAGGTTACTCAACGTCAATTTCTGACCTGGATATCTACACACACTGATCAATACTCCCGATAACCCTCCACTACACGCATGTAGTAACCGCGCTTCTCGTTCTTCCTCTCCAATAAACCGAGTCTTTGCAATCCATGTGACCAAAAGACGCTCACAGCAATCGAAATTCGAGAGAAAGCGAATCCCTCATTCCAACTTTCAAAACGCGCGCCATTGTATATAAACCCCTCTCCAGAACGCCTACTAATGCCTTCTTGCCGCCGCGCGTGTTACGACATAAAGAGAATCCTGAGGAATACCCCTCAGCTCCGAAGGGAGCCTGTAGGAAGAGTGAGGAACTGAGGCCAACTCGATGGTGCGAGGCAACTAGTCTCTTGTAACACAAAATTCATAGCCCCAAAAGGAGATTGAGAACCATTTTACTGGTAGACCGGATGGAGGTTTCTACTCATCATCCGAGTCGGTATCAGTGTCGGTTTCACTTTCGGATTCGACGTCGCCTTCGGTGTCACTGCCGCTGCTATCATCGTTGGTGATTTGTTTCCGCTTCTTTGGTGGGGCACCGGTCTTCATTTGGTGCATTTGGCCTGCCAATGAATCTGCGGATGTGTTAGCATTGTTACATACGCTTGATATAAGATTGTCTTACCCTCTTCTGGCTCGCTGATCTCGTCTTCCTCTTCTACCTCTTCCGCTTTACTGGCATCCTCGACAACAAGGGTAACCTCCATCTTGGTGTCCATGCCGATGTAACTATCACAGATCATGTGCATGACAAAGGTGTAGCTGCCGGGTTGTGGTGGTGCGCCGAACTGCATCTTAAGAGTCTGTACATTGTAGGTGGGGTTACCACTCTCGTCAAGGATGGGCTTGTCGAAAGTCGAGAAAGTGAATGGCGGTACGGCGATACGTCCCTGCTTGCTGTCTGCGAGGAATACGTGCCATCTTGGCGCGTGGTCGCGAGCGTAGTATGGAGCGAATGCTAGAGGTGGTTGGATGGGCTTCTCTCCAGAACGGTCGTTCTTACGTCCGGTAATTGCTGCGACATCGCCTTCCGCGGGATCGATGTCTAGTAGGTCCTTCGGGTTGACTTCGGGGACGTTGGTGGCAGCGGTCGGGATGAAACGACCCTTGAGTACGAACTGAACCAAGCTGCTAGGTGTGACAAAACGCTCACCAACGACCTTGAAGAATGCCTTTTCGAGGTGGAACATTGGGATGCGCGAGGCCACCGTCATCGCTGTGCTGTATTGTTCTTGGGATAGGAGACCAGTCTTGACAACACGAGCCTTACGTTCAGCTTCGGGTATTTGCATAAACTCTTGGATAGTCAAGTGTGACTTTGCTCGCGCAGCCTCAGCCGCGCTGGCAACATCGGGTGTGAAATGTGGCAGCTGCTCAAGCGGTGATGCGCCTGGTCGTAGAGCTTGGATGAGATTCTGAGAGGTCCTGTAAGCCGATAGTATCGCCTTGGTGTTGCCGTATGCGAGAGCGATGGCGGTGTAAGCTTCATTGAGTCGGAGTGCGATTGGCGCGACCTCGAACTTCTCGTCGTTCAGAGTCTCGTCGTCCAGTTCAACGCGGCCAAGGTATGCCCACAACAAAGTCAGAACCTTGCGTCGCCGGCTGTCCTCCAGATCGTCTAGCTTCTGTCGGTCCTTCTTGGTGAGTGTTTGCGCAATGAGAGATCCAGAGTTCTCAGAGAGGACCTTCTGTTCGAGCTTCGAAAGACCATTCTCCGCTTTGTGTCCAGCGAGAACTTCGTTGAACTCCTCTCCGCTGCTGAGCGCGTGTATGACACCCACCTCGCCTTGGTCGTTGTCGTAATCGCGGAAGACCTTGCCAGCGCTGGCCACCAGGACTTTATCCTTGGTCAGCTTCTGTGTTCCGTACCACCACTTTCCGACCGTGTATGGGAGAATGACACCGAGGGCGAGCGCATAGATGAGCAGGACGTATTTGCCAGCTCCTTCCGTCACGAGCCATTGAGGTAGCGCAATGCCGATGCTGAAACTTTGCTTGCCATCTGGGTGACCGAATTCAAGGAAGTTCCGGCGGATCTCTTCGTCGGTAAGAGCCTTGAACGCCTTCACGACGTCGACCCAGTGGTCGTTGATGGATTGTATGGTAATGTTCTTCTCGGGGTCTGGGCGTGCCTTATCGGGGTGCATAGTGAGGGACAGTTTTCGGTAGTGCTTTTTGATCGCCCTCTCATCGGCGCCCTGATGTTCAAGTTAGCAGGTTGTCCAAAGCTCGCGACAGAGGCAGCGGTCGTACCGTAGAGACACCCAGCACCTCATAGGGATCCCATATATCAGGCGTACTCCGTGTGGTAGTGCTGATGAGGTATATCATGGCGGCATTCATCGCCCATCCGCCCACCATGAGAAGACCCCGCTTTATCCTCCTCTCGAGTCGCTTCTGCTTCTTGCGCTGTCCTTGGATGAGATCGGCATGTTCGGGTGTGAAGTCGGATTCTATCCGCGATCCAGTATTCTCGAGCTCTGGTAGTATATTAGTATGGCGTTGCGTGGAAGTGGCGAGGAGCGCGCACCTTTGCTTGATCTGAAGAATGAAATTGTAGTCGGAACGGTGACGAGAGTGGTAACGGTAAGGATGAAGTAGGGGAAGAACTGGCCCTGCAGGTTGTTAGCATTTGTTTACATTTGTGGCGCATGCAAAGTGTACCTGTTCATCGTAGTTGTAATCTGTCCCGGACATGGCGAATGTCTGTCCTTACGGACGTGTCTGAGTACGCGAGAGAGCGACTGAAGGTGATTGCGGGGTTTGTCGACTACGATTCCAGCAGAAGGGAAGAAAAGTGATGCTAGGCCTGTGGCATTACAAAGAAGGTGGGGGCGGCGTACGAAAGAAGGTCGTGGCTACTTATTGAAGTTGTTCCGACCACTGTGTTCTTTCCCGCACCACGACAGATGGCCGCCGCGAGCAATCTTGGCTAAGCAGGGGTTCCGATCACGTGTCTGTGCGCTCTCCGCTTACGTCACTCCCAACCATGCAACGCCCACATCATCTCCTCCACTGTGAAGACGTGGTTCTGTAAGCAGATAACAAAGCCGTAGATGATTCATCACTAAATCCACTGACTGCAGGTCGGCGACTTGAAGTGTGTTATTCGTCCAGTTGGACAAGGTGTATGCTATGCTAGGTACATGTGTCCTCTACGCTCAATGGCCCGATTTCAATGCTCCACGACAATCGTCCCATGCAATACGCCTATACAACGCCGTAAACCCATAAGGCTGCTCCTGGCGCGGCCTGACGTTCTCGTGAATGAGCCAAATATTTTCGTCCATTCGAGAGGTTTATGCCGCGGCTTCTACTGAGCCCGCCTCTTCTAGCCCATTTGTACCGTTAGGTGACGGGCTCTGTGTCGCTGCATCAAGAGGTGCGGCATGCAGTGCGGGCTTCTCGACGCCCTTCATCTTGCCGCTCCTCCTCTTCTCAATGGCAGCCTTGACCCAGTCGGCGACTTCTTGGTCTTCTACAGGCTCGATCGCCTCAGCAGGTCCCTGGTCGCCTGCTGCTTCGCCACCCTCGGCCTCGGCTGCGGCTTCAACCTCCTCTTCGTCTTCTTCTGTAATTGTGTCGGGCTTCGCGAGAGGTGCAAGCCATGCATGTTGAAGCAGCATGGCATATGTTGGCCGAAGGTTGGGGATCTTGTTCAAGCAGCCGCGTACAAAGTTGCGCGCCGCGTCAGAGTATCCGCTCTCAGGCAGATCCGGAGGCTCACCATCGACAATAGCCTAGAGAAAGTTAGTAGTTGACGTGGGAACACAATGTGAAAACTTACGCTGAGCTGACTGAAGATGTTGTTGTACGTCTCTGGTGGGTATGGGTACCGCCCCAGAGCGCACTCGATGATTGTCAGTCCCAAACTCCAGATGTCGCTTTGTACGCTGTATGTGCCGCCTCCAGGGTTGGCGCCTGCTTGTGCGATGCCGCCTGAAGATATCCTCTCCGGTGCCATGTAACTTTGGCACCCGATGTTGGTCTTGGCAATACTGGCGACGAGATTTCCACTGACACCAAAATCACAGATCTTGATCGCACCCTTGGTGTTCATGAGAATGTTGGTAGGCTTCACGTCTCGGTGAATGATGTTGTGATCATCCTTGAGTGACTTCAGACCCATAGTCGTGGCCATGGTGATCTTGCGCAAGACGCCCTCGGGCACACCGTCGGCGTAAAGTTTGTCTATGGAGCCTCCGTCCATGAATTCCATACAGATGTACACCGCACCTTCCTGGAAGAAAGCACCGTAAAAGTCGACGATGAAGGGTGAAACGCAGCGATGCAGGACGTCGAGTTCCATGATGATAGCAGCGAACTTTGAGTCGTCCAACTCGAGCCTCACTTCCTTCATTGCCATGACTATGCCGGTCCCCGCAGCTGGCTTCGCACTGGTAGGGCTCGCTTCTTCGCCAAATTCCTTTCGCGACGGCGAGCCTGGCGCAGCCTTGTTACCCGCTAGACCCTGCCCTGGCTTCCGCATTCGCGGTCTGCTATGTCTAACTTTGTATACTGTGCCGTAGTTTCCCTTGCCAAGCTCGTCTAGTGTATCAACTTCGTCCAGGGAGATGTTGAAGGAGGTACCGCTTGCGAATTGGACACCGTCAGAGTTGAGTATGGCCTTGCCGGCAAACTTGAGACTGCCGGTTTTGGTATCGACGAACTGAGAGAATTTGTCAAAGTGAGTTTCTTGTTTCTTCGGTTCTGCGCCTGCATCAGGTTCGGGTCCTCCGTTCATCTGCGAGAGGGTCAATCCGGGCTTCTTCTTGCCGGCGGGAGGAGCACCGCCTGCAGTTGGGGACGAGCCTGGCAATCCGCCTGGGAGTCCGCCTGGGAACCTCATGCCGCGCTTCTCTGCTATAGACTGCTTGGCAGGTGGTCCACGACCAGGAACTGCTGGTGCCGATTGGAAGTTAGTCGCAGGCGGTCTCACAGGCATTCGGAAGTTGCTGGGTACACCTCCTGGGTGAGGACCCGGCGACATGGGGTTACGGCTGTCGGGAGATGGGCCAGGACTCTGAGGCGCAGGCCCTCTACCAGGCAGACCAGTCGGCGGAGCGCCCTTTCTGCCGAGATGCACTGCCTGTATCCTGGCAAGGATGTCTTGGGAGACATTGAGACCGCTGCCTCGGCTGGAGATGGTAGGAGGATTCGAAGGACGGGGATTCCTGGCAGCGTTGATGTTTCCAAGTGGTGTTGAGGAGGATGTCATGGTAGGTGTCGCGGCTGATGTCGTGGATGCAGTTCGGGGAGGAGGGCGCTCGGCAGCGGGTTCGTCAGGCGGGGTGGCATCGGCGGTAGGACTCGAGGGTGCAGGTGAGGGCGAGGGACTATCGAAGACGGTATCGGCGTCGACTTCCGTGTCGGGGGTGGAGGGATTGGAAGCCATGGCGAAAGACAGATAAAAGTCGCGGCCTGATGTTGGCGGGGTACTAGGGCGAGGAAGCGGAAGAGGGTAGGGAGATAGGAATAAAAGGCGCAGGTGTGAGGTGAGTTCAGAGGCTGCGATTACACCGCGGAGGGAGTGACGGCGGCGATCTCAGCGGATCTGGTAGTCTGGTGGAGGTGTCGTGGTTGTGGGTTGTCTGGTAGCGTGCAAGTTGGAGCTGTGACGTGATGCTGCAGAGACGACAGAGTAGCGCGCAACTACTGGTGCTGCTGCAATCTGGAATGATTTCACAATGATGGGTCTGGCCACGCGGTAACCACCATGGCGTACAACGGAGATGCAGCTGGCAAAAGGGGCTCCCGCGATATTTCTAGTGCGGTGGCTTAGGGACAGTTCCTGCTTTGCGTGCGCCGGCCGCCTGTAAGCCTGCTTTCACCTGGCCTCAGACATGGGAATGCGCAAGCAGGGACTGCAGCTGTATGCGGTTAAGCAGCCCCGAACCGAGTCTCGCCAGCAGGATTGCGCGCGCAGAAGCAGTATGCGGTAATGACCAAGCCATGGGGAACCTAGCGAATGCTGCGTGTGTTGCTGCATTGCCCATCAGTCAAGACAGCATTCGGTGTGGCCGATGTCCTGCCAGTTTTCGATGTAGCTGCATGCCGCCCAGCCCGCCGACCTGAGGCGCAGGGACGCGGTAGATGCTGAGAGGCCCTGAGTCCCATCTAGGCGCTGGGTGACGATAAGCTCTAGCCCACCACGGCCGTGTGTGAATCATTTGCGACGTGTAGCTGGGCGATCGCTCTTCCTAACGACTTCCTTAACCCATTCAGACTTCCTCGTACAGTTCCTGCAGGGCTCGCGGCTCAACTTGCCTTTCCGCTAGACCTGGAGCGGGCTGTGACGTCGATCTCCGCCCATAGCGCGTCCGCAGCCAAGACGCGGTGCGCTTCAAGATAAGTCGTGTGTTTCCGTGCCCATCGCGCCCTCGCGCCTTCCCAACAACACCTCTGGCATCGGCATGCCTTTCTTCTCGGCTCCCCAGGCCTTGCGCCTGCGCAGCCCTCCCACTTACTCCTCGGATTTCGTCGCCATGGCCTCTCAGTCGTACGAGTACGGCGACAATGGCATGTTCAATGTCTTCAAGAGCAACAAGCACAGCGCGCATCCCGACTTCGCCAACCTCACCCTGCTCGTCTTCGAGGCTGTCATGGAGGTTGTCTGCGTCAGCGCGCCGGGCTACATTGTCGCGCGAATGGGCCAATTCGACGCGGAAAGCCAGAAGTTCCTCGCCAACCTCAACACGCAGCTGTTTACACCCTGCCTTAGTAAGTGACTACCTCCGATAACGATGACGCTCGTCTGTACCAGTCACACCTGCATAGACTATATTCATGGGGTACTTCTCGAGCTCTACATTAGCAATGGAGAGACTGCGGAGTACCTTTGAACTACATGGGTCTGTTCGCGGGTGCAACGCGAGAACGAGCTTCTTCATAACCTCCAAACCTCAGCTAACCACATCCAGTCTTTACCAAACTTGCATCGCAATTGACGGCCGAGAAGCTGGCTGATCTAGCCGTCATCCCCGTAATCTTCATCGTACAGACACTCATATCCTACCTCGCCGCGCTCATCGTTTCGAAAGTATGCAGGTTCAACAAACGAGCCTCCAACTTTGTTGTCGCCATGGCAGTATGTCTTGTTCCTCGACTAGGCAAACAACATAAACTGACGTTCTCAGGTCTTCGGAAACTCAAACTCACTTCCAATCTCCCTCGTCATCTCCCTCTCCAAAACACTGTCCGGTCTGCACTGGGACAAGGTTCCCGGCGACAACGACAACGATGTCGGCGCGCGCGGTATCCTCTACCTACTCATCTTCCAACAACTCGGCCAGCTCGTGCGATGGACATGGGGCTTCAATGTGCTCCTAGCACCTGCCAGCGCCTACAAAGACGAAGATGGCGGCAAGAACAGCGCTATCGAAAACGGGGAGTACAGCGATGACGAGGCTCAACGTCTCCTCGATGACTCGCACTCTGACTACGAATCTGGCAACGTCACCAGCTATGCTACCTCCGCTGACTCCGACGAGTCCGACTCAGACTCACTGTTCAATCGCGACGCCCAGGCAGAGACCGACTTCATCACACCCACCAACGGCAACGCAACCGTCCCGGGTCAAGGCGACATGAGCGGAAGCAGCAACGGCTATGCCAATGGTCATCTCAACGGTGTTCTCGAGGCGCACAAGAAGAAGCAGAATGCTCCCAAGGGCATCAAGGGAATGCCAAAGCGTGCCGGCATGGCATTGAAGCGCTCTGCCAGCACCGTTTCCGTCTCTACAACTCGCGCTGGAAACAGAGTCTTCAACGCTCTTCCCACATGGCTCCAGGGACCTCTTGCCAAGATTGGCCATGTCTTATCAAGGTTCTTCAAGGGCGTCTGGGACTTTATGAACCCTCCCCTCTGGGCTATGCTGATCGCCATCTTTGTTGCCTCTATCCCTCCGCTACAACACCTCTTCTTCGACCCAGGAACGTTCGTCAGCAACTCCGTCACGCGCGCTGTCAACCAGAGCGGACAAGTCGCTGTCCCCCTCATCTTGGTCGTCTTGGGTGCCAACCTTGCCCGTAACACTCTACCCAAAGAGGACCAGCATTCGATGGAAGACCCAAGTGTTGAGAAGAAGCTTGTCATTGCCTCGCTCGTCAGTCGCATGCTTATCCCGACGCTTCTCATGGCACCTATGCTTGCTTTAACCGCCAAGTACGTGCCTGTCAGTATTCTCGACGACCCGATCTTCATCATTGTTTGCTTCCTTCTCAGTGGAGCACCTAGTGCGCTGCAGCTGGCACAGATCTGCCAGATCAACAACGTGTACATGGGCGCCATGTCGAGAATTCTGTTCCAGAGCTACGTTGTCTGGATCCTGCCATCGACTCTTCTTCTGGTCATGCTTGCACTGGAGACAGTGGAATGGGCCAAATGAGTCATGTGTGCGTTGAAGTGTTAGTGCTTGGAAGGACGCAGCGCACCCTCCCGTGTTGCGATATGTAATTGGGTTTCAAAGCGAGGCGTTCTGGTACTGGGAATGGGTTTGGTAGTTGCATTGATTGGGAACATGGCAGAGAACTGCAATGAAAAGCAGTTTGTATATACACTTTAACGTTGTCCCGGTGTTTGGAGGTTGTCGGAGGATGGTCTCTTCTTTGAACCGATCGAGCCAATCTAACTGCGGTACGTCAGAGTAGCCGTAGTTCGAGTGGCTCGATCAGTTCAAGGGGGAGTCTATTCTACGACAACCTCTAAGCACTGTTGAGCACGTGAAAATAATTCGCAAGGGAAAGTGATCCTCCGTCTACCGCTATGGTACTTGCTATCCACTGTCAGAGCACACGAAGACAATTCGCCACATTGCGCTCAGCACCTTCGTGTCCAAGTTTCTGGCGTACCAAAACCTGACGTAGACTGCCAAGGCTGGGAACTGGAATCTCGGAGGCCGATAGCTGCCCAATAGCTCTGGAGATAGCGTAGGGACCAGCTACACACCACACTGCCGTCTGTTCCAGCGATGATGATGCTCTACCCTTGAATTGTCTATTTCTATCAAGATCTGGTTATAGACGCCTCGAGACTTTTCACATTCCTCTTCACCTCGTCTTCTCCCACCAGCGATCCTTACCGCCAATCAGCTTGGCACGTGGACCCTGAGCTCGCGTGTACTTTCTGGCGTTCCTGCCGCACTAGGTATCGATAACACCGCCCACCAAACAACCCGCCGTTCCTACCCACCAAGTAGGGCACGTTTATTTCGAGGCCTCACTACAGCACCTTCGGACCCGTCTGGGGAGCTACAAATTACCACGCGGTCGATCCTGCTTACTTCACTTCCGCACACCAGGCTGCACATTCTAGGCAATCGCCATGGCGGATTCCTCCAATGAGCAGTCGCGGCCCAGCGTCCCCCACCGAAGCGACTCGTCTGCCCTCTCGCAGAACGCTACTCCAGTGGATGGCGCGTCGCCGCGTTCTACCAAAGGTCAGTTCCTGTTTGTTTTCTTGAAATCTGGCTTGCAAGCTCTGGTGATGAAACTATATCACTTTGTTGGAATCGTGATTCTACCAGCGAGGTAGCTGTAGACCATTGTGACTCCGCAGTGACCAACAACTCTCTTGTTCGGACGCCGAGTAGAATCTCAAATACTACACCAGCTATATGGCTATAGCTTAGCTATGTGCATGTAGCAAAACGAGCGACTGCAAGTCCGAGAACAATGAACAAGATGTTTAGCTGATACACTGTCATCTTACCTACCAAGTGCTTAACGAACAATTGCTAACCATGCGCTCACAGTTGTTTCCTTTCCCGACGACACTGCCATCTCTCCACTGATGATCGGGAAGAACAAAGAACTTGACCAGAGGGATTACTTGGATCTCGACAGACCTGCAAAACACTACCCCGCAAGTGTCAGTAGAAAGAAACTATCTGGACGACCCTCAGTCGAGCGTCTGTCATCAACCCCGAGAGGAGTGGCAGCTGAGGGTAACCCATCTTTGTCTTCTCTGCTTTCGGACAGCTCAACCGATGCTCCTCATGGACAGCATGCGCACGAGAACCTGTTGAAGCAGGTAGGCACATGGCTCAAGCACGAGCGAAGCCGACGTCATGCACGAAGGGCGAAACGTAAAGCCGCCAAAGAGGGCGCTGTCCAGGAAAATACATCAACTGTACCTGATGAGACGACTGAAGAGCCCATCGCGCTTACTAGGACCAGCTCTTCGTCGTCCCACGGCGAGGACTCTCTCGACCAACTGGCGCACATCCTCGAGAAGACCCTAGCTATGAAGCCAGCCGACGCTAAAAAGAGGATGCAACACTTCCGCAGGTCTTCCACAGGCTTGAAGCGACACTCTGCCATTTCCCTCGACACCGACTATTTCGAGTCCGTAGACCAGCTGGTCCCGAGTTGCGAGGCCATCTTGGATAATTCGAAGACTATGGCATACAACGTGGACGAGTCAGATGCCGAATCGGCCCCACAACTATCTGACAAAGAAGCACGCAAGGAGAGAGAGGCGTGGACCAAGTTCCGAGCTGAAATCCTCCGTCTGGCTCATACTCTGAAGCTCAAGGGATGGCGCAAGGTGTCGATGGAGCAGAGTAACGAGATTGATGTGCAGAGGCTGAGTGGCGCATTGACAAATGCTGTTTACGTTGTCTCGCCTCCCAAGAATCTGCAACTTCAAGAGCAGGGTGAAGATGGTCAGCCTAAGCCAAAGAACCCTCCTCCGTAAGTCACCTTGAACGTAAGCGAAACATGGCTAACACTTTCTAGTAAGCTTCTACTACGTATCTACGGCCCTCAGGTAGAGCATCTGATCGATAGAGAGTCTGAACTACAGATCCTCACACGCCTCGCTCGAAAGCGAATTGGCCCGCGCCTGCTTGGTACTTTCACCAATGGACGCTTCGAGGAGTTCCTCCACGCAAAGCCGTTGACCGCGAAGGAACTGCGCAACGCAGAGACTTCAAAGCAGATCGCAAAGCGTATGCGAGAGCTGCATGAGGGCATTGATCTTCTTAAGGAAGAGCGAGAAGCTGGCCCATTCGTATGGCAAAACTGGGATAAGTGGGTTGACCGTTGTGAGCAGATTGTCACCTGGTTAGACGACCGGGTGCGCGAGAGCAAGCAAGACCCTGCGCTAGGCCCTGGCGACAAGTGGAAGAAGCGAGGTTACGTATGTGGTATGGAGTGGCCAGTATTCAGGCAGATGGTTGAGAAGTACAGGAGGTGGTTGGAGGAACAGTACGGTGGTGCAGATAAGATCAACGAGCGCATGATCTTCGCCCACAATGACGTAGGTCATTTTACTTTACAGATGTCTCCTGAGCTGACCCTGTGTAGACCCAGTATGGTAACATCCTCCGCATGGTGCCAGAGGGCGAGTCGCCCCTACTGCTCCCAGCAAACCAGCACAAGCAGCTTGTGGTCATCGACTTTGAGTACGCAAATGCGAACCTTCCTGGTCTGGAGTTTGCCAACCACTTCGTAAGATATTTTCGGTTACCCCTTGAATCCTTCACTACTTATCACACATTTGAGGCCTGTACTGACAAAACGGTAGACCGAATGGACATACAACTACCACGATGCCGATGTACCGTGGAGGTGTAACACCAAGTACTATCCAACCGTTGAAGAGCAGCACCGCTTCATCCGAGCATACCTAATGCACAACCCCTCCTACAAAGCAGCCGGAGGCTACACATCCAACCCTGCTACCCCCCACCTAGGCCCTCTCCCCTCCTCAGGAAGCACAACCGCCCTAGCTGCAACTGCAGCCCCCAGCAACATCTCCGCCTTCATGCTCGACTCGCGCGCCCCACCCGGCTCACAGTACCAAGAGCAAGAAGCCACCGCCGAACGCCAAATCGAAGAAGAAACCCGTCGCCTCCTCGCCGAAACCAAACTCTGGCGCCTCGCCAACTCAGCCATGTGGGTAGCTTGGGGCATAGTTCAGGCTCACGTCCCCGGTCTCCCCGACTTCGACGCTTTGGATAAACAAGCTAACGCAGACGCATCGTCTGCCAACCCCAGCGGCTCAGCCGCTGAACTTGACAGCGCGACGGCGGAGATACGTGCGGAGGCGGAGGCTGGAGGACCAGAAGAGAAGTCGGGGGCAGGGATCGTGAGTGAAAAGACAGCGACGGAGGAAGGGGCCACGCAAGGAAACATGACGCAAGCGGAACAGGATGCTGACCTTTTCAAACCACAGGACGAAGAGGAGTTTGATTACCTCGCGTATGCTAATGATCGCGCCATGTTTGTTTGGGGCGATGCGATGCGCATGGGTATTGTGAGCCCGGAGGAGGTGCCTGAGGAGCTGAGGAGTAGGGCTAAGGTTGTGGAGTACTGAGGTGGCGGGATGAGAGGGCCGAGTTGATGGCGGCTCGGGACGAAGGATGTCTTCTGTATAGTGAGCAACGCGTCTCGAGACCAGAAAGAGAGTCTTGGGAGCTTTTGCAAGGGGATGCAAGTGTGTGTAGCTCAAAGGCTCCCTACTGCATATATTCCCTAAAGCACGAATGTCTCATGTATGATAGCAAATGAAAAAGGACAAAAAAAGACCCCCAGTCGGAAAAATCGTCGAGAAAATCGTGAGATTTACATGAACCATGATTTTCATGACTCCAACACAGTTGCTCACACTGGTATATAACCAAACGCCAAAACACCAAATCCAACCTATTCCGACCCACCAAAATCAGATTCACACACCCAAGTCATCTCAGCTTGTGTCCATGGCATCCTCATCCTCATCGCCTTCTTGTATCCCCTCCAGCCCCTCCTCCTCTTCCTGCTGCTCTTCCCTCTGCCCTCTCCTGTTATCACGCCCTCCCCTATCCATCCCATCAACTAATCCCTCCAACCCCCTAACCTCCTCACTCCCCACCCTACTCCCCCCCTCCCAAACGCCCTCAACCCCATCCTTCGTATCCACGCCCCGTCTCTCCAACACCCGTTTACTCTGACTCTCGACGTAAATCTTGCGCTCGCGTGTTAACTCCTCCTTATCCTTAGGCTGGACGTGGGTATGTGGTGAGGAGGTGTTGCTGGGTAAAGCGGTATTTGCTAAATGCGGTTTTAGGCTTGCGAGGAGTTGGCGGAGGTAGGGGAGTTGGGTTGTTGTGAAGGTGGTGTGGGTTGTTAGGGGTGTGGGTGTGGGTTTTGTGTCGGTGTTGCTGGTCTTCTCCCCGTTCTTTTCTCCGTTTGTGTGAGTGTGAGGTAGGGATTGTATGCCTATTTCCTTTGCGGCTGGCGCGTGCGTTAAGAAGGCGAAGGGTGCTGCTTGTCCCTCCTGCTCCTCATTTCCTCCTGTAGAAGTAAGGGATTCACGTTTCGGCAAGGTAGACGGTGTGAGAAGGGCGCGTAACCGTGCTATTTGCGTCTCGTTGCGCGTTTTCTCAGCGAGGAGAGCGGCGTTTAACTTTTGTGTTTCGATGAGTTTGCGGCGGAGGGTGTAGAGGGCTTCTGGGGTGAGGGTTGAGTTTTTGGAGGGGGGTTCCAGGTTCTAGTTCGTGTTAGTTGTGTTTGTCGTGTCAATTCCATTTATCCTGCCCTTCTACTGCCTCTGTCTCCCACCGTCCCATCGAACATACCTCATAATGCCCCAACCTCACCCACTCCGCGAGCCCCTCATCCTGGCCCTTCCCCCTGCCCAACGCAAAAACATTCCTCAATGTCCAAATCTCCAATTTATCAAAGTTCTTGTCCACGGCATTCTCCATAAGTGTCTCTAGCTTCAGGACTCCCTCTTCAATCTCCAACCGCGCTTCTGGGTATACATCGTTTCCGTCTTCGTCTTTGGCCGGTGTGCGGTTTTGCGAGGCGTAGAGGTCGGCGAAACCGAGGAGGGAGGGGTCGGCGGAGGAGAGGCCGGTTTCGAAGGAGTCGGTGCAGCGGTAGAGGACTTCGTTTATGGCGTTTATTATGTCGTCGATTAGGGACTAGGATCGATGTTAGTTGTTGGATTGATCTATAAGAGCCGGGGTAGCGGAGGTAGTGGATCAATGTGCAGAGAGTGGTCTTGGAGGCATTGCAGACACAATCCCCAGTCCCTCTACACTCCATCTACACCCACTTCCCCTCCCACCACCCCTCCTCTACCCATCACCCAAGAATCATACGTACGATAGGAGGCCAAGTAAAATGCTCAGTAAGCAGCATATTCTCCTGCTGCTTTGCGCTCGCCATCTTGTCTGTTATCTTGCCGTCGTAGCCGTTGTCGCAAATGTCGTCAATCCGCTTGTTTGCGACACACGCGCGCGCCGAGGGACGTGTTTACTGCGGGCCCGCTTCCGGGATCTGACTGGACGGATGACAAGGGTCGAAGACCACTGGCAGGGATGCGCTAGTGGTGTCGCGTAATTTGCTGGTTTGGGATGCGCGCTGTAAGAGGGTCATGTGGATGGGGGTGGTGGGTGGTGAGGGAAGTAAGTCCGCGGAGTTGTGTGGAATTGCTGTTTGCTTGTGCTGAGTCTCTCGCTTTGGTGTTGTAGACGCAGATATTACGAATTGCGAGCCGGTCACGATATCATCTCAAAACGACCATTTAGTCAAAGATGAGATCCTTCCATAAAGTGCAGCCTATTTAGCCACACCACTACTTTCATACACCAAGCACGGCGGCTTGAAAAAACCCTAAATTATACAAGCGTACAGCACGACTCCATATCGTCCATACTGGAAAAGCTAGTTGCTTTATCTCTTTCTCTGTCTCTCTCGCTCTGGTAAAGGTAGATCATATCCACCACGACGACCTCAACAACATCCACCTGGCTAGGATATACCACTCTTCTTCTTCTCCTCTTCCTCTCTCGCACTCATGCCGCACGCAGCACTCGCAAGGGCAAGAGCAAGAACAAGCCACAAAAAACAGATACTACTTTTCTCCCATAATCGGCTCGAAAGCACATTTAGAAAGAAAGCCAAAAAAAAAAAACACACACAAGAGGAGGATAGTTTGGTGTAATCCAAATATAACACAATAAAAACGCCAATCAAGACCAGGACAGAGTAACAAAGAGACTAGTTCTGAACCCTTTCTCTCTCTCTCTCTCTCTCTGTTTCTCGGTGTTTCTCCATGCGTTCATGTCGCTGTCGTAAATGCAGTAGATGTGAAGCCAGTCAAAAGAAAAAGGAACAATACCACCCACCCGCCCATCAACCCAATTATCGTACTGTTTGCTGCTGCTCATGCCCGTGAATCCTATAAAAAGCGCGGCGGAGCTGGGTAATCTGTTAATCTATACAAAGACACATGTCCGTCGAATCCATCCAGACGGGACATTGTGTGTGTCGGTCAAGTTCGCAGATTCGCTCAATACGCTCGCGACTGTTGATCACGGAACCTCCGCTCTTCTTCCTGGCGGCGGGCCTTCTTCTCCCGCTCTAGACGGATCTTGTGCGCTTCGGTTCCGTCGTCCATGAGGGACTCTTTGAACCAGGGGTGTTGCAGTGCTTCCTTGGCTGTTATCCGTTTCTTGGGGTCGTAGACGAATATCCGCCGGAGGAGGTCGAGGAATTGACGGTTGAAATCGGTGTGGGCTGGTATTGTTTCCTGGGAAAGGTTAGTCGACTATCAATCGAACAGTGTGACGTGTGGTGACGTACGGGAAGCTTCTTCATCGCCTTGACGTATTTCTTCGAGGCTTTGTTAGTGTCTGCGTTGGGGTAGTCGAGCTTGTAGTTCTTGAAGTATCGAGCAGCACTAGGATTGTTAGCAGCGTCGTGAGAATGGCATCATGTCTACTTACGAGCTGGACGAGTTGCGTGATGAACCGCGGTCTTGCTTGTAGACCGCTCGCACAATATCTCGATCAATCTTGCCACTGCAGACAGCCTCCATCATCGCCAGGTGCTCGAGGTTGTCATGCGTTTGGAAGAGGGCGTCGCCAGTGAAGAATTCGACCAGGATACATCCTATACTCCAGATATCACAAGGGAAACTCCAGCCCAGGTTGAGGATAATCTCAGGTGCTCTGTAGTGGCGAGTCGAGACTACCGAGGAGTGGTATTCGTCGTTGAACGTCGCTGATCCAAAGTCGATGAGGCGGATCTCGGGGTCAAGGAGGACCTTGCGATGCCGCGCTGTCCGGTTCACTGTTGTTGACGATGACGGTACAGTCCTATTGTACGTAAAAGTCTGGTAATTGTTGTTGACAAGCAGGATGTTCTCCGGTTTCAGATCGGTATGGATGAGATTAAGGTCATGGAGGAAGGCAACGCTGGTGAAGAGCTGTTTCGCAAACTTCTGGATGTGAGAGCTGGGGAATGGGACAAAGCCGTTCGACTTGAGGAAGTCAAACACACTTTGTCCGTAGAGATCGGTGACGATGCAGATGTGGTTCCGGAAGTCGAAGCAATCTCGCAGGTGAATGCACCGGTTGATGTTGTGTTTGTCGTTGGATGCCAGTGTTGACAGTACCCGCAATTCGATACGGCTGGCATCTCGGTATTTGGGCACTGATCGAATGACCTTGATGGCACAATTTGTGCCTTTCCGTCTGTCGTAGGCTTGGACAACTTTGCCAAAGGTGCCCTGGCCAAGCAGTTTTGTGATCTGGTCTGATGTCCTATGTCAGTATCATTCTTCGGGGTATTGATCGTAGAAACCTACATCTCTCTGTGAGGTCGGCCTCTGGTACTACAATGTAGTGGCCGTCGTCGTCGTCTACCTTTTGGTCTTTCGTATATGACTTCTGGGGCACGTCAGTTCGAGTCTTAGGAGAGGTAGTGTGGGTCTTACATCTGGGACAACCTGTACGTAGACGTCCTTCGCCTTGATCACCGGGTTGGGCGGCGGCTGGTACAGGCTGAAGGGGTCGTCATTGTCCAGTTCCCGTCTTTTGGCCTGCTTTGCTTCATCCTGCACCACGGCGCGTGTGCGCTTGCGCTTCTGGCCCGCTGCGCTGTTGTCGAGAGGCGAGATGTGGTGGCCATTGCTGACCTGCGAGCCTAATGACGTCGGCGCCGTGGTGTTGAGTGCAGAGGTAGTGCGGTCGGTGGACAGTGAGTGGTTGGGAGAGTCGTAGTAGGGTGTTTGGGTGGTGGAGTAGGACGTGTGCTGGTTGTAGACGGGGTCGTATGCCGTGGATGCGGTCGTCTTGCGCTTCTTGTCTGTGTGGCGCGCAGTCGGGTTTGTCGCGATGCGTGACGAGGGCGCGTGGTTGCGAGGCGGAGGCAGCTGGGGTTCATCGTCATCGTCGTCGTCGTCAATAACAATGACCTCCTTCGGGATGCCGTTCCTGTAGAAGTCGGCCCAGTCGGGGTGCCGCCGCCGGTGGGCGGAGCCCGGGTCGTTCGCGCTCATGTCGATGGGCGGGGCCTGGGAGATGGGCGGCAGCTGGGGCGGGTGTCGTGTGTGGGCAGTCGCGTTCCGGCGAAGGTCTGAACTGGAGGAAGCGCTAGCGTAGCCGTTGTAGAGCGAGTTGCCTATCCGAGCGCCGCCGTTGGCGATCTGGGCATTGGCGATGCTGGGCTGGTACGTCTGGTGGTGAGAATAAAACTGGTGATGGGGCGGGAGTGTGGCCGTGGCGGTCGAGGGCGTCGACATGGCTGGGTGCGTCGCTGGGGGTGCGAGAGCCGACGTCGTGACGCTACTCGTCTGCACAGGCAAGCGGACCAAGCACGTCGGTGAGGCGGCCAAACGGCGCGACGGGGGCGCCGAATTGGGGGAGCGTCGTCGTCGGGATGCTCAGTCGGCGCTTTTGCGTGCTGGGACGCTTTGTCGCAGCCAGCAGAGGCGTTATCGCAGGCCTGGGCAGGTGGATGGTGCTGCTGCGGAGGTGCTGGAGCCGCGGCTGGAGGCAGTGCCGGGGCGGGCTACGAGGCGACTGAGGGCGATGGGGGTGCACGCTGGGAAGAATGGCGGGCGTCGGACATGCCAGAGAGGTGGTGAAGCGTTGATGTCGCCGGGTGGAGGCAGGCGAGGTTGAGATCACACTTGTTGCGGAGTCTGTGGTGAGAACCGGCCTGTGCGGTCCACATGGAGCGTCATTCGTTCAATCTTCTCGCGGCACGCCAGCGACGTCTCTCTTTCGCGTCTCGCGCCGAACTCTGCCTTGTCCTAATTCTGCCGCCCAAGACTCGACACTGCTCTATGGCACTCTATTTGATGGCAATAATCCCGCAGCGCTTGTCTTCTGCTGCTGCTAGATGTTCGCACCCAGATCATGTGCCTGCAGCGCGTTTGGCGACAGCCCGCCTCGTGAAGGAGAAAAGCCGCCCGAAGCCCATTAATATGTCTTCGGTCGCTTGCAAAAGAGGGTGGCACGCCGTCTCCACTCGACCTGTCTGGATTCCCTGAACTCAAACATTGACCAATATCAAACATTAATCATCAACTATTTATCAACTTCATCGTCTTCACACGTAAATTCCACCATATGCATCGCTCCTTCCATCCCGCCCTCGATACTGCCCAGGTGCTGAACCGCGCCCAGACCACCACCCTCCGTCGCAGACATCTGACTGAAACCGCTGCACAAGACTCCCACCCAACAATCAAAGGACCTCCGTAACACTGATCCCTACACCGTGTGCGGCTCTAGCACCCATTCCCCATCAAACAAAGCCCTTGTGTGACCGCTCTGCAAAGTGAAGCAACACGCCCGTGGTCACGAGAAAGACCAAGACAATGATCTGCGATGCTGCCCGGGCACGCACCTACAAATGTCATCTGGTTACTGTGGTAGTAGTAGTCGTCGAGCCTCTACCAGCCTACGTGACGAGCGCCCTGAGAGACATGATGGCATGGCAACAACCCCGATCCCGTTTCTCGACACTTTTGTTGTGATCAAAGTTCGAGGTGTTCAGGGTCCATCCTGATTTGGCTATTTCCGCGATGCCGCCTTTCTAGATGCACATTCCCGGTTCTTCGCGAAGCTGGGATAATCACTCCAAGGCTACATACAAGGCGCGGTCCCTGCCGCACGTGGAACTGCACTTGCTTCTGTTCACGGTTTGCTTCTTTATCATGACGCAATATTCCTCCTATTCTACTCCCACCTATCTCACCTTCACATCTCCCGCACACACGCCCGAAACGCTGATGTGAGCCTTCTCTCACCCGCGGTTGGAACCGCTCGCTTGGATCGCTCTTGCCTATCCACTGGCTTGGCTGATGGAAGGTTCGATGCACGCTGCACTCCGCTTCGAAGGATAACGTCATGGCCCCCCAACGTTTTCCCCACTCCTACACTACAATTCGTAGTCGAAAGACGAATGACCGGAGTGATGGCGGTGCACTGCCTCCGGCTATGTCCACTGCGGATGAATAATGCATAGGTTCTGGAAGATTGTTGCCGCTTGCGCCGTCCTGCTGATTTAACCGCCAAGGCGGAGTCGTGACATGATGGGTGGCCTGTGCGCGGCACGGATGTATGGCAGCGGACTTTCAACGCTTGTCTGGCGGACATGTGGGTATTGTGAGAATGTGTTTTGCGAAGATGCACGTTGTTTTGCTTCTATATTGTTGTTGATAAAGAAGAACGTGTTGCTGTTGCTATGTGTTGTATGGGTATGGCACTGAAACGAGATATATCCCGAACGCTGTGCAACATCTTCAAAAGACTCTACATTACGTCTAAAAGAATTCATATTCTGCGAGGCATTTCCCAATACGCATTACATATGTTGTCATGGTATAAACAAGTAATCAATTCTTGTCCTATACTACTTAGGTCGTGTGAACAAAGAACACGATCAAGACATGAACGTAAACATATCTCTGGACCATAATAGGTCAAGGAAAGTAGGAACAAAACATGGGTGTCTAACATGAAAATGCCCTTTTGGTCTATAGCCTAATAGCCGTTTCCAGTGCAATGAATGATTCAGACAGCAGCCCCAATGCAGTTTTGCACATGAAATTGACAGAGTCGCGAAAGAATGCCAGTTTCAAAAAGCCGATCCCGGAAAAGACTTCATGGAGCCGCCGCGCATATGCTGAGCACAAAAGCCTTCCGTGCAATGAAAAGAGAGAACTCAAGGAAAATCGTTATCGTTCGTTGCCGAGAAAGTGAGGTCGAATAGCGGTCTTCGCCCAGCGGGTCCAGACAGTGCGATGTCGATGTTTACAACTTGGGCGTGATGCTGAGTTCCTCGAAGAAATCGACAATGGTCTTACCGATGCGCTCCACAATGAAGTCGACGTCGTCATCGGTGACGTTGTATGCAGGGGCGATGATGATGTGGTCTCCGCGAATGCCGTCAACCGTTCCGGAACCTGGGTACACATATACGTTGTATCCATCCTTCAGCCCTGCAGAAATGGTTAGTAATGAAGCAATCATCCGGACTAGATAAACTTACCAAGCTCATGTACCCTCCATGTCACTGCGACTTCCGGATCAAAAGCCGCCTTGGTGAGCTTGTCTTGCACAAACTCAATCTGTCGTTGTTAGTAGTTGCACCGCGACTACCAGGTGGTGTTCAGACTTACCCCTATGAAGAGACCCTTTCCTCGGATGTCGAACACATTAGGATGATCGCCCAAACGAGCTTGTAGCTTCTGCATGAGCTTCTCCCCTTTGTCGCGAACATTTTCCAGAAGATTATCCTGTTGAACAATCTCTTGAATTGCGAGACCAGCAGCGCAAGCAGTCGGGAAGTTCTGGAACGTATGGCCATGGGCAAAGGCGTTGTCTCCCATCGCATCCACAATGGTTGGTCCGACCAGCATCGCGGAAAGGGCTGCATAGCCGCCTGCGATACCCTTGCCTACCAATTGGATATCTGGAACGACGTCCTCTTCTTGCCATGCATGCATATAGCCGGTGCGACCCATGCCGCACATGACCTCATCCAGAATCAAAAGTACGCCGTATTTCTTGCATACTCGCTTCATCGCTCTAAGGTAGCCGGGTAGTGCGGGGACGCAACCAAGTGCCTGTAGCCATGTGTTAGTCACCAACGAACGAAGAAACAGAGTCAAACCAACATACCGCGCCAACGACCGGCTCCATCACGAAGCCTGCTACTGTATCAGGACCGAGATCAAGGATCTTACGCTCCAACTCATCTGCGAGTCGCTCGACATATTGAGCTACTGATTCTCCCTTCTTCATATCGCGGCTAGGATTACAAGGAGATACGAACTGCGTCTTCTCAGGCAAAATCGGTAAGTAAATCTCTTTGCGGCCTTTGTGTCCACTGGTTTCGAGAGCACCAAGAGTCGCTCCGTGGTAAGAACGATCGCGAGCAATGAACCAGCTGCGTTGAGGTTGCGGATTCGGCTTCAGCTTGGAGTGATATTGGTAGGCTAGCTTTTGTGACGCCTCGTTAGCTTCAGAACCTGATATCTGTCAGCTTGGTTTCGGGCGTGAAGTTTGGATTATCTTACCAGACCCATAGAATACCACTTCTTTCAGCTTGTCATCGGTTGATTCAAGAAGAAAGTCTGCGAAATCTTCCACTACTTCGGTGTGAAAACTCATCGATGCGGCATACCCAACTCCAGACTCTTGTTGCCTCCTTACTGCCTCAAACACTCTTTCATCCCTATGACCAATGTTTGATACAGCGGCACCTCCAGATGCGTCAAAGATCTTCCAGGCCTTCTCTCCATCTACCACCGACAGCCAGTTGCCCGAAGCGCTTTCCAGAAACAACGGAGGACCTCTTGCACTGCGTTTGAGTAAAGGACTACCAAGATGATCGCGACCTCGGCGGGCTCGACGGCTGCGAGAAGTGACGAGCGCAGGAGCTGAATCCATCGATCCAAGTGAGACGCTGCTCTGAGATGCGGGACTAGAACTGCCGCTATCGTCAATCAACAAAGCTGGTGCCATTGTTGCTAGATGGATTTTGGTAACAGTAAGTAATAGTCAGAGTTGTGTGGAGGAAGGGGAAGGATTGATATAGGAAACGGTGTGTGCAGTGTCGAATGTATTCGCACAATGCCTTGAGAGACTGGAAACGCAGGTGAATGATGGGTGACTTTATAGTCGATTGATAGTAGCGTGAGCTAACCACGATGCGTATGGTAACCCGACCGGTGAGGCGTCCTCTTGGAGTGGAGCGTTTGTGGTGTAATCAGGCTCAGGGTCACTAGAACCACACTTTGATTCTCGGCAGATCATCTTCAGCCCTGAATTCGGGCCGTTCGGGGAACCTAAAATCGTGGAGACCAGTGCAAGAAACAACGCCGGCTGAGAACTGGCTCCCAGCTGGATAGATATGTACGTAGGATGCGGTGAAAGGATTCTAGGCTTATTCATTCTTGTGGAGTGTTAACGGTCAATCGCTTACTTTGTTAGCCAATCAGCGCAGACTGTGGCTGTTTTACCGGATTTTGCTTGCTATCGAGATGATAAAAGGACGGTCAGCCGGACGTGATAGGAAGACGCATCGTGTAAGACCAGGGGCCAATGTCGCCTCGATGTCAGGGCAAAAACCAGAAATACCCCTAGATAGTCATCCTTGCATATGCTGCGCGGCGTAAAATGATCCAGGAGACGGGGACGGTTGTTAGCTGGGCCAACGCGAGTCGTGCGTGCATAGCCCGTCCTTGTCGGTTGCTAAATCGCATCTCACCTTGGAAGGCTGGCACACGTATGCAATGCAGGACTGACAACGCCTCGTTTTAGCGGCTCACGAACGGCTGCGACGCATGCATCATTGCCACATGGTAGAAGTGGAGTATAGAAATACGCCGGGGTTTGGGATCGACGAGGCCACTGCGGCCGCATGCAATCCAATGCCAGGAAGATCGGATCGGGTTTTAGCCGTCCATGTTGTGTAACCGAACCTAGTGTATAGAATCCAAGAGCTCATTTTTAGTTAGTGACGGCATTGAACACGAAGGGAGGATCGCGAATTCTGTCAGAAGCAAGAAGACATGGTACCGCAGGCGTAGTATCGCGAACACCGGCGTATTATACGGGCCAGAAGCCTTGAAGGTCGGTATGTTGGTACTCCTTCGATTGCGTAGACATGGCCTGACGTGGTTTCCTGTGATGTCTAGACTGATCTTTTGTCCTGCCTGGCTCGATATGTGAACTACAGTATTGTAGACCAGGACACAAGGATGTGCTGGAGGTAACGACTCAACTCACACGCTGATGCCTACTGCAGGTGATGGCTTGGCCAACCACATCCATGCGACCCAGCCGCGTTTCATCGTACTGGCTCGATGCGAGGAATGGTATGTCGACGCTTCAATGGCCGGGCACACGCGGTCCAGCTGCCACAATCGATTGACTGCAGATGTTGGCACTAGTGCGGAGGTATGCAATGAGGTAGACAGTAAACGTAGACGCCAAGTCAGGTGCCACGATAGCGATATGGGAGGTACTTTCCCGACGGAGCGGGCTTGACGTGGTGGCGCGGGGTGATTACGGTCAGACCCCTGCGAATAGCGGCAGGCCGTTCGCTGGGTCCCAAGACGTCACCTGACGAGTCTGGAGGCCGCAAGTTGCGGTGAAAGAGAGAGTTAGCTCAGTGTTCGGAGGTGGTGCTAGAGCGCTGAAGTTGTCCGTCGGGACGAGAGCAGTTGCCCGGGCCGTGATGCGGAGCTGGAAGAAAAGCGCCGAAGCGCCGACCCGAGTCGGAAGCGCCTGCCTCTTCCATCGCCAAGCCCCGCGTTTAGCTTCCCCCACATCCTTCCAGACGTGCAGGTGGCCTTCACGACATTGCGATAATTCTATCGTACCGGAGAAGGCGAGGTAAGTGACGGCCCGAGGAACACTGGCATTGCACGCAATCTGACGCCCACATAGGACCGACCGGAAGGCACGATGAATCCACGCGTCGAAGAAGTCAGCGACTCGGACAGCGACCCGTCAGAGATGGGCATCGACGATGTACCCGCTCTGATGAACGCGAATAATATACCCAGCACGGGCAACAAGTCCATGCCGACACCAGCGCAGATGCAGGCGCTCCAATCGCAGATGCTGCAGCCGCAATCGCCCTCGATGACGACATCTACGGACCGAGAAAAGTCCAAGCACTACCAGTGTCTATACCCCATATACTTTGACAGGTTACGGACAAGGGCTGAAGGGCGTCGCGTGGGCAAGGAGCTTGCGGTGGAGAACCCTCTAGCACGGGAGATGGCCGACGCTGCTGCCGACCTGGGCCTCCGGACTGTCTTTGAGCCTGACAAGACTCACCCCAAAGACTGGGCCAATCCTGGCAGAGTGCGCGTCCTTCTCAAGCACGAAGGAAAATTGATGGACGACGATGTGAAGAACAAGCATCATCTCTACATCCTCATCGCACAGGCCCTGAAAGCCAACCCGACACAGAAGAACACACCTTTCAGATTACCCATCGCGGGCCTACCTATGCCCAAGGAGATGCCGGAGCCAGCGATACCAAAGGGCTGGAAGATGAGCAAGATCCTCCCTCTACATTCACCTGCTCTAACGGGCGGTGGTGTCAGTGAGAACTTCCTACAGGATATGATGGGGGAGATGATGGGCGGCGAGGCAGGCAGCGGCGCAAGCAGCGGGACAGAATCGAAGAAAAAGATCAAGGACAAAAAGAAGAAGTAAACCAGCATCCCGGACCATCGCCATCGATGCGTCAGCGCTTACTTCGCCTAAATTAAACGCCAATAGTCCGGCAAATGTCACACAACCTGCGCCGCAGCCATGCATGGTGGAGGCTGTCGTCACATCCTACATGTCACTCCACCGCGCGCTTAGATACCATCCCGACATGAGCGACCAACGTCTCTTGTCGTGGAACCAGCGAATCAACACCATCTACAATCATACAGCAATGCCTCTTCGCTCAGTCCTAGTCGCCTTTGCGTGGCACTAACGCCTGCATTGCTTACATCTCCTGCGCTGCTCTTACATACATCATTCGTCTAGAATTTCTTTTTCGGCCTTCTGTCGACACGCGACTTGATCTGATTCGACATTTCATCAATATGCACACCGCTGCTTCAAAAGCTGTGTGCATTCTGCACATGGAAACCTCCTTGCAGCACTATGTAGCACTAGCTGCTGCATGTCCGCTATCGAATACTCCGACCGGCATGCGAAGTCCCGGTTTCCACGCCACTTGACAACAATTTTCCGCGTGATACCCTGCGTCTGATTATCTATTCTTACATAGCATGGCCACCTCACTGTACTTCCTGGTTGCGCATACGGATGTTCAAATACTACAGGATACTTGGTATACTTCTGCGTCATGTATGCATGCGGTTCAGTTCACGTGAGTGGCCCGCTACCCAGAACCGAGCCCCATTAGCTCACCGTTCAAGCTTTCAGCCTCGAAGTCTGTGACAGCTCCGCGGGCCGAGCAACGTTCTCTCGGAGAACAGTTGGTCTGCATATACCCTTGCACCCACACTACTTACTTCTCACCGGTAACGCGCCTCATTCGTCCGTTTCTTTTATTTTCTATGGCCTTGCATTCTTAGTCTGCTCGCTACTCCACCAGCTGCCCACCTCGCGTTTCTCGTATGGGACGTCAGACTTGGAATTGTTGGGCCAGGGGGGTACGTTGGTCTCGAGTGGTCGTGTTTACCGAGCCTCAGCCATGCAACCACTAGGTCGGGCCACACACACACACACACACACACACACAACGTACATGTATGCGAATGCGACACAAGATTTCGCAAGGCATCCAACTAAGCTGCAGCTAATGAGTATGTGCTCGTCGAACTCAGCCGTGTATACGACAGCACGGCTGAACTTGCCCGATCAGCAGCTCGCCACAATTCGAATCAGGTTACGTATGGAACAGCAGGTGCGCTTTACAATGGAAAGTCTACACCGATTGGAGCTCACTCGGACACCACCAACTGTGGCAGATTCTAGTTACATGACAAGACCCAGTCTGGCAGTGACTGTAGGTGGTGTCTTGCGCGCATTCAGCCTACCGCGATGGAGTGCCATCATACAATCGTGGGTTGAAGGAGCCCTGCATTCCAGGCCGCTCGTCTAGCCTCTAGGTGACCGTCTTGCGTTTGACTCGCATGTCGACTAAATCACTTTACAAACTATCATTTGTAGCGCCACTCGGTGTAATTGCCCAGCTGTTGGGTACACTGCATTACACCTACTATCCAATCTAGACAACGGAAAAATTGTCAGCGTAACACAGCATGAACAGCATGCGAACAGCCTCTCCAATAGCCAAATACCAAAAGAGGCACGTGAGTGGTCCGGGAAAAATAGCCGCAGCCAGTACACATCAGCACACATGCCAACATCGGTGTAAATGGGAACATTGAACTACCTGTTTATAGTCGCCACCGAAATTTCAGAGCCAATCATGGCCGATCAGGTTTAAAACATTCATCCATACCCACTGAGGAAGGGACGCAACCACCGGCCCGCCAGGTAAATGCAAAGGTGCCGTCCGCGTCTGAGGGTGTGCTTCCGGGCTAAGCGATGTCGAGCAGCTGCCGTTCTCCGAGCAGCTTGCGCGAATCGCCGAGTCACCGTCACAGTAGCTTGTATACACCCATCGCCAATATGTCATTGCTAGATGTATATCGACGGCAAGTGACGGGAACGCAGCTACATTGGTACCTACGCTTCATGAGCCTGCAAGATTGTTCGATTCGGCTTTCAACTTGTCTGTAGTTGTTACTCATATCTTATCACAATGATAACTACGTCTTACTAACACTACACAATGACACAGAATCTGTGTTGAACATCACAAGTTACCTAGAAAATATTTCTAGGTTGGACTCTGCATTGCGATCAAAGCTGTGTACCTGCTGAGGTTTAGTGGTGTGCATGCAACAAAGTGCGATACAGAATCTATGCTCCGCTACGCCTACCAAACTAGTAATCTAGCAAGCTGAGCGAACCGCGACCTGTCTTCACGATCAGGAGAGCCGAGATGATGGCACGCCGGCTGAAAAGGGACATCGGGTATGCACCCAGGCCGATGATAGCTTTCGCGCTATATTATGCAGTCTTCTAAGGAAGAGTGACGGTCGAGGCCTGAAAGCCTACGACGACAAGCTGAGCTTGAAGATCAAGAAGATCACCGTTCTTAAGCAGGAGTGACGGGACTTTGAACAGTCGGGTAAAGTCTACATTACCTTGAAGCAACACACGCAACTCTTATAGCTTCGGGGAGGGCACTTCGGTCATTGGCATGCTTCAACGGGTTTTGCATATATGCTTTGCTACACTGCAACTTTCGCTAAAGATATTCATATCAGCGACACGAGAACATACGACAACTAGGTAGATATGGTACGGATAACTTTCGAAGCGTTAGCCCTTAAAAACCGACTTTAGGGAAGTAAGCATGGACCTCGACTAAAAAGCATCAGAGCGCATGTTGCATAAAGCATCGGCCCATGATGCTTAGATCGCCTTTTAGTGCCAGGAGGTCCGCATTTCGTCCGCGTGACACAGACATGGACGTCATCCGCGAAGATTTAACTCGCGTAGTTTACGAAAGATCGTCCTACCCGGGAACACTGCCAGCCTAAACATCGCTACCGGAGCCATCAGAACCCGGAGCCGACTTGAAGACGAAGGTCGGCTGGTAAGAGTCAAAGCGTATGGCGCACCAAACACCGCACGGTACTCCCTCATGCATGTATTGCCGACTGTCAGAATACTCGTCGGTAGCAATCCATAGCTCCTCTCAGCTTCCATCCAAACCCGGACTTTCCACTTCACCTAATCCACCGACCTCCTCGCCGCAACGCTACTTACTGCATCTTGAATCCAATTCCCAAGTTCCCCGCCTCAACATACACGTCGTCGCGATGAACCGCCCTCACGATAAACCGCGCTCACAAAGTCTTCTTCGTCCTTGCAGTAGTATCTGGAGAGTAACGGCTGCTGATGCCAGGTTGATGGAGGTGTTAATTTCGAGGTTTCCGTACTCCAGTAAGACTCCGCACATGTAAGAGTTAATATGTTCAGGTAGAAATCGAGATCAGGAGCGGTAGCAATGAGCTATATGCACTACTACCTGGGTACTGACTCACGGTGTGCGCGCTCCCATCATGGTACTGCATTGCGATGATGAGCCGCTCACAGCCGCCGCCTTCTAAACGACGAAGAAACGAGAGAAGTTCTTCGACGAGCTAGGGATAAGATACAAGTTCGCAGTCGAAGCCCAGTTTTACATCTGACTCATGGCTCAGATGGAGAGCGATACCTAAGTGCTGAAGTCTTTCTCGCAATGAAGATAAAGTGCGCTTTTGTCTCAGGATAGGGCCTGGTCTTACTTAAGTCTCTTTATTTACACGGTACTTTCTTTGATGATGTGCACCGGTGAAGTCGTTCCTGCCAGCTACCTGGGCCGCGGCGCTGGGTCCACTCTCCTCGATCTTTGACCCACTTCTTGCGAAGACCAATTTGAAGTCCAGGCCTACTGATGGGGTTCTTCCATGTGCATAGAAGCAAACATACCTACGTTACCTGCGAACACCCGGTTCGGCTGTGGGTATCTGACATGATTCGGGCCTAATACAGAGGCAGTAAGGCTTAGCTCACGTTCACCTCGACAACCTTCTGATGACGAATGCCAATAGTGCAAGCTCTATCCCGGGCCTATAGAACACGACAGGCAAAACAGTCGCGGGCGGCTAAGGACGGAAGCGCATGAATTGTTGAGGTGTCACGGTCTAAGCCACATGGCGGCGGCATCTGGGGTTGTGTTCCTGGCACGCCTGAGCAAACAAGGACAGGGGTGCGGGGTTACCATAACAACGCCCGAAGAAACAACACCACTGCATGCGCCTCCGCCGCATCACTGCTGGGGAAAGTAACTATTACACCCTTTTTGAACACATCCATATCGCATTGTTGCCCATTGCAATCACTTCTCCAGTGTCACGAATAGCGACGGCACTTTTCTATACCCAATCTGAATTTTCGCGACGCATACACATAATGGACGGGTCCACACCACACAGTGGTTCACACTATGGACGGCCACCTGCATATGACTATGATGACGGATCCCCTCAGCAACTACAGGGAGGATCAACCATGCGTTTATTGACAAACGTGGACGAGGACCAAAGTTACGAACAGAGCTACATGCCGTGAGTATTTGTCTCACTCTTTTCCCCCCATCCACTTGCGTCCCGCATACGGACCCAATCTCATTCCCCACCAGAAGATCGTCTTTCGAGGACACTTCAAACATGTCGAATGCCAACAGCAACACGGCTGAATTGGGCGAGCGCATGACCATGTCTGAGGTCGGCAAGCAGAAGGCTGCCGAGGCGGACATCCACGACTTCCTGCGCGAGGCGGGCGATGCGCTGAGTTCGACGTCGAGCGCAGCAGCAATGCCTGCGCAGATGCCGCGACGGAAGACGATCAAGTCGCAGTTCGATACGACGCCCTACAAGACCGTACGGTTACAAGACCCAGACTTACCATTACTTTCTTCCCGCAGACCTCCATCGCCAGTATCGCGATCATACCACCCCACAAATTCCTCAGTATCCGGCTTATCACGGACGCCGTCAGTGATGGATACCGCGCCGAACATGCCGCCGCCGGGAGAGGACCCATACGTACCATACCGACGGCCGCTGTCGCCCGACCGACCATATTCACCCACGCGCACATCAGCCGACTACTCGCGGCCGCCAGCGTCAGTCAACTCATACGAGCCAGTGGATCTTCATGGCAGCCCACGGCCAGGCAGCCCTCAGCGGCCACTACCACCTCAACCCTTGTTCACCGGCCGTAGACCAAACTCCCGCGGCTCCGAGGGCACCATGGACATGACTGATATGACTTCGATACCCATTCACGACGATGACGACCCCTTCACCGACATTGGCGACGACCGACCCGACCTGCGATCGCGCGACTCGTACATGACCGATGACACATACACAGACATCTACACCGAGATAGATGAGAAGGCAGAGCACTACGGGCCGGCTCCCGATGGCGCACAAGAGCGACGTGGAGCGCGCGACGCTGTAATGACAAAGAAGGAGGTCCGATTGATCAACGGTGAACTCATTCTAGAGTGCAAGATCCCGACCATCCTCCACAGTTTCCTTCCACGACGAGACGACATCGAGTTCACGCACATGCGATACACAGCCGTGACATGCGACCCAGACGACTACTGTGATCGTGGATACAAACTGCGCCAGAATATCGGCAACCCGCGCGAAACCGAACTTTTCATCGCCATCACCATGTACAACGAGAACGAGATCGACTTCACCCGAACAATGCACGGTGTCATGCAAAACATCAGTCACTTCTGCTCCCGAATGAAGTCAAGAACCTGGGGAAAGGACGGATGGCAGAAGATCGTCGTATGCATCATTGCGGATGGTCGCGGAAAGGTTCACCCGAGAACACTCGACGCGATCGCTGCCATGGGATGCTTCCAGGAAGGTATCGCAAAGAACCACGTCAACCAGAAAGAGGTCACTGCCCACGTCTACGAATACACAACCCAAGTCTCGCTGGACTCAGACCTCAAGTTCAAGGGTGCTGAGAAGGGCATTGTGCCCTGCCAGATGATCTTCTGCTTGAAGGAGAAGAACTCAAAGAAGCTGAACTCACATCGTTGGTTCTTCAACGCCTTCGGCCGCGCACTCAACCCGAACGTCTGCATTCTACTCGACGTAGGAACCAAGCCTGGACCCAAAGCTCTGTACCATCTATGGAAGGCCTTCGACACCGACTCCTCCGTCGCAGGAGCTGCAGGAGAAATCAAGGCTGGCAAAGGCAAAGCGTGGCTTGGTCTGCTCAACCCGCTTGTCGCATCGCAGAACTTCGAATACAAGATGTCCAATATCCTTGACAAGCCATTGGAGTCAGTGTTTGGCTACATTACGGTCTTGCCAGGTGCGCTTTCTGCATACAGATATCACGCGTTGCAAAACGATCACACAGGCCACGGTCCTCTTAGCCAGTACTTCAAGGGAGAAACGCTCCATGGTCAAGATGCAGATGTGTTCACCGCAAACATGTACTTGGCTGAAGATCGTATTCTGTGCTGGGAGCTTGTAGCGAAGCGCAGCGAGCAATGGGTCTTGAAATACGTCAAAGCGGCGACTGGTGAGACGGATGTGCCAGGTAAGAACTAATCATAACAATCCTCTCCACGGCCAAAACTAACATGCCTCAGATACCGTACCCGAGTTCATCTCTCAACGTCGTCGTTGGCTGAACGGAGCCTTCTTTGCGGCTGTCTACTCACTGCTTCACTTCAAGCAAGTCTGGGCCACTGACCACACCATCGGCCGCAAGATCCTGCTTCACATCGAATTCGTCTACCAGTTCGTGCAACTCCTGTTTACGTTCTTCTCGCTTGCCAACTTCTACCTGACCTTTTACTTCGTCGCCGGCTCACTGTCAGACCCGGAACTGGATCCCTTCGGCCACAACATCGGAAAATACATCTTCTACATCCTCCGCTACACATGCACGCTGCTCATCTGCATGCAATTCATCTTGTCTATGGGTAACCGACCCCAAGGTGCCAAGAAGATGTTCTTCTGGAGTATGGTCATGTATGGTGTCATCATGGCTTACACTACCTTCGCGTCCTTCTACATCGTCATTGTCCAACTCAAGGATCCGAAGGCGGAAAAGACCATCGGGGCCAATGTGTTTACCAACCTTATCATCTCGACTGCGACAACGATTGGTCTCTACTTCCTCATGTCCTTCATGTACCTGGATCCATGGCACATGTTCACTTCGAGTGCGCAGTACTTTGCCCTCCTACCATCATACATCGCCACACTTCAAGTTTACGCCTTCTGCAACACTCACGATATCACTTGGGGAACCAAGGGAGACAACGTCGCGAAGACCGATCTGGGAGACGCCAAAGGAAAGAAGAAGGACATTGTGGAGCTTGAGATGCCATCAGAGCAGCTGGATATCGACAGTGGGTATGACGAGGCGCTTCGCAACCTCCGTGACCGTGTCGAAGTTGTCGAGCCCCCGATCTCCGAGTCGCAGCAACAGGAAGACTACTATCGTGCCGTGCGTACCTACATGGTGGTCATATGGCTCATCTCCAACGCTGTCCTCGCCATGACTGTCAGCGAAGCCTACTCGGACCGCAAGGTGACGAACAACTTCTACCTTACCTTCATTCTCTGGGCTGTCGCTGGTCTCGCCTTCTTCCGTGCTATTGGTTCAACCACTTTCCTCATCATCAACTCTATCCAAGCCATCATGGAGACGAAGCTCAAGTGGGAGGACAAGATCGACGACAAGAAGAGCAATAGAACTGGTCTTGGAGGTGGCCGCAAGTACGGAAGGAACAAATGGTGGAAGTTTGGATTTGGCGGCGGCGGCGTATCGTCGAGTTGGTTCTCGGGCAGCACGATTTCGAGTAAGCTTAGTAGCATGACTCCCAGTAACTGGGGTGGAAGCAGTGTCGGAAGATAGGTATACCCAGGGTAAGGAAAGGGCGGTAATGTGGTTTGTACTACGACTTCACGATGGACTGATGTTTGGCGTTCTGGATACACACTTTGGGATGATACCTGAGCTGGGCTGTCGAGCTCACTCCAGTGTAGTAAATAGCTTCTTGTGAATAATAACGATTCTCTCATATCGGCTTTGATCAGAAATAATGTTACCTTGGTGAAGATGTTGCCGCCTGTTCTGGGGTGACGCGCTGGGTCAGGAAGGCACGCTAGGGTCGTGTGTTTACATCCATCCCACTCCCGCTCCCATCCCGCCGCGCACGCAACCGGCGCAACACTCCCCACTTGCCTACCCAGCATACCGACGAGACCGAAATGGCGCCCAGAAGTAAAACCGCGAACATCTCCTTCACAGTCGACTCGGCCTCGGAAGACGAAATGACGGTCGACGAGCTCAATGCGCTTCCCACGCCCGAATCCACCAGCGACAAACCCGCGCGAAAAACGCGTGGAACTGCTGCGCAAACCAAGAAGACGGCTGCGGCGACCAAGGCGACTGCTAAGGGCAAGCCGGCGACGCGTCGGACGAGCGGTACAACCGCGGTGGCTATGAAGAAGAGCGCGGCGGCTGGCGCAAAGAAGGTAGCGGCGAAGGGCGGTCGCAAGGCACAGGCGGAAGTCGAGGAGGCCAATGCGAGCGACACGGAGGAGGTAGAAGACTTTGAAGAGCCGGAGCCGGTTGCGCAGGCCAAACCAGCTAAGAGAGGCAGGCCAGCGAAGAAGGCGCAAGAAGAGGAGGTCGAAGAGCCAGCGCCCGCGCCAGCAAAGAGAGGGCGCAAGGCAGCTGCGAAAGAACCCGCTGAGAAGAAGGAGACGAAAGCGAAGCCTGCGCCAAAGTCAAGAGGAACGAAACGCGCGACCGAGCCAGAACCCGAGCCTGAGCCCATGACAATCCCCGAGACACAACAAGAGCCAGACGCAGACACAATGGACATCGAAGACTCGATTGAAATGGGAGAGGAGATACCTGAAAGCATGCCTCCACCACAATCACAACCTTCCGCACGGCGAGCGCAAGCCCAACCGAACAGCAGAGCGCGCCGAACATCAGCATCGCGGAAAAGAACAGGAAGCGTGTCAGACTCCGAACGCGACCCAGTGATGCGGCGGAAGGTCGGTGACCTCACCCGGAAGCTCGATGCCATGACCGCCAAGTACGAAGCGCTCAAGGAATCTGCGTCAACAGGCAAAGAATCGAACTTTGAGCAGCTTAAGAAGCGGACTGAGCAGATTGCCAAAGGTACGGCCCTTCAAATGTTATGAGATGAGGGAGCTTGTTGCTAACACGACAAACAGACCAAGACGCCGTAATCAAATCCCTAAAAACGCAACTCACCGACCTCCAATCCCGCACCTCGACCCTCACAACCCTGAAGAAAGACCTCGCAGCCTCCACAAAGGAAACTAGTCGTCTCACGGCCGAGAACAAGAAACTCGCCGACGCCCTCGCGACCGCGCAGAATGAGAGCAAGACGCTGTCTAGCAAGCTCGCGGCCGCCCGTTCTTCTTCGCAACAACCCGAGACAAAGAATGTGCCTGGTAGCGCGGTGAAGGCTAGGACAACAGGAGTGGTATTGCCGGGTACCGCGGAAGCAGCCAAGGAAGCGACACTCGCAAAGCAAAAAGTGGATTTGTATAGCGATCTGACGAATCTGGTTGTTCTGGGCGTGAAGAGGAGTGAGGATGAGGAGGATGTGTTTGATTGTTTGCAGACGGGGAGGAATGGGAGTAAGTTATCCCCTATCTTTCCCATCCGCTTTCCCATCCCCCTACCATTTCCCCTGCATTGTTGTACTAACGTTCCCACAGCTCTCCACTTCCACCTCACAGTCGCCACCTCGGGCTCCTCCTACGAGGAAACAGAGTTCATCTACCAGCCCCTGCTTAACGAACAACGAGACAGGGAACTACTGGACTTGTTGCCGGATTATCTGACCGAGGAGATTTGTTTCCCCAGGGCGCAGGCGGCGAAGTTTTATTGCAAGGTTGTTGATAGTATGAGTAAGAAGATTGTGCTTGAAGAGGATGGGGAGTAAGGTGGGATGGATGTGCGTGGGGATGAGGAAGAAAAGGATGGATGAGAGGGGGATGAGAAGGGCGGAGGGAAGCAAAGAGGAGGAGCAGGTTGGATGCGTTCTCCTTGTCATGTCATGGATTAGTTACGAGGGCTTTATACCAGGTTGATTACATCTTTCTGCTTGTTTGTTAAGATCGCAAATACCCAGTCAAGTTCACGTTTTATCAGTCGTCTCCCATTGGCAGTGACAGCAGCTATTCTCTATGAATGTGAGGAAGGTGGATAGAGTCGTTCCAATGCTTGCTTGCTTGTTTGTTGGTACAATCGGCGCATATGTGTCTACACTGTCCCGTATCCTCGAGACACACGCGCGTTTATCCGACGATATATCCGATTCCGCTACACATGTTCTCGTCTATCATTCACCACACTCGATTTCCCTCGATCCGAACGGTATGTTGGGTTGTATCGTGTTTATTGCTTTCCTTGGACCTTGTCGGCGGCTTTCTTGACGTACTCCCTGTTGTAATGTGTTAGCCCTAGTCCTCACATCTATTATCGATTCCAGCAACAGCCTCCCTGCTCCGTCGCAAGAGCTCGTGCCGCAACGACTGCATGGATGTGCGTAGGTTTGTGGATATGTAGTGTGTACGCACTTGACAAAGTTCTCCTCATCAGGGCTCTTCGCGTTGATCGGGGGAGTGGTAGGGTCCTCAGCCTTCTTGCCGCCCATGGAGAGCGCAGCACCGGTGAATGTCACGCCGAGGGTGGCCATTGCGAGCTGTAGAAACGTTCGTTAGCCTGTGTTCTCATATCCCCCAAATGAATCCCATTATCCCCAATTGATCCTCTCCAGCCCCAGAGTCGCCGAGAAAGTACGGGCAGAGCATGCGCCGCACTGCAGTTGTTCGCAACTTCCCAATCCAAACTTTTCCTCCTCTCGACATGCGGAAAAGGCAAGAACATACGACGTGCGATCCGACCTGACGGCCCATAATAGTGTACATAGCAACCATGTTTGCGGTATTCGAGAGTTTTCCGTGCCGTAAGCGGGGTGATGCGTCGTCAATGGATGGAGGGTGGAGGTAAGAGAGTCGTGGGGTGGGTGCAAGCGTTGCCGGGTGCTTGCGCGGAGCTCTCTTCGGAAGAGAAGATGGGGCTTGGCGGGCTGTGGCTGGAGTGTGGCGCAGATGGGAAGGAAAGAGCAGGGATCTGGTGGGTGGCTGGTGGCCGGTGGTTACGAAGCGATTTAGTGGGTGTGACGTCTGTATGCGGCTACCGAGGTGGTGTGAGTGCGTTGGGGAGCGTAGGCAGTAGCGGTACCGAAGAAGCATGGGGTGGTAAGCTTAAGCTATCAGCGCTTGCTCGATTACCTGTTCTTGTTCTCTTTCTCTTCGCCTTTTTCTCTTTAGTAGTACGACGCGCACGCAGCTGGTTATTAAGAGAAGGAATTGAGCAACACAGCGACCATGGCGAAAGACAGCAACAAGAAGATCGAAGAGGTCGATGGTGTGCCTATAGAGCGACAAGGCGCGCGACCAGACTTCTCGATTCCACCGCCGAGGAAACAGTTACCGAAGGAGCTTCAGGATACACTCAATGATGAGGAGAAGTTGTGGGAAGTGCTTTATGATGGCGAGTATGTATACATCCTCAATCCCATCCCCACGATTGCCAGCAATGCGCCTACTCTCTCCTCCTCTCCACGATATGGATAGCTAACATAGTGACAGAGGCGAAGACACAACAGACACCTCCCTCCGCTACGCCGCCTACGCCTCGCGCATCCGCACCATCATGCTCTCCGCCCACCGCTACGTAGCCTACACCTCCGACATAGGCGAATCCTTCCGCCCCATCGCACATCCCTACCTCGTAAAAGGCGCCTACGGTATCTCCTGGCTCTACCTCATGGGTGACGTCTCGCACGAAGGCTACAAAGCGTACGTTCGCAACCAGCGCATACTGCACCCAGAAAAGTACATAGACGACGCCGCAGAGAAGAGCCTGGAGAACGTCACGAGTAAAGATAGGGATATGGCGGCGACGGGTGGCAAGAGTAATGCGGCGGGTATCTTTGATAAGGTGCAGGAGGCTGCGAAGCAGGCGACGAGTACCGAGGGGGTTAAGTATGGGGATGCGGGGAGTGCGTTGACGGGTGGGCAGGTGGTTGGTGGACGGATACCGGCGATTGAGGATTACAGGGCTGTTATGGCACAGAGAGCTGTGTTCCAGGCTGTTGCGAGTATGGGTCTGCCGGCTTTTACTATTCATAGTATTGTGCGGTACTCTGGGCGTGCGCTGAAGGATGCGAAGAACAAGACGTTGAGGACGTGGGGGCCTATTGGGGTAAGTGGTTCTGTCGAAGTAAATTGGAAGGAGAGTAAGATGCTAACGATACGATAGCTTGGTCTCGCGGGTGTACCTTTCTTGCCCTACATTTTCGACGAGCCGGTTGAGCATGCGACGGAGTGGCTGTTTTATAATGCGTTCAAGACGTTTGGTGGTGAGAAGGCGGTGGAGGGGAGGCCGGCGACGGGGGTTAAAGAGTTGAGGAAGGAGGAGACGGAGGCGAATAAGTTGAAGAAGGAGTTGTAGAGGGCTTGAGAGGTGGACACACGACATGCGTAGATATCACGATACACGCTATACACTCTGTATGAATGTAAATATGAGATTCTTCTCTTTGAGAAGCTTGAAATAAGACCAGATGTGATTCCATTCATATATACGGGTATCTTTGCAATGGACCAAGATCATTCTTTCAAGAGATTCATTGCGCTGATGCTCAAGCCTTTCCTCTCTTCGCTCCCTTCTCGCAAGCCTCTGTAAACACCCTCAGCAGCTCAGGGAAATCGCACACATTCATCGACTCAAACGCAGGATTCTTGTCGACCTTCAATGCACTCATACGCGGACTCTTGATACCAAACGCGAATTTGGCGAGAAACCTAGGGTCATCGCGTACGCTGACTGCCTTCAGTACTTGTTGGATCTTAGCTGGGTCAGGAGGTTGAGGCGGCTCATCCGGCAGTACGGCTTGCGTATGAGTCTCGCACCACGTGCAATGCCCGCATTCCTCTGCTATATCAGTGCTTTCTCCGAAGTAGTCTGCGAGTGACCTAGACAGGCAGCGTTTGTCGGTGATGAGGTTGATTAGGGCTTTCGTGCGTGCGAGATTCTGTGTTTCGGTCTTCTCCATGGTTTCGTCTAGCTGCGCGACGATCTTGTCGATCTCTTCGGGTGTAGATGGTAGAGGACGTTCGAGGCGGTAGATGTTCTGTACTCCTTCTTTCTTCAGCTCGATCGCGCCGCGCTCGTTCCATTCGTCCATTTTGCGCACTAGATCTGTTCGAGGGATACCAGTCGAGTTTGCCAAATCGTCCAGAGCCACGTGAGTCCATTTACTACTCTGGACTGATGCTCTAACGATAGCGGACGCTGCCGACGATCCGTCATTCTTGACTAGATTCGGGTTCTTTGTGATGTACGAATACTTCGCGTACATAGCCCCAGCGGAACGAAAGAGCCCAAAGTTCAACTCCATTTGCGCGTAAAGGATACTAAGAACGATGGCCTTGATATCGGTTTGCTGACCCTGCGTATATAGTGAGAGCTGGAAAGTATCACCTGCTTTGAGCTTCGAGCGAGCAGGAGAACATATATCCTGCATCAAGAGCTTCAATGAGCGGAGCGAAGGCCGGTCGCCGTAGGTAAAGATGTTGCGGAGGTAGAAATCCTTAGTCGAGAGGTAAAACATGCATGTACTCGGCTTTCCGTCTCGTCCAGCTCTGCCGATCTGTTGACTGTAAGACTCGATGCTGTCAGGTATGTCGAAATGAACGATGCTACGAATGTCTGGTTTGTCGATACCCATACCGAATGCGATTGTTGCGATAACAATCATGTCGGTGCTAGCCAGAAACTCGTCTTGCGTTTTCGTGCGCAATGGGGCAGGCATTCCGGCATGATAGAATTTGGCGTTGAAGCCACGCTTCTTCAATTCTGCGGCCAGCATCTCTGTGCCTTTTTGAACCGTCACATATACGATGGTAGGACCTGGGTACTTCTTGACGTGAGCAGCAAGTTTCGACACGTAATCGGCGTCTTTTCCGTTCGCCTCGGCAAGAAGACGTAGATTGGGACGGTACATGGTCGTCCTGAACAGGCCCTCTTTCGATATGGAGAAAGCATCCCGGATGTCTTCGGCAACCTTCGGTGTGGCTGTAGCTGTCAAACACACGACTCTCTCAACTTGTGCTTCTTTTGCGAAGCGAGCAATCTTGAGGTAATCCGGACGGAACGAGTGGCCCCATTCTGAGATACAATGCGCTTCATCTACGGCTAGCAGACGTATACCTCCGGGAATGTCTTTGAGCGACGCAATGAAACCTTCGCTGTTGAGACGTTCTGGTGCGCAGTAGATCAGATCTAGATTTCCTTTCTTGAGGTCGTCTTGCGTAGCCAGGAATTGGTCGCGAGAGATGGACGAGTTCAGCACGGCAGCCTTGATACCGCGGCGCAAGAGGGCATCGACCTGATCTTTCATCAAGGCAATGAGTGGCGCGATGACTAGAGTGACGCCGCTTTGTTCACGAGTCCGGCGACCAAGCTCTTCGTCTTGATATCTGAACGCCACAGCAGGCACCTTGGAAAGTTAGACGAGCATTTCGTTTCATAAGACAGGACTCGCCTGATAGCACAGGCTTTTTCCACCTCCAGTGGGAAATACAACAACTGCACTTCCTCCATCAAGGAGGCGGGTAATAGCTCTTTCCTGTTCGAGCCGAAAGCCATTCAGCCCGAAGCGTCCTTTCAGGATGTTGTTTGCGAGGATTCTGCTGGCCGATGGCGCATCGGTGGTGTTCTCCTCATGTCGACTCCGTTTGGTTAAAGACTCAATGTCTGCGCTGTCGTTGGCGATCTTGCGCTTTCCATCAAGCGCAACGTTTGTACTAGCAGCGAACTGCTCTTCGTCACCCGAAGACCAGCCAAACTCATCGTCGCTCATGTCAGCGTATCAAGCGACGGCTGAACACCTGTAGTAGTTCGAAATTTTGGAAATGCGACCGCGATTGGCGATTGCTGGGGAAGGTCGCGGTGTCACCAATGCGTGGCAGTCGCGACTTGACCCAAACCCAGGGTTACACGCCAAGGGATCAAAAGCGCGCTAGCACGTGATCAGACGTGTCACCACCTGCAGTGCAGCTCGCGAAGAGGGACGATAACTGACAACGCACTCTCCCAAGACCCTCAATGGTCATGCATACAGCTGGCTGCATCTCTTGATCGTGCACTGTCTGGCCAAGGCTGCGTTGCTCTGACGGCGACATCTGCTAGTGACGGCCCCATTCCTCAAGCTGAGTGAGAATCACTATCACCTACTTCACCCTCTCGGGACATCCGCCAAGGTACTCTTTGACTATTATGCACGTATGTCTGGGATTAACGACGTTGCCTTCGACTTTGGGACGGTCATCCCGGTGTGCCACGCTGAAATGCTGCGAGGCCACCTGGGTTGGCACTCGCGTGGGATGTGAGTAAATATCATTGTCTCCAAAAGAAGCAGTTGGTAGCGGAGCATTGCGCCGAAATCGAGGATCTTTCAGACCCTGAAGGATTCGCTTCCGCTATTCCAATTCCTCCCGCGTTCGAGATTGAACTAGCGGCCAGATCAAAGCTTTACACTCGCCACACTGACCAATCACTGAGAACGTTTCCTTCTCCTGTACGCTGATCCGATATCCGGTGCATCTACGTTTAGTGAGAAACTGCGGGCATCGAGAACTAGAACGGTCCGATTTTGACCCCACTTTCAGGGACATACAGCAGCTGCAATGCCGCACATTGGGTACTTCACCGGTGCTCTTTCCGGGCTCACACACCTAGGGTAAGCCGGTACGCTACCACAAACAACGCACCAACTCACCCAATTCTCATCCGAGTTATACACGCCACATTCATAGTCTGGATATCAATTGCAAAGCCACTTGAGAATACAGCGTGGTCTTGACTTCCCCAGTGGCGAGTCTGCCTTGCCCGTGCAGCTTCATCGCGACACACCTGCTGGACACCGCCCTTTCCGTCGCATTGCTACGTCCGCATCTTGCATTATGCGCTGAGACCAAGCATTTACCGATCATCATCTTTTACGCCAAACTTCAATCGCCTATCCTTCGTCTATGTCCCGTCGAGGGTTACTACGACCCATCCGAGATGCCGTCGGCCGAGCCCTCCCACAGGCGCCTGCTGGACCTAGAGGATCTGGAATTTGATGCCGCACCACTGTTCGTCATCAGAGCGGGTGAGATAGCTCTTGAATTCGAGTTTGTCTTCTGTAATGAAGCGTTTCGCAGACTCCCTCTCTGCAACTCCATCCTAGCCGAGGAAAGAGCATCACTCCTGTTCCGCTCATGGGCGCAAGCACTGGGTGAATACAAACCTCGATATGAATTCGGTGGTCATGTTTGGACCGCAGAACTGGCAGGGAGAAATGGTGGCTTCAAGCTAGTGAGAGCGACAGGATCCGACGCGCAGCAGCAAGAAGCGCCTTCCTTGGAGGAAGAAGCAGACGATGACGATCATCTCACTATGAGTCGAGCGCCAGTCTTTACACGATCAAAAGCACAGCTCATCAATGACCTCAAGCGCGATAGATCAATATCGCTCAAGAACATTCCGTATACGAACCTTCATGCCAGGTGGGAAAGTATCCAGACTATGATGGAGATGAGCGATGTTGGAGTGTTTGAGTACAACGCAGAGGGAAAGCTTTTGCATGCTAATGAGGCATGGTATAAATTGAGGTAACTACAACCACAACACGATGTTTCACGGCGTTGACAGGTCCCAGCTCCCACCCCAAAAACGTCAATCCTGACGAGTTCTCATTCATGGATCTTGTCTACCCCGATGACCAAGCACTGGTCATGTCCATGTGGAATAAGCTTTCGCAGGGAAAATCCGTTACGTTCGAGATGCGATGGAAGGCACCCACAGGAACGGAACGCGCCGCGCAATGGGTACTTTCAGCTTGTGTTCCGGTCTTCGATGATGACAAGAAATTGATCGGTGTTGCCGGCAATACCGTGGACATCAACGCACAAAAGAAGTCGCAAGAGGCAGCACAAGCACAAGTGTAAGGTTGATTTGCAGCATGCCTGATGTAAACATACTGATTCCATTTCTAGCGAAGCACTCGAACAAGCGCGGCTGGCGGAAATGAAATTTGCGCGCTTTGCCCAAGTATCCCCTACCGCTATATACGTGTACATACCTGAGGGTGGTATGTGGGATCGGCTCATCGCAGAGTATTTGCTAATCTTGATATAGGCATGAACTTCGTCAATGACCATTTCTTCGAGCTTACTGGCCATCCACATGGTTCAGTCAGCCAATACGACTGGTTTAACCTCATCGCTAAGGAGGATGTCGAAAAAGTCAAGAAAGGTTGGGAGAACATGCTCACGAGCGGTAAAGCCAAAGGTATACAATTTCGTTTGAACAAGACTTGGGTCAATCAAGATGGTATTCGCTCGAATATATGGGTGCAAAGTTCAAGTTGCCCAGAGCTGGACGAGGACGGCAAAGTGATAAGTAAGATGATGCCTTTCTGCATTCTTCATCATGCATATGCTAATCCCTGTAGGCATTATGGGGACATTATTCGACATATCACAGTTCAAGTGGGCTGAAAGCGTTCAGCGGCGCCGCATTCACGAAGCGCTGGAAGCAAAACGACAACAAGAAAAGTATTTCACTGCGCGCTCTGCAATCGACTCTTGTTGACAAGTCCAGCTTCATTGATATGACTTCGCACGAACTCAGGAGTGAGTAACGCATCTGCACAAGATATACGAGCCACCGCTAACGTCGTTTGCCAACATCTAGATCCACTGTCGGCAGTCATACAATGCGCCGACTCCGTTATCGCTTCGCTCCAACAACTATCCAGACGCCAAATCATAGCATCGAAAGATTCGTCCGAAACATTCAAGGCAGAAGCAGAAGTTCAGAGCTGCATCGAATCGCTGCTGATCATCGTGTCATGTTCGATGCACCAAAAACGCGTTATTGACGACGTGCTCACCCTGTCGAAACTTGATTCTAACTTGATCTTGATCACGCCAATGCGCGTGCAGCCCGCGGTGGTGGTATCGGATGCGGTGCGCATGTTCGATGTCGAGTGCAACCAGGCGGGCATTAAGCTCGCTTTCCTCATTGATGAGACTTTCAATGGCATGGATTGGACGATGCTTGACCCCTCGCGCCTCTTGCAAGTCCTCATCAATCTACTGTAAGATTCTCATCTCCATGTCGCATACCCTCCGCTAACAATACCAGAACCAACGCCATTAAATTCACCAAAGACCGCCCTCAAAAAGCCATCACCGTCACTATCGGTGGCTCCTGGACCCGTCCACCTAAGTGCTGGAACGAGATAACCTTCACCGACGATGAGAAGCCCAAGACAGACATTACCGACAAAGCTGAATGGGGCGAAGGCAAAATAGCATTCCTCTGGCTGAAGGTCAAAGACACCGGCTGTGGTATGACCACAGACGAGCAAAAGAAACTCTTCTCCCGCTTCTCACAAGCCACGCCGCGCACACATGTCAAATACGGCGGTTCAGGCCTCGGCCTCTTCATCTCCAAGTCTCTTACTAAGTTACAAGGAGGTGCCATCGGCGTACACTCCGAGAAAGAGCAAGGCTCAACATTCGCCTTCTTCATCAGCACGCGCCTCGCGCACCCACCAGCCGACCAAGTCTCCGCGCGCGCCGTGCAAGCTCGCCCCGTCCCTCGTCGTACCATGACAGGCGAAGAAGCGATGCAATCCATCAGACTCAACGTGCTCATCGTGGAAGACAATCTCGTAAACCAGAAAGTCCTTAGGAAGCAGCTGCAGAAGTTCGGCTGGAACATCAGCGTAGCAGGCAACGGCCAAGAAGCATTGGAATGGCTCAAAGACAGCGTATACTGGCGCAACGAAGAAGACAGTTCCAAGACAGACAAGAAACACGACCTCGACATCATCCTCATGGATATAGAAATGCCCATCATGGACGGCCTGACCTGCGCCCGCCTTATCCGCGACTATGAACACCAGGGTCTGCTTGCCGCGCCACCAACACCGGGGGTACCATCGTCGGGTCGGGCTTGTCATAAAAAGACTTCGTCTACGTCCTCGGCGTCGCACGAGCGGCCGGATAAGCAGTCGCTTCGTCTGCCTATCCTGGCTGTGAGCGCGAATGCGCGTATGGAGCAGATTGAACAGTCGCTGGCGTCGGGGATGGACGACGCGATTTCGAAACCTTTTCGGATTCCGGAGCTTTGGCCGAAGATTAGGGGGTTGGTTGGGAGGGTGGCGGATGCGGATACGAAGGTTAGGTCGTGATTCTGCTTGTGCATTGGGATTGGGAGGGTCTGCATACAAGTGGCGTTGGGTAGATGTATAAGCATGGATGCGGCGTTTGGTAGGAGTACGAATGCAGTGGTTTCGATTATTATAAACATGGTATGCAGGAAGGTGCCATGCGACAGAGTGTGCGATACGTAAGTCTACATTGTGTCTACATGCCTTCAACCACGGCGTGAGAATATGAGCTTGACTCGTTGGACCACTCCTGACTGCATGCTCTCCGCGGCCCAATGAAGAGCTATGTACCTCCTCATAAGATGCACATGAATCAGTATAAGGCTGTAGTTTCCTTGATAGGACAAGACACTGGTGGCCTTGGCAGAGCGCATTTGGAGCGTACCGTGTAGACGTGTGGTCCCATGGACATCCATTCTGAACAACTGTTACTCCGACTGTGCATATCTTCCAAACGTTTGCCCGCCCCGACTTGGCGATACATCGAGTTTACTAAGCTGGATGCTTAAGTCCGATGCATCGTGTAAGCTCAGTCAGCGTCTCGTACTCTGCCAAGACGATCGAAAAAGCGCAATAGGAAAGAGTAGTAAAGCAAACAGCGCTTCGAGCCAAGAAGGCGTAGGAGACCTAATGCATGATGTGCAAGATGTTGATGGCTTTGAAGATGTGAAGATAGATAAAGCTGCGCATGTGGACGGGGTTCTGGTAACCTACGGCGGATCTGTCTACCCTCCAGTATGAAGCTCGCCAGCATCTTTAGCGCTTTTGCGTTCGCTATACCACAGATTACGTTGGCGCAATTATCGAACTTCGATGACTGGGAACACGAGCGCATCCAGCTCGACGACGTCTCGATCCACTTCCGCTATCATGGCCAAGGACCACCCGTTCTGCTCGTACATGGCTTCCCCCAACACTCACTCACATGGCATACCATCGGTCCAATCCTGGCTCAAAACCGCATGTCTTCGCACATCACCGGTGATGAGAGAGTGAACTGCTAATTTGAAAGCAGACACGGTAATCGCCCCAGATATCCGCGGATGCGGAGACTCATCTATCCCCACTTCCAAGAACTACACCGCTGCGGCCGCGGGCGCAGACCTCAAAGCCATCTTAGATTACCTCAACATATCATCCACATACGTCTTTGCGCACGACAAGGGTGTAGGGCTGGCGACATCTCTCGCCATCGAACATCCTTCGCTTGTTAAAGCCATCATCCTCGCTGAATACGCACTCCCAGGATATGGATATCCCTTAACAGTTCAGAGTCCCAGCTTGTACCAGAACTGGCAGCTGGCCTTCTTTGCCGTGCCTGATGCAGCCGAGTTCTTTATCCGGGACCGCGAGAAACAGATGTTGAGTTGGTACTTTTTCCACGCGAGTTATTCCGGTACGGCGGCCGTGAGTGAAGACCACTTGCAGCGGTATACGAATGAGATTGCGAAACCGGGGTTTTTGAGGAGCGGCATGGAATACTTCGCGGCGGCGTGGGATGACGAGGCGTACTTTACTTCCGTGTTTGGCAGTGGACATAGGTTGCAGATGCCGTTGTTGGCGCTGGGTGGTGAGGCGAGCTTTGGGCCTGTGTCGCTGTTGGAACAGGTATGGTCGCAGATCGGCGATTACTTTGTTGCTGAGTTGATTCCGAAGGCTGGGCACTGGATTGGTGAGATTCTTTTCTTGGACAGCACTCAGCTATAGCAAAAGAGCTAACGAAGGTACAGGCGATGAGAATCCGATTTGGACTGGTAATCGCGCCTTACGCTTCTTTGAAGAAGCTGGGGAGGTGAGCAGTGTTGATCTGTCCTACCTCAAAGACCAAGTGACATTGCAAGGTGGTACCATCTGATGAAAGGCGATCGCGATATTTCAAGATCGCGATATGGCATAGGAAGAGTTTGGGAAACAGGTAGAAGAATTGTTGGGTATCGCACTAAAGTGGCATTGGCATCATGTACTGGGGCTTCCTTCAAGCCCACTGCGACGGCGAAAGTCTTGCAACCAGTTCGGGTTGTCTGCTACTGTTTGGTTCCACTATCGTAGATGTCAGCATTTGTCTGGTATAGAATGGGTCGTTTCGCTTCCTCACCGCATCATCCGCATCCTGGTATAACAACCTCCGCGACTCGCGTTGAAACATCTCATCCGTCGGTATTATACCCGACAACATCTGCTGTCTCGCAAATCGACTAAGATGGCGTGTCAAAACCTTCGCAAAGTCATAATCGTGCTGCGTAGAAAGGTTTCGGAGAGCTTCCAAAGAGTCTTCAAAAGCTTGATGGTCCGGTGTCTGGGTAACCTCTTTCGGAGACTCTTGGACTGGCTCTTCTTCCCGTTGATATTCTTCCCGTTGGATCTGCGAAATCATTTGCTTTGTATGATCGATGGATCCGGGATTCGTGGCAGAGAAGGGTACGACAGTCTTCGCTTGTTCGGCCAGTAGGTAGGGTGGAAACGCATTGATGACACGGGCAGCCACAGCCGGTTCGAAATCGTGATCGCCTTTCCAATCGGCCATGGTTTTGCCCTCTTTGAAATGTGCGGCGAGGTGGTCTGCTCTCTCATCCCAACTACTTAGATTGGCATTGCATATACCACAGCGACATGTCACTGGCAGAGTCTCAAGTTTCCAGTCGTCGATGAGAGGTAGCGTTTCGAGTCCGTGGACTAGACGAAGGTGTTGCGTGAGATGATCTTTGCGGTGGAAGATACGCGGGCTGTTGCTGCCGTCCGTGCATGCCGCGTGATTATGTTTCTGCAGATGCTGGGGTGTTGGATCCAGTGCACTACAGTAGGCACAGTGTACTCTACCCGTAAGAGGTAGCACCACAGAAGCTCCATGCGGCGTGCACATCCAGCTTTCGAGGTTTAGATGTAGCGATATCTCGTGTCGCTTCCAGTCGTACTTGTGCTTGAAGGTGTCGCAACAGAAGGTACACTTGAATATACGATCAGGGTCCAGCATATTGCCTCTGACTCTTCCCTTGCTTCTTGTCTTTGCTTGACTGCGACGCTTCGATTGCGACGTGGCGGAGCGGCTCGAATTCGCGGATCGTAATGAGGATTCGCTTGCAGCGCTATCGAGACTCGTGGTAGAGGAAGGGCCGCGATACTTGCGGAACGCATCGCCGCTGGAGGGCCGACTGATACGTGGTGAGTGGCCTATAGGCCTGTCCTCCAAGGCATGGTAGATAGCCGACAGAGATGCGGCTTCGTCTTCAGGCGGCGAGTTCCGCCAGCGCTGAATGGCCAGTGACTGACCCTCTTCGTGTCGAGGACTTCCACTCGGTATTACCATCGGGCTGACAGTGCCCGTTGACCTTCGCTTAAAGTACTTGCTTCGACGGCGAGGGAGTGTGTGATGACGCTGCGGCTGTGGGCGCTCGTGAAACTCAGTCGGCTGGTACGCGTCGAATGGATAACTTGGCGAAGTCATACCACTCAGCGGTTGTAACGTATCATCTAACGTAAAGTCGTGGAAGTTCGGGTCGATCGCCAAGTCGTCGTCGATGCTGAATGCGGCAGGAGCATCAGATACAGCGTTAGTCGCACCCTGGCCGACATCTGTAGCGAGGAAGTTGTCGAACCACGAAGGGTCGATCGTATCTTCGTTCCATGATTGGAAGTTCCAGTTGTTCACTTGTTGATGATCCATGGCTCCAGAAATCGCGAGTGTTGTTTTGGCGATGACGAAGATGGCTGGAAATGGAGGTACGATGAAGGCGTCAGCCCGAAGTCGGCGCCGCTACCGATGCAACCTTTACCAAGTGATCGCGTATAGATCTAGGTTAGCAAGCGAATGCAGTACACCGCAAAGAACCTCGGGCTGTCTCTGGCCGACTGCTAGATATTGCGAGGCATGCAAGGCGTAGGGCGTGGGGTGGGGCGAACTTCAGAACGCGCTAGCCCCGCGATCTAGACAATTCTTCCCTCTAGCGCAACAGGACCAAACATTCACGACGCGACATAACGTGACTTGCGATACGATGGAAGACGAAAACGGCAAAGTTGTTGCGGAGCAACATGAACAAGTTCTTGAAGGTGTTTTCGGTAAGTGATCTCTTCGCCTCCTGCCCGCACCTTGTTACTAACTCTATATAGCCGTGGTGAAGCCTGCGAATGTCTCCTCAGCAGACGTGCTTCTTAAACTCCAGTCAACATTCGCTTCCTCAGATACATTCGCGCCACTGCGCAAACACCAGCCCAAACGTACCAGCAAATCTCCCGACCAAGTATTCCGCCTAGGTCATGGCGGCACACTTGATCCCCTAGCCTCCGGCGTCCTCATCGTAGGGATCGGGCGTGGCACACGATCGCTCTCACAGTACCTAGCATGTGACAAAAGCTACGACACCACCATTCTATTCGGTATGAGTACTGACAGCTACGACTGTACTGGAACTATGAAGACAAGAGCAGACGCCTCGCACGTGATTCGTCAGCTTGTCGAGGAACAGCTACCCAACTTTCTAGGAACAATCCAGCAAGTTCCACCCGTGTACTCTGCACTGAAGATCAACGGCATAAAAGCTTGTGAGTATGTTCGGCAGGGCAAGGAGTTGCCTCGCGCATTGGAAAGTAGGGAGATGGAAGTGAAGAGGTGTGATTTACTGGAATGGTACGATGCGGGTCAGCATGACTTCGCCTTCCCCGGCGAAGAGGAACCCGCTCCAGCACCCGCGGTGCGGATCAGATTGACAGTGTGTTCTGGCTTCTACGTTCGGAGCTTTGCGCACGATCTAGGCGTCGCTTGCCATACCGTTTCGCACATGGCTGCGCTGAAGCGCGAAGTGCAAGCCAATTTTGTGCTCCAGCCTTCTCCGTTTCCGGAGGATACCGCTGCGATCCCGTATGATGATCTGGATGCTGGTGAACATGTCTGGGGCCCCAAGCTCAGACCGCAGCTCGAGGAATGGGTCGCGGCCAATCCAGTCAACCAGGGACATGTCAACGGGCGAGAAGGAAGCACCAAGAGGAAGATGGCACAAGAGGGTGAAGCAAAGCCCAGACAGAGATTCCGCGGAGAGTGGGTTGCCGAGACGAAGAAAGAGAGAATTAAACAGCAAGGTGGCAAGTACAAGGGCAAATGGGGACGGAAGCCCGAGGTTGAAGCAGCTATAAGGCATTTTACGCAGGACATCAGTAAGTATCAATGATACAGCGGCGCCCCATAACTCCTCAGCAAACCCAACCACTCCGCACTCCTATCCGTCAACTCGCAGCACTCGAGCATAGTCCATGTCCCCAACTCGCCGCACGGCTGCGCCTTGCTGTTCAAGACCAGACTCCTGCCATCCACCACGCCGTTCTGGAGTAACTTCTCCATACCGATGTAGTTGTCTTTCCGAATCGCCGACAAAATCGCCGAAAGCCTGGGTCGCTGCAACGCATATCCAACATCCCATTGGACCACCATATCGATGAGCTCAAGGTACTGGGTCTGAACTTCTGGTCTGGTGGGTGGAGTGCAATGCAGAAGCATGTCGTATATGGGTGGTAGAGCGGCGATTTGTTCGCGCAGAGCTGCTGCGGAGATGGCGTTGAGAAGGACGCGCACTGCGTCTTTGTTAGAGCCCTTTATGGCGTAGCTCAAAGCATCGTATGTTAGTTCTGGGGCGAGGCCGATCATCTCTTCGAGCATTGTAGTGTTGGTCGGACTGTTTTGGTACGCGGCGAATTGCAGTACATTCATGTCTTCGAAAGCTGGGTCGCGGGGATGTGCGCCTGCTCTGAGAAGTACGCGAGCTGTTTCCAGCGAGTCGAGTGCGAGGGCAGTGGCGAGTGGCAGTGCTTTGGTCTCTTTCTTGTTTCGTCGGAACGAGATTTCCTCTCGTACCAAACTGCCTTTGGTCTGCAAGATGAGTTCGACCGCCTGTGCAGCGTCTGCTGAGATCGCACGGCTGAGCGCTGTCCTTGGGCCCAGATCTGTAGCCGTCCGTTGCGTGAGACATAGATTAAAGCCTCTGTCGATCAGTAGCCTTAGTATGCGAAGTGCGTCTTCCGGTCGCTTATCCCAGGTCTCTTTGGTCAACGCGTTGATTGGTGATACGAGTCTTGTAAGCTTTTCTTGGTGCAGCAAAACATCGTCTTCTTTCTCGTAGTCCCTTGGCATGCCTTTCATGCTCAACATCTCTTCCACTGCATCTGCCCATCCGGCACGAACGAAGCAAGACAGAACAGAGTACTCGTACGTCATCTGCCACGGGCGATTTGTGACACCGGCGTTCTTGATTTCGCTCTTGTTGTCGAATGCGCCTGAAACGAAGGCTGTAGGATCGAAGTTTTGATGCTGCATGACGAGTTTGAGGGTACTCATACCGCGATCGACATTTTTCCATTTTGATAGGCCATCAAGGAAGCTGGTCTTTGTAACACGAACCTGGATCTCATTCCAATAGTGCTGCGCGTCATACATCTCTCTTGGCCATTGCTCGACCATTGGGTTTGCGCCATGATATACAAGACAATCGATGAGGTCTGCATGTCCCTTGTAGGCAGCCGCCAAGAGCGCGCGATCCATTGGAGTGTAGTCTTCTCTCTTCGTTGCGTCTCCGTAAGTGGCACCCTCTCTCAAGAGATAGTCGACCACTCTGGCTCGTCCGTTCATGGTAGCTTTCGCTAGGGCCTCGTGCTTTACCTTCTTCAACTTACTAGTTGATCGATACATAGGATCAGCTCCCATACTGATGACTGCCCTGACCAGTGAAAGACTACCCTCCGCAGCAGCTTCTTCGAGAATATCGGTAAGGTCGTTTTGTGATGGACCACTAGCTGAATTTGGCGTAGTAGCCGCTCTTTTGAGTAGGAAGCTCTTCTTGAAAGGAGATGCACCCTTCCGATCTGATGGCGGCTCCTTCCTGCTCAGTCTGCGCAGTGTCTCAGCTCGAGCATCGCCGGGACTCATGTCGGATGCTTCACTCTCTATACTTTGCGTGGTGGATATAGAGATATTTCTTCGTGATGACTGATCTAGCCCCCCAGGTAAATCTGGTAATACGGATGAGCCCATGCTAGAGCTGCGATTACCATTCGCCATGTAGGCAGTGCTCACACGCTCAGAAATGCCATGGACGACCTGCAGTGGTTGTGGTGTCGAAGTGGAGGGCGGAGGATGATCGAAAGCGATATACATGGATTGCATCCTGTCTGACAGACCATCTTCAGTGCTATCGCTGCTTCCCCAAGACATCGGAGGAGTAGGGGGGACTGTTGATGCATGTTTCAGAAATCGTAAAGGCTGTGGTGGAGAAGACTTCGACGCGCGTTGTGGGAATTGTGGCCGAACAGCTTGCGAGTCTTCGCTTCCTGGGGGTCGGGAGAATCCATCGGTTGGGGGCTCAGGAAAGGGTTCCATTTGAGGGTTATGCGATAGTAGTGGTCCTTCGCGCAGTGGTGAGAAGACGTTGCCAGACTTGAGAGATATGCCATCGGCTGTGAGTGGCTGCATAGCGATACTGGCCCCAGACCCAGCAATGGAAGATGCCAACGGAAGACTTGCTGCCTCTTGCCGCTTTTGCGGCACCTTGTGAGTATGGTTCAGATAAGTGACATTCTCGTCAGCCTTCCCTGTTATTGTTGGAGATATCGACGGGTGGGGCGCAAGGTATTCGAAGGATGGTCCGCCATAGAAGTTGCCGTACTCAGCAAAGCCGTCTGCATATCGCTGCTCTTCTTGCTGCACCGCCATTGTTTCTTAAGCTCTTTGTTCGAGATTGATGTAGCTGTATTGGCTGCGATGAAGCGCTGCCAGGTGGTGAGGGATGCCAGGAGAGCGCGGGGTAAAAGTGTTCCCGGCATTGATGTTTGATTGCTTGTCAGCATGCTTTAATCCAGCCTTGTCACTAAAAGTGACATTTCAGGCGTTCACTACTACCGGGTGGAAGACTGGCTTCCGAGACCCTGACAAAGGCGCAAGCGGGCTGTGGTGCCGGCGCACGGAAAGCCGTCCAACACTGGGATCATGGCCGCAAAGGGGCGTTCATCGCAGCCTCTGGAGGACTTTGGCTGGGAGTGCGAGATGAGCATGCGGTATAAGCGAATTAGGTTCGTGAATGCAGCACGTGGGCGGAGAACTTCGGGATGCTCTCAATTCGGCTGCCATAGATGTCGCGTCAACGCTCTTTTCCGCCGCTCGTCGTTTGTGAACTTCTCTCTTGTCGTGGGGAGCATTGTCAACATGCCGTAGCGCCGATATGAAAAGTGATCGGTGGGTGTTTCTTTGTTCTCAAGTTGCCAAGCTAGGAGTGCCTCAGCCCTGCATGGAGAACCGAAATTCCGAAGCCCACATCCACCACGCTTATCTCGATCGTTCAGATGCCACTGCCGCGAACATATTGTCATCAGAACCTTCCAAGCCACTGCTAGGTCGTTAGTTGCTTACCTATCCTCCAACAACGCGTTCTTTCCCGCCATATCAGCGCGCAGTGGAGATGGATCTTGCCAATGTTGGTCTGAAGGACTATCTGGTCATCGGCTCTCTCACCGGGCTTTTGCGAACGACTTCGATGCAAATTGCTGGCTACAAGCAGAGGGATCTCACATACTTTCAGTCCTACGGGACGTGGGCGAGCGCGAGCCTCGTTACTATTGTCGTATACACTATTGCGCTGCGGCTGCTAAGGAGACCTGCATTGCGGGAGGGTCGGACCAAGTAGCAGGAAGCAACGAAGCGGCAAGGCAGCCACGACAAGGGCGTCTCGAGGGCGGCTCAGTTCTGAGGCAGAGAAGATATATCGGCGATGGGAACCTCAGTGATATTGTACACGCTGGATGCCCTATGATGGTCCCTTCCTCTGAGGCGGGATGAATCGGGACGAGTGCACGGGTGCAGTTACTCAGCGAGGAGCTTTGACCAGGTCTTTCGTGCGTGCCGTCATCACCAATGCCGTCCATAATCTCCAGAACACCAGAACCACCGCCATCTTTTCTGTATCGCATCGAATGTCTTCTATCGGCTCCCATGGTCGAAGAGAGCTACTTTTGAACTGTTCGAATCCTCTTGATGATATCAGCTCGTCGTCATCTCAATTTAGGAAGCTGCGACGGCCTGCATTGCGTGGCAGGCTGGGTTGGACCGCTTTCTACCACATCCATCCTGCTCTTACATCGCGACGATACCTGGATCTTGTCTTATCCCCAAGGAGGATATACAAGCGTCACCAGTTTGCGCTCCCCTCTCAAGGCGACTTACCAGAATGGCGCGATTAAGAGTCGCGCATTATGTTCTTGACTTTGCCGAGATATCTTGTGCCGAGGAATCTCGCGCTCCATACCAAGCTCATTTATCTGGAAATCTGCAAGCCTATTGACATGATCCAGATGTCAAAGTGGCACAGTTGGCCCTACTGTATAAGGTTTGCTGATGTCGCGTCATTCCCCTCTAGCGCAGAGCCCCTGGAGGGTCGGAGCATGGCTGCGACACCAGACGCTGATTTTGCCAAGGGTACTGTACCCTCGACCTCTGATCCAGGCCATCTCCACGGGTCCGTTGGCCCACTCCACAGAGATCTGTAGATCAGTGCGCGATGATTGTGGAATCTAGGGTCGGGGCTTTTGGAGAAACAAGGAATCCACCATGGCGCTACGGAACGCCTTCGATCGCAAATTAAAGACATTTAGCCTACGGCGTGTCAGACGCGCACGCAGGTTCCCAGTCGCTTCATGAGTGAAGAAGGACCGACGACGTCGAGGGAAAGTCGACCGCGACCACTCCGAGGGATTGCATGCTGATCGGAGGCAACCCCGCGAAATCGCCAAGTCGTTGGAATGCTATCTGACCCTGCCGCGAGTCAAGCGTGCGTCGTCCATCGCCACGAGGCTGTCTCAACGCAAAATTGGACCGGCTGGGCAGAAGCCACGAGGATATCCCAGGACAGCTCTATAGCGTGCGGTAGCTCCACGACAAGCTCAACCAAGGACACTGATGGACTCAAGCACTTCGTGACGGCGCCCGCACTTAGCTTACCACGTTCGCTGTGCATTCGAGTGTCCCGATTCGCGGCTCAGAAGTTCTCGAGCTGCTTCGGCTTCTTCTAGTGATGTGTTGGTATGGTACTGGTGTTTCATTGTTTGCTCAGCTCCCTTTGTCAGTTCCGTGGATGCATGATGCCTGCCCGACGACAGAGACTGTACAACTCGCGGCAAGATTAAGATAAATTATGGACGGGACGGGGAATGTTCCCGCTCACGTCCGAGACGCGGCGCCATAAGAGTGAGGCATGTTGATACCTGCTATCTATCTTGCGCGTACAAACGTTGCGATAACCTCATGACGTTCGGGCAACGTTGTCACGTCAGTGCGAAGCTCGTATTCGCAGAATACCGAAGCTTCTCATGCCCGTTAAGCAAAAGGAAAAAAGGGTTCGTCTCACCCGCAGTGGCCGCGGAGCCGGTTGATCGACTACTGATCAGCACGGGACAGACGCTACCAGCCGCCTGGAACTATGCGACTCATGATTCCGACGTGTAGCACAAGACGCCGGATCATACCACTCCCTTTTAACCTACCCTGACCCTAGGCTTCGCGCTGCCCGCTATATGCAGGTGTGAAGATGTCAAACAACCCCAAGTAGAGTTCGCACTTGACCTCACTCACCACTTCTCTCCGTTTGTTCCCATTGGGGCGAACTTAAACTCCACCGGCCACACATACTGTGTGTGTATGCTGCCGCGATGGAGATAGTCACTTCTATAGTAAGAACTACGCGAGCCCGAATGATTTGAAGTCTCACTCACATCCACAGGTTATCCAGGGGATACTCCTCGTGTTGGCACTGGGTGTTACGATACTAAGATGTTGGGTCCGTCTTTGTCTGGAGCACCGTTCATTGACTCTACCCGACTACCTCGTTTGGGGAGGCTTCATCTGCGCGCTTGGATGGTTTGCCTGCTCTACAAGAGCGCTTTACATCTTGATTGATCATCCCCTGGATGAGGAGACAAGGAGCGACTCCGTCGAATACCTGAAGGTACGTAAAAAACATGACCTTCAAGATACGCAACGAGGACGAGTGAGCTGACAGGTGTTTGCTGCTAGGTCGTATTCGTGTCTATCTACTTCTTCGACACAGGGCTGTACTTCCCCAAAGTTTCGCTGGTGGCTTTCTACTGGTGGTTGATCCCGCAAGGCTTCAGACGTCTTCGTTACGCAGTATATGCCACTACTGCGATCGTGATCGCCTGCTTTGTTGCGAGCATACTGTGCGATACTCTTCTCGCGCCAAACATCTCCGACAATTGGTACGGCCTTTACCCTTACTTCGATCAAGTTGTTTCTTGGCTAACATCTACTTTCCAAAAGGTCTATCGAGAACCAGCTCAACTCAACATGGAATACCTACTCCAATCTGGTGGTCAACTGGACACTCAACTTCGGCACCGATCTGCTGCGTACGTAGCCCAAAGTCACTTCCTGAAACATGAGCTAATACTGTTCCCAGTATTCGGCCTTCCATTCTTCATCTTCAACTGCTTGAAGCTGCGTAGAAGACAAAAGGTCGGCCTGGTCGGAATCTTCTCTCTAGGCGCCATCACGATGGCAATCAGTCTCGCCCGTTTCATCGTCTACAACATGGACTACGACATCGCCGACGCCGACGGCAGTACGTCACCCTTCCCATCTCACCTCCCCAAGCCTCCACTAACAGCCCCCAGACCTTTGGTGCACGGCCGAAATGTGCACAGCCGTCATCGTCGTCTCGCTCCCGTCCTTGAAGGCACTCATCATCAAACCCACACCCGCTACCTCATCCAACCGCAGCAACTCAGGCTATTTGCAAGCTGGCTCCGGCAAAACGATCGGTAGCAAAGGTATCAACTTCAACGGGCACAGCTCGAATATTCAGGGCGGCACTATGGACGATGAAATGGAGTTGACTTTTCTGGACCGAAAGGCTAGCCCTACACCAACTGGAACCACTGATGGGTCACGCTTGCAAGATGGGAAAGATAATGTGATGGTGACTACAGATTTCGAGGTCACTAGTACGAGGAATGTGTTTTAGGTTGGTGTGTCAGTGTTCCTGATCGTTATTTGAACTGCATAAAAGATAGAAGGAAATGATAGTAATGACTACCCGTCTATTGTCCTCACAGCGAACACCGTCCGCTCAATCCCCTGCTCCAATCCCTCGGGAACTCGTTGTACCGGGATAGTCGAAACCGCATTTTCAGAATCGAACGCTCTGCGGCATGTCTGCACATTTACCACCTTGTAGTCCTCGCGATAAACAGCATGCGATAAGAACATCGGGATTATATTCCCTAGACCCTCGGTCCCTTCTTAGTGAACATGATCGGGCCCTAAGTCGTTCTAGCTATGTAGGCGTAATATTGTTATGGAATAACATGTGACGTCAAGCCGCGAAGCCGGACTCGAGAACTAGCCATGTAGCACACGCGGCCTTTAGGTAGCCATATACGCACCATCTAATCGCACAAGCTCGCAGTCCATCTAGCACCGAGACGACATATATCGCGCATCGCATTGCCGCATCGTGAAGACAAGCTATGCAGAGGTTATAGGGAGATTGGCAGTCACGATCCCGTCGCAAACGTCCGTGCGGTCATAACGGCAATGAGGAGGCGGTGCATCCCTCCCACTCCGCCCAACCACATCGCCCACCTGACCCCCGACCCACACACCCGCCGTCATCCACCACCGACTTCATCCTTTCCTCATCGCTGGTCGCACGCCTGCCCTTGACGCCGTCACGAACGCTTTACCCCGATTACCGAGCCTCACCCCATTTGCGCCTTCCTACGACCACTCGCCGCGCGACTCCTCGGACGTATCGCATGCCGCCGATATGAAGCCCAGTAGCCGCCTCGTTTCCGCGTCCGCAATACTGCTGGCTTGGACGGGCTCCGTACTCGCCGATGATACCATCAGCGGCACAAAGATCAAAGTGCAGCTTTTTGCTGCGCCGTCGTTTTTGAGCGAAGTCAGCGTCGACGCGTATAATAACCAGTGTCTCTCGCTGGATAATAATCTGTATGTTGCGCACACCTGTCGCTTTCGCGTAGGATTGGGGGAGTGGTTGTGCTAACATAAGGGATACAGCATTGATGGCCGCGTGCAGAGTATTTTGGTAGGCGGACACGATGTCAAGGCTGTGCTGGACAGAGATGATTATTGGAGCTGCCGGTTTTATGAGTAAGTCTATTGTGCGGTAGATGGGGTAGGTATTTCAGAGAGCGGCAGCTAATCTTACCACAGCAATTACGACTGCAGCGGCGACGAGAATATGGATCAGTTTCTCTCTATTTCAGATGGCGCGAATAACCTCGGGAGTGTTGGTTGGGGGACAAAGATACATGGGTTGAAGTGCAGTAATAAGGAGCACGAGGACGACTGAATAGATGACGAATGAGGGCAAGAGATGGATACATGTTGCGATACATACGTCGAGCGAGATTCGATCCAGACAGAGTAACATTCGTTGCGCGACGACACAACCCACATTACGGATGCGAACGATACACCTCCGCCGCGGACACTGGGACACGCCCAGGAAGGCCAGAAGCACATCAGACCGACGTGTGCAGGTCGTATGGCGCGAGTTGGTCAAGCACACAAGCAGAGAGGGCAATGGGTATATACCAAGGGCATGGTTCGTGCGATATAGCGTTGGCATTGGCGTTTACATTGGGGTTCTGCATTTACATGCGATGGGAGATGGCACCGGCGTTCGAAGTGCTCGACGCCCACTTAGTGCTGTATCAGTACCGAATTAGGATAAATCTAAATATAATGATTGTATCGAGCTTACGTCTATGCTCGTCGGTGGTTGGGGTGTGTGTTGTCTGTTGCTCCAGAATAGTTGACATACTGAGTCACGCCTTCGACGAAATATGTACGCTCTCTTTACACATATAATCACTCATCCATTCATTCAATCATGCCATCATAAGCACTAGGGTATCTCCAGCGCAAAAAACACATCCACAAAACACATCCACAAAACGCCATGCCATGCAATGCTCCCACAGCCCCTCCCAGCTACAAATCAATCAAATCCGGCGCCTCTCCACTCCCCACCCCCCTCAACAACACAATCATATTCCCATTCTGACACGGCTCCCCAATCTTCTCACTAAACTTCAGCAACCGTCCCCCCTCCACGTGAAATACCCGTAGCTTCTCCTCCTCACCCCCACCCCGATTATTCACATTCTGCACCTGCAGCGCCTTCGCCGCCATATCCAACACACGTCCTACTGTCCATTCTTTATTGTAGAAGAATTTCCCCGTGGGGTATTTCGCTTTCGTTGTATCGGCCGAGGCTTCGACGTGGAGGTATATGCGTTTCTCGGCGGGGATGCTGGCTTCGCCTTTGGCGACGCGTTTGAGGGCGTTGAGTTCCGCTTGGGCGGAGGATGCGGTGGAGGAAGAGGAGGATTTGCCTAGGCCGAGGAAACCGCCTGTTTTCTTGGATGAAGAGCGCCGTTTCTCGTCGTCCTTTTTCTTTTGCTCCGCCCATGCTTTCAATCGAGTGAGCGCGGTTTGCGTGCGTGCTTGGACGTAGTTCTGGGGGCGCGCGCCGAGGGGCGTGAGGGTCGAACAGGAATGGTCTTCTTCGAAGCGGTGTTTGAGGCAGTATCGTCTGTTACAGCGGGGACAGTGGACGCCTTGGGCGCGCGCGGTGTCTATGAAGGTCTTGCAGGAGGGGTCGGCGCATTGTGAGTCGTGGTTGTAGACGCTGGGTTTGGGGGCGGATGGCGTGGTGTTTTGGGCGTTTTTGGCTTTTTGGCGCGCCCATTCGCCTTCTTTGGGGCATTTGTGCGCGTATTCGGTGCGGTGGTCGAGGCAGAATTTCCTGGGCGCGGGTGTTAGTATGGTGGTGTATGGTGTGTAGGTACGCGTGGGACGCGTAGACTTGGATGTGGTAAGGACCTACCCATGACAACTCTCGCAGCGGAATGGTAGGAAGTCTAGTACATTGCAGTATTCCATCTGGCAATGCGCCCCGATTGCTTCTAAGTCGCCCTTCATCTCGGTGTAGCTTGATTCGTTGGCTGCCATGGTTGTGGTGGATATGGGAATGATATATGTGTGGACGGCTGAGTGAAGAAGATGCTAGAGAGCTAATACGGAGGCGACAGTGTGTAATAACGAAGCTGAGCAAGCATCGGAAGCCTCGAGAAGGCGGTTAGGCTACCAAGAGCTTACGATTGTCGCCGCGCCATCTCGGAAGGCGATTCCGATGAATGTAGCGCTAACCGTGAATGATTGCTAGCGTCAGGGTCCAGGAGCTGCCATCCATCTCATCCAAACCTACCTTCACTGTTACCTTCACCACGACCACGATGTGAATAATCTACAATGAATGCCAGCTACGGCCGGGCACATCTCAGTCGCCCGTGCTTGACATGAAGCGGACCAAACTCCGACCTTAGCTCATCGCCTTCGCCAATTTGGTAGCAGGGCTGAAGCTTATCCTCGCCAACGCCACGTACAAGATCATGCACGCATTCTATTCGTTCAGAATGAGCTAAGTCAGCCGTGCTTATGCATATGAACCCATTCCCCGCTGCTGTTATTCATCTTTCTTATCACAAAACCTCAAATGGCGGAGGTGCTGGGCGCCGTCGCCGCTGTTGTCCAGTTCGTGGACGTAGCTCTCCGCCTCTCATCCTGTCTCGAACGCTTCTGCTCAGATGTGCGCAATGTGCCGCGGCGTTTTGTCCAGCTGCAGACCGACCTACGTCAGCAAATCGAGATCGCGCAACAGATCCAGAATCACCGCTTGCCTGGTTTCGCGACGGCAGTGGCGTCCTCGGCTTTTGACACGCCTCTAGCTGAGTACATTGATCTCGCTGAAGAGTTGCGTAAGACGCTGGAAGGTCTGCTCGGCCGTAAGAATGATGGTGTGTTGCGACGAGGCTGGGATGCCATCTGCTCCGTCCGTAAGAAAGAAGAGGTGGCAAGCATATGTGATCGACTTGAACAGAAGAAGAGCACCCTCTCCCTGTGGTTGGAAGCAGCGAATCTGTAAGTGGATTTCCAAGGAGACTGAAGCTGATCAACCGGCCTGGAGAAGACCACTGTATTGACTAGCGTACAGCAAGCTCGCATCAAGTATCGCGGCGACTGCAGACCAGACGCGGCTTGATGTTAGCGATACCCTGACGCTTGTCAAGATAGTCGACAATACGTCTAATAACATCGCAACAAACACAGCACACCTACTTCCCCACATCGAACGGGTCGATCGTACCCTCGCGACCACTTCCATCAGAACGGAGCACATCTTGGAAAATAGTCAACGCCTCCTGGCAGGATACGATACGGATGCAACAGCACGGGAAACAAGTCGACAGATCACGGCGATGACTTTGGCAAATACAGAGCAGATCATCGCGGCCATCGAAATGTTGACTTTAGGCCCAGGCAAATCCAGCCCACATGTACAGTCCGGCTACGTTACGGGTCATGTCTATGCCGGCTCCTCGGCAAGCCAACAATTTCAGCAAGGTACGGAGAACCATGGCCGTAGACATAAAAAATGCAAATGCCGCACCGTCGGTACTGCACGTCGGTGGCAGCCGTTGTCAGTCCTTCGGTTCACACGGACCTTCCGAACCCAACACTTCTCACACTGTCCCGAATACCGAAACTCAGAACAAAGTCTCGAAGTCACTATGCAGATTGTCCCACCCTCTTGGCTTCTTTGCCACACCATAGACTTCGGTACTAAGATAAGAAACTGGTCAACCATGAGTCCCTTTTCGATTAGTCCGATTGTGGTTGGTACAAGCCGGCTCGTCGATTCGAAGACGTCGCCTGCGTTTCGTGCGATTGCAAACACTGGGAAGGAGCTTAAAGATCGCCGTTGGGTTACACGACTGCATCACCCAGAGGTTCCTCAGCTTCAAGTTACTCTACAACGGTTGTTCGACAACGGAGAAGCCTCAGTTCTCGACACTGATAGTGATGGCCGCACTTTGCTGAGTGTAAGCGATTGCAACGTTGTCTTCTGCGTATCATGTTAATTGTATGATAGGAAGTCGTTCGCTTATTCATCCTAGAAGCTCATCTGTACGGCACATACAATGACTACACTGCCATTGTTCAATGTTTATTGGATGGCGGAGCCGATCCAAACACGTTGAACAACACCTCACCCGGTGTCGGGTTTGCCTATTTGAGGGATCATGTAGGTACTATGTGTGACCGACTTGTAAATCCAATCGCGGAGGAATTAAAGTGTTCGACCCCGGAGAGATCGAGATTATTCATTAACGTAGTTGATCAACTTGTGCAATCTGGCGGACATACCTCAAAACCTTACCTAGGTGTTATGGGTCGTGGTCTCCAATGCACGGAATTCCGTAACTACGTCAAACAGTTGGCGATCTTCGAAGACCAGATTGATCGTGAGTTTCATGATACGTGTGAAAGTATAATAGCTGATGCGTCGCAGTCATAGATCTGGGACACATCTTGCCAGTGATCCTGGGACAGCAAACGGAGCATTTCCGCCGCATGATCGACACAGCTAACTCATCAATCTTGAACCGTAAATCACCCGTCAACGGACTTGCTCCAATCCATTTCGCCGTCTTGTGGCCAACGGGGCTGAGAATGTTAGTTGGAACAGGCGTGGATGTGAACACCGAAGACAACTATGGTCGGCGACCTATACATCTTGCCGTGGCTTTAGGAATTGTCGATTCTGTCCGATGCTTGCTCAACGCCGACTGCGGGCTTTTTACCCCTGCAAACGACTGCAGCCTATTGCAATATGCGCTAATGTTGCACGAAGAAGACGAAAAATCACAGATCTTGTCCCAACTCATCCAGGCGCTATATGATCGCCATAATCGTCTTAGAGATATGGCCATATCATATTTGCCACCTTCTGTATCTACCAAGCTCGAGTTGACGCTCGGGGAACTACAGGAACGGCGTGCGCCGTCGATCATGGAGACGCTTCTATCGTATGGGGTAGATATCCCTCCAGCTCTGGAACTCGACGGAAAGAGACTTTATATTTTCTGCATGGATAGGAGCAGACCGATTCAATTGACGGCACAAGCCGCAAATCAACTGTGGTGTTCCGGATTTCGCCTTTTTGACGAACCCAACGACAACGGGTGGACGCCGTTCTTGCTGAGTTGGTTCTGTCACAATTTTGACATGATTGACTGGTTTGCGAACAGAGGTGTGGGGTTAGATTCTAGGCATACGGACGTCCGTTTGACTGCTCTTCATCTCTTCGCAAAGGGCATGCTTGCCACTGAGACAGCTTCCAGTGACACATCAACCATGAAGCGACACTACATTGAACTGTTACATGAGAAACTTGGTATACCGTACGATGACTGCTCTTGCATGTGCTCCCCCGATGGCTGCACACCTGCCAAATTCGTATTCGATGGCGCAAGTGATTGGCGTGATCCTCCACAAAAAGATCAAGTTCGGGAGTTCATCGCAGATTTGGATCCACCAAAGCCTCTGCTGGATCAGTATATCTACCTGTTTACGCGACATGTTTTGTTCGATTTCCTGGGGGGTGGACATACTTGCTGTTCTCTTGGGAGGAGACATTATTCCTTATGGAATCTGCAGAGACCCACATGGAAAAACGGATGGCCAAAGAGCTATTACGGCCCCTCAGGTTTCGGCGGTCAGCACTCTCAGTGTTGCAAGAATGGACTTCCCGTACCACGACAATGGACTCCGAGTTACCAGGCTCTGTATGACCCTCACATATTCAGCGTAACTCTGGAATCTGCGATGTCACACTACGACGAGATGGATCGGCCTGATACAATGCCAGCCGAAGAACAAGTTTTCGCATACATCAGGTGGATTTTGGAGGAAGGATATCTGGATATCGATGTCATCGATGGCTGTGAATGTCGTCCCTAGGACTAACTACGTACTTGTATCAAAATCCAACGTTGATGTCCTTCGTGGCTGCATGAGCATGCTTTTGGGTTTGCCATCGCGTCTTCAGCATGATAACCTGCGCTGCATCTCTTGACTAGCCACCTCCGTGGCACCATCTTCAATTCTGCACTTCTTGAAGGTCTAGAACGGGGAAGAGGTTATCGCTGCCGTTAGTTTGGGTCATTACCCCACTGTCATACGCGAATAACACACTTGCCGCATGCTTACTATCCAGTTTTAACAGGTGAACAGCTTCTAAAACAAGGTATAATTCTATGAGTACTCATCGAAACCTTCCAAGGTCGTCTCATTAGGAGTGCAAAGCGTTCGTTGACACATGCGCGGTGCGACAACGTGAATTGAGACGGCCTACAAACCCATGGCTTGTCTGATCGCCTGATCAATTTCCTCGTCAATCTCCTCCTTGTGTTCAGAAAAATAATCATCGACGAAAGATGCTACTTCTTCTTGCGTATAACAAGGCCCTTCTGGGAAACAAGACTACGAAGGCATCAGTATCTCACACAAAAGGTACCTCTGCAAACTAAAACATACCTTTGCAGCTGGCGTAGCCTTGACCACTGCTTTGGCGTGTAGCGCGCGTGTAGCGAGTACGTCGGAAACAAACCCCAGGATATACACTGCCGCGATAGTGAAGATGAGGAGCTTGATGGTGAGGAAGACTAGGTCGATCTTCGTCTTTCTCGTTTCTTCATCGAATTCCGCCTGAATCCTTGCGAGCTCATTGTCGTTCTTTTGAGCTTCTAGGTCCAGCTTGAACTGCTGTTCTGGCGTTCGTGTGCTGGTGGCTGGAACACGCCATGATAGCTGTGGGGTTGAGGTGGTGGTATAAGCCGGGAGGGTGTCCTTTTCGTTGAACATGGTTGTGTATGCTGTGGAAATTATTGCTTAGTGTGGTCGGTTGCAGTGGTGGAATCTAAGCAAAAGTCTGAGAGCGGTATGAAGGAAGAAACGATGGGACGCAAGTGCAGGCTTTTTTGTAGAGCAGGCGCGCGGGCTGCGCCTCGTAGAGAACCGTGGTTGGGGTTCGCGCTACGACGCGGTCAGTACCTACTCTTATGATTTCTAGCAACGTTTATTCGCTCAAATAGATGATGGCAGCCTAGTAGGAATTGTGGTTCTAATTCATGGCGCTCAGGAAGCCGAAGGTCTACAGCCGTGCCTCATCGAATGACCGGCATCGACACACACTCTAGAATTCGTGATCTTGCCCCAACATGCCCACCCGAAACTAAGCCGCGTGCTTTGTATAGATCGGAACTTCTTAGTCAGGGTCGCTATGTTCCAGGTCCGCAGCAATGTAAGGAATTTCGGCGCCCTCCTCGACCTGTGAAACGTCTACGATCCCTTCCTTCATGGACTCTTCAGACCTGCGATGGCGCTTCAGTTGCACTTGGGCACGCGCGTCCAAGCCAACATACTCTTGAAGTGGGTTTGACTCAACAGTATTGGCCATGTGGTAGCTATAGTACTGTTAGTTTGAGACTTCGAGAAAGGCACGTCGTTACCGTACATGAAGCCATGACCCTCCATAGGGTGGAAGTCTTTGACGATGGTGCATCCCGCAGTTGCCGCGACTAGGGCCCTGACCTCCGCTGCTTTCGCGCTGTTCGCAGGGCCATCTCTTCCTCGGACGATGACCTATCATGATTAGCACTCGGTACGGCGATTAAGTGTAACTTGTATTGTTACAGTCCAGAGATAATGGTCTTTTGGTACCGCGGGCATGATGTTGTAGTTGGTATTGGGATAATTGGCGTCGGGAGCGGCTGAGTTGAGGTAATTGTTTGTGATGGCGATTGAATTTGCTGTTGGGTAGTAGAGTTGAGAAGTCAAGATTACTTGGGTAAATTGTTATCTTATATCTGGCCGTTTGCGAAGATGCGGAGCCCAACGTAGGCAGCGAGTATCTTACCTGCCTTTACCTTGCGCTTTGCGGTGTGACCACGGATGAATCTTTGTTAGCATAGAGGGACACAAACGAGGGTGATGCGATTATGGCATGTGTCATTCGACAGGCGTGTCTCATTGTCTGCTCCATGGCTCGTCCTGTGTAGCTCAATTGAACCATCTCAAACAAAATCCCCCCGTGGTGACTGCATAAGAGCTTTTGCAGTCGTGGATAGAGCTTGTCGCCCCTTGTAGCTGCCAGGGTGACCGTTCGGGGTGCTCGCGCCATGAGCAGTGGAGGCAGCGCTGACCTTAGCCAAACCGAGCTATACTACGTACTCAAGGTGCCAAGAGAAGCGAAAAGTCATGGAGGCCGCGAAGTCGGCGATGAGAATGGTGATGGAAGAAAAAAGGGTGTGTCGCTTGCAGTTGCCGTGCAATAAGCCGTTCAGCTACCCCGGATTCGTTACGCCAACTATGACGCTTCGGTCGATCTTCACCCCGCATGTCGATTTATCCTCCAACACGAACCCACTAAACCACGCGCAGCCCGCGTCACATGCACACCCGTTGCATCAGCATATTACTACGACTAAATGATAGCCCAATTAACGAATCACATGTGCTGCCAGGTCGCCGTGAGGTGTTGATCTCTACAGCGGGCCGACATTCCTGCACGGTTGTCGGCAACCGTCCCTCGGCTAGGTGGTAAGGGTGTGCTTTGGTATGTCTTCGTCGCATGACGGACGTTGGACGACGTACATGGCGCGAGCTATCCCGGTAAATGCTTGGGAGTACGGGCAAGCTTCATATAAGTGGAAGCTTGGGGCCCCGCAGTGTTGCTTGTCGTCTCTTGTCGCTGCGCCCTCACCTTGACCACATTTCAGCTTGACGCCATCGCATTGCCTACGTCGAATCGATAATCGCATAGTTCGCTCGACGCGCACGACAATGGCCGACGACCGAAAACCTTCGATCGAGCATATCTCGGATGACAAAATCGCGCCTACTACTCTGGAAGCAGGAAATGGGGTCATCGATGGGCATCGCAAGCTGGTCCCACCGCCGTTGGTGGCTGCTATGAGTGCCGAGGAAAGGATTGAAGCAGAGAAGAGGATGCGACGGAAGATCGATACGAGATTGTTGCCGATGATTATCCTGATGTATATCATGAGTATGTCTTGGTAGATGACCACAGGCAGACAGCGCTAACGATGCTCAGATTACCTTGATAGGAATAACATCGCTGCCGTTCGACTAGCAGGTCTCCAGGATGAATTGGAACTCACCAGTGTGCAGTATCAGGTATGCAACTGTTTGAGCTACGCCCATAAAGCACCTCCTGACTACTATAGACCACCGTCTCCATCCTCTTCGTCGGTTACATCCTCATGCAGATCCCGTCAAACCTGTTAGTAATATCCATGTACGAACTGTATGTGAGACAAATACTGACTTCGTACACTCATCTTTAGGTTCCTCAACAAGACCGGAAAACCAGCCATATACCTTCCGACGTGCATGATCATCTGGGGCATCATATCGGGTGCGACTGCTGCATGCCAGAACTTCGCAGGACTGGTGGTGTGCCGTTTCTTCCTGGGATTCATCGAAGCCGCATACTTCCCAGGATGTCTGTTCTACCTCAGCGCTTGGTATACGAGGAAGGAGCTGGGTCTGAGAACGGCGGTGCTTTACTCTGGAAGTTTGATCTCGGGCGCCTTCGGTGGGCTCATTACCGCGGGGATCACGAGTAATATGGATGGCACGCAGGGCTTGAGAGCGTGGCGTTGGGTGTTCATAATCGAGGTAAGTATCGTACGCGCCGAGCTGGATATCTGGGATGTTAGCTGATCCTTCAGGGTATCATTACCGTCGCGATTGCCTTTGGCGCCTTCTGGATCCTACCCAACTTCCCTCGAACAACTTCCTGGCTCACAGAGGAAGAACGCCAACTCGCCGTCTACAGGCTTCAGGAAGACGTTGGCGAAGACGACTGGGTCTCTGCGGAATCCCAGACCTTCTTCCACGGTCTAAAGCTTGCTTTACTCGATATCAAGACTTGGGTCCTTACGATCATGCTTCTGGCGAACGTATCCTCGGCTAGTGTTACCAACTTCTTCCCAACAGTGGTCAAGACGCTAGGATACCCAAACATCGAGACGCTTTTGCTAACAGCACCACCTTACGTTCTCGCGGTCATCACCACCTACCTCAACGCCTGGCATGCCGACCGCACCGGCGAACGATTCTTCCACATTGTCCTCCCTCTCTGCGTCGGCGTAGCAGCCTTCATCCTTGCCGCCGCTACGACTGCAACAGCACCTCGCTACGTCGCCATGATGCTGATGGTACCTGGTGTATACACTGGATATGTCGTAGCTCTGGCCTGGATTTCCAACTCTTTGCCCCGCCCGCCAGCGAAGAGGGCGGCAGCACTGGCTTTCATCAACGCGATCAGTAACACGAGCTCGATTTATGCAAGCTACATGTATCCTCAGCCAAAGAGTGGTCCGGCGGATTTGACGGTTCCCCTGAGTGTGGATTGCGCGACTGCAGCACTGGCCATTATCATGGCGGTCATTATGCGCATTATACTGGGGCGACTGAACAAGAAACTTGCTCGTGGAGAACACGTTGAAGGCGCAATCAACGCTGTCCCTGGGGTTGGTGCCGAGAGAGGGTTCAGATTCTTAATCTAGAGACTTGGAAACTGGAGATTGTAGGGTAGTGAGTTGGATATAGAGACGATTAGCAGGATTGTGCATCGATTGGTCCCCCTGTTTTACTTCTTCGCCACCCCCTTCTTCCGTCACCTCACTGTATGACGACGCGTACAGGTGCTGAGACAACAGTTCCCCTCTTCAGATTGCTTTTCCTCAGTGTCTCAATCAAAACTACTCGTGATACATGTGTGAAGGCTGGTGAGTGGCTGGATGCTGAGTTGGCGAGATACTGGAAGGTTCCATATCGTCATCGGCCCGAACAAGGCTTAGCGTCTATCGCGAGCTTTGGCCACCCAGGCAGCGCGTCGCGCGACGACTCACCACGTTTTATCGCAGCCCATCCCAGCAGCACATCATCCGTCGAGGATTCAGCAGCACATTCATACGAACTATCGGTCCGCTTCACCAGAGTTGCCAATACACCTTTCACTGCCGGGGACCATAGAGTGAACGCCTTGCGATAGCTAGCGTCACACTCTGTTAGCGCTCTGTGCACACACGATGCACCTCCACGCGACCACAGGAACAGCGCCGATTATTCAACGCAGACCTTTATCACTTTCGCGTCGGGAATCGCACAACATCAATCACTTCGATACTGTGTAACTTTCGAAGGACCAATCAATACCATCACTCAAGGCAACCACGCGTTGTCAGCTGACGCCACCCGCATATCTTCTGCAAACTTCAAAAGTCCAACTTGGAGATTAACCTCATTATGGATTTTTCAAACAGTGCCTTTAGGGCCATGCCAAATTCTAAAGTCTCCGACGACACCATGTCTCACGCAAATCTTGTAATGGCATGTCGATGGGGCTGGACGAGCACCCCGGACGAAGGAGCAAACAACCCCTTCGCCTCTTCATCTACCTCGCAACAAATACCCGCCTCTACGTTCAACAACATCCGGACCAAGCGTTTTGCGCCGTGCCAAGGTCGTCTCTATCACCAGCTACTCTGCTCTCACCGCATCCGGACGGATCTTGTCGAAGACTGTGGCGAAAACTGCATCGATCCGTATGGCGACACCGTTGACGCTGCCTTTGTATGTAACGAATGCATTCAAGCCGAAGCAGCGAAGATTTGGGAACAACGGCAAGCGGCGCACAACGCGACCTACCCTCCTATGGGACAAATGAGTAAAGAGCAGTACGAGCAGTGGTATGCCGAGCACCGACAGCTCGAAGCAGAGTTCTCGCGCGACCAGCGAGTATACGAGTTGGAAATTAAAGCAAAAACACGACCGAGCAACATTTGCTCTGCCCTGGAAGCTAGCAAAGAGGAGATGGACTTTGCGACCGAGCTTGACACATTATCTCTTTCTTTGATGGCGTCAAATAACTCAAATGCCGAGCAAGCACAATACCAGCCTCAGGGACGTACCCGAACGAGCTTGGCGACAGATCCTGATGAGCAGCTCCATTGGAACTTGAACACGCTTGCTTTGGATCGCGGCGCATGTGGTATTGAGTACTCGCAGCCGAGTAGTGGAGTGTCTCCAACACGGCAACTGGACCCGGAGGAGCTGTGGAGGAAGCCGCGGAATTGAGAGCTTGTACACTGTTCTTAGTCTGGCGTACATGTCGTGTTGATTAGCGATTGCATAGGTTTGGCGTCTGGAAAACTCCACGCACGTGGAAGTGTTTGTGTAAGACTTTCTTGTAAGCAATAAATGTCTTGTCTAGCGACTCTGCTATCCAAACGACGTAAAACCGTTCTGTTCTGAGTTTGCCAGTGATTCGCATGAAGCTACGCAGCCACACGAAGTTTGTGGTCCGATGTGGGGCGTAGTGATGTGTCAAAGCATTAGCACGACGCACACTGCCCCTCATGCGAAGACAGCACACGTCCTATGGGAAGACTGCTTGGCTCTTCCTTGATCGAGCGTTTTACGTCGAAAAGACCCGCTTTGAAACCGCTGCAGCATTTTGACGACTGAGAATATATACGTTGCATTTGAGAATTTCTATATCGAAATATATTCGGAGCCTTGGCGCAATGGTAGCGCGTTGGTTTTCGGTCAGAAAGCATAATCACCAAAGGTACACTTCACCAATCACCTCTCATTCCAGCACCATCTAACAGTTCATCAGGTTGTGGGTTCGATCCCCATGGGCTTCGTCTTCTTTTTGGCCGTTCTATAAAGTACTGCGTTTAGGGTCCGCATGAAGTTTAGAACAAGCCGAGAAAAGAATTTGACGAGCCGCCGAGTGATCCCCACAACCAGCAGTAAGAGTGTGAGTGCGACCTGGCTATGTACCTCGCTGCCCCCGCGCCGCGGCTGAGTAGCTTCGATTTCTTTTTTTTTAATTCTTTTTGTTCCTTAAAAGAGCAAGGCTGCTAGACGTTGACGATGCTTGCCTGACGGACTCGTTGCAGCATTACCCCGCAATCGGCCTTCCAACGGCAGATCAACTGCGCAGTCAGCCTCATTCTTGCTGGGTCAAATCTTCATGGTGTTCTACACTACTCTGGCTATCTCTACTCCATTAGTTCCTCTACCACTTCTCCAGCATTGGCCTTACATCAACCTCATTAACCCAGCCCCTTCGTCCTTGAGTGTGTAGCCCCCAGTAAACCTCTGCAATATCCTCACTCCCAATACTCGCCTCTTCTGGTTTCCCCTCGATGTATTTCTTCGTAAGCTCGATATCGATCACACCATCAATGATCGCGTGCGCAACGTGTACACCTTGCGGACCAAACTCCTTGGCGAGGCTCGTAGATAGCGCGCGCAAAGCAAACTTTCCGGTCGAGAAAGAGGACATTTGGGCGTTTGATTTCACGCTGGCTGTCGCACCCGTGAAGATTAGAGTTGGTGGGTAGGTGCCGCTGGGTGGGTTGGACTGTACGTGGGTGAGGAGGAGCGGGATGGCGTTTTGGGCGATGTGGAATGCTCCTTTTCTATGCGTTCGAGGTTTGTTAGTACTGTGTACATGTCGACATTGGAACGAGCAACATACACGCTGACCTCCCACCCCATGCCAAACTCCTCCGTTGTCAACTCCAGGAATGGCTTCCTAGACGGTCTCGCACTTGCGTTGAAGATCATGGCTGCGACAGGCGCCCCGCCATGGACTTCTTTGATCTTCGCGAAAGCGTTCTTCACGCTCTCTTCGCTGCTGACGTCCGTGGAAATGCCGATAGCCTCACCACCGGACTTGTTTATTTCTTCGGCAAGCGCATCGAAGTTAGAGGGATTGCGGGCAAGAAGAACGACGGGGTAGGATTTTGCGAAGCGGCGGGCGAGGGATGCACCGGTGCCTGAGCCGACACCCGCGATGATGGCGATGGGCTTGTTGGTCATGGCTGTTGCGCTTCCGATGTCTGTATCGTGAGATTGGGATAGCAGCTGTAGGTAAGACGGGTCGTTTCGTTTCTGTTTGTAAAAAGAAAATATGGATTTGTGTTCCATATGAGCAAGGACAGCTGAGGTTATGGAAGGTACGTTGGACAGCTACGCAGCTTCAATGTTTCGTAAGCATCACGATGTGGAAGAAGTTCGAAGTGAAGTCGATCAGTAATCTGGGGTACTCTATACCTAGGCATTCTATAGCATCTTGTTGGTAAGCGCTAGCTTAAATCCTCTGTACCGTGTTACTCAGCAGGATCCCATCTAGGTAATGGGTCGTTCTGTGGGGTAAAGCGCAAAGCGTGAAGTCCGGAGGAAGTTCAGACCGTTTACGGCCGTAATTTATTCCCATTCAATCTCCCGAGGTCATGTTAGTCGTATCAGTCGTCGCGCTGTGGGAGGTGTTCGATGGTGTCTACGTCAGTCGCTGACCCCTCCCTGACGATCATCGCCTAGCTGCATGCTAGCGATGGCAGTAGTAGAGATCTAGATACTGGACTTTCTCATGTGTTAGTAGACAGCGGTGTTTGCTGGGCGACTAGACTTGCGATCTGTCTGGTGCATGTTGCAAGTCAACAGCGATGAAGGTGTACCCGGACTTCCGCTCGCAGCGATGTGGCCTGTGCGTACCTGCCCATGGAGGTACGCGTCCACGCGTCTGCATGCCCCAAACATCAAACATCGCGTCGTCGCGCGCTCTCCAAAACTCGAGGCAAAGAACGCGCAATTTGTCTATATTGCGTACTGTCGGCACCTGCGCAATGAAAAGACTGCACCGTTGTTGCCACCGTGTCGCGCAAGGTCCTATCCTCGCAAGGACGCGTCGGTCGATATGACGGATCGACGGATGTCGCAATAGTCATGAACTTTCGACCACTGCAGTCCCCGCTTCTCGCACTGAAATCCGAGGTCACTCGACATAAGCATTCGGGCGCGATCATTAGTCACTATGTACCCATCAGAACGGTTCAAACCTTCTCTATCCCGGTGACTAGCTAGGTATATAGACTGTCATCTTCCTACAGTATCGAGAAATGATACACCACATTCCCAACATTCACATATGGCTTCTTTCGTATACAACAGCGCTTTCCAGTGCTGCGTACCCAACCCACTGACCCCTCGAGGAGAAGGCGAAATACCCACCCCAGAAGAAGAAGCATTGGCTTGCAAGATCAATCGCGCCCTCGCATCTGGACCCATATCCATCACCAAGAATGCCACCATCGCCGATTGGAGCCACTGGGGCCCCGACCGAAAACTAGTCATTCTACGAGAGGGAACAAACCACTGGACAGCCTTCCCCGGAAACGAGAACACAGTCGGCAATGTCCCGATGTGCGCCGACCCCATGGGTCTCCAGTGGATCCAAGATGCCTATGCCGCGAAGCCAGCACCTACGAACACTGCGCCAGGTCTCATATACATGTTGTGCGGAGCAAATCAGCACACTACCACGAATCCGGCAGACCGAACGAGCCCAGCTATTCCCATCGGGCCGCACTATATGATTTTATGGCCTTTCGAAGCTGAACGTGATGGGTTTCCGGATACGATTCGCGACCAGGGTGCCTGGGTCATGTTCGACAAAACGCCGTACGCTCATTTGCACGTTTGTGGTACACCCTGGGCGGGGAAGGAGTACGATAGGGAGAAGACGAAGGCGAACTGGGATTTACGTTACGAGGATAGGACTTGAAAATGATTTTGTCCCGTTAAACTTTTAAAAACGAGCGATAAGAGCTGGTCACCGAAGAAGCTAGCCATTTTTGATGAGATCGATGATGATGGAGAAGATGTATGCCGTGACGGAGTTGTTGTATTTTTCATAGCAAAGAATACCTGAAACAAAGATGGCGCAGTCTGAAAGCTCAGGCATTAGATCTAAACCACAGTCAAGGCAGCGCTACGTCCATCTCATGCCCAATCAACATACTATGCGCACTCATCCACAACTTTGCATTCCCTCAGCCCTTTAGCTTCAATCTTCCTCTTGTAGCTGATGACCACAGCCTTCTCAAACTTTACCTTCCCCAGGCCCACTTCGCACCAGAGCGAGTGCTCTTGGTTTTCGAAATCGTCAAGTGCGTTATAAACTCCATCGGTACGTTTTATAGTACGGTATAGATTCTCGGGATATAGGCCTTTCGTATCCTGGGCCTTGCAGTCATCCATGAATTTGCGGTACTTGTGGTGATGTTCAGACGCATAGCATGTAGGACAGAGAAAGTTTGGCTCGGCGTGCGTGCATATGTTGACGTCTCTGCAGTTCGGTGCGCATTTCGACGACTCTTTCAGGTGTAGGAAAGAGGCTTGAATAGTGTGGCCGCACATCAGGATATGGACTGGTAGGCCTTGACAAGGCTCGACGCGCTCTGCGATGAAGTTAGGAGCCATGATGTTGATGATGATCGGCTAGGAAGTCTGTGTTCGGTACAGGAAGGGCTTTCTGGTCTGTAGATCGTGAAATTGCGCGAGCGACTTAAATCGACCGGTCCAACTGCACTGTGAACATAGCGTAAAGGACTACTGATACATGTCGTCGGGTGCCATTGTTACTGTGTTGTACAAAGCGCTGAAGGTCTCATTGACCGATAACAATTGTGCTACATTCGCATGGCCGATGCCGTATCGTGATCTGAACGCATTTGGAACATCATCGTCGGAGGATTATCAAAGAGCGAAAGATGACGCGAAACGAGGGTGATGGAGTGGCCACTGCATGGACGCGATTTGACCGTGAAGCGCTTCGGGAAAATGAGAGCCTTGGAGATCGTGCTTCTTTGTACGCGATTAGTGGCAGCCCCTCGACTTGCGATGATGGAATCAAAGGATGATGATGGTCGTGCACAGAATCTTGGTAGACGACTGCCAGCCCAGGGCTGTGATGCACGTGCGGGCTGCAGAGACTAAGCCTATTTTGACTTAGTGGTGGATGGACTTAAGGCTGTCAGCTGGCTGCAGTGAGCCAAGACGTCACTTTCGCAGAAACAATATCGAACGCGCAACATCAAGTACCACCTCCTATCGTGGCTGAGCATCGTACGGTAATTGCATCGGTCTTGTCATCTTGTGCTTGCTGCCTCTACTAATGTACTAGTCACCTTGATTACTATCTCTGCTTGCCGTCCAGCTGGCGCCAACCAAGGAATTAACGACACTAGTATAGGAGTCCGGAGTCCTTTCTCATTATCAACCTTGGTGCGCGGACGTGCTGCCCGACATATCTCGGCCACCGTCATGTCAGCTCTTTGCATGCCAAGCTCAGCGGCGAGAGAAGAGCGGAGGAAAACGTCCACCACGCCCTGGTCTCAACACAATATCCATGAGATAAGGTGACGCAAGACATGGCAGTGCAAATTACTGGAGCTCATGTTAATGAGATATAAGAACGGTGTGTTGCGACCGTGAAGAGCATCACACATAGCTTTCGCATCCACGCCAATCGACTCAGCATACATTCTACCATCTCAACGTTCAGAAGATGCCGCTGTCCGCCGTCACATCTGTAGCCTTCGTGGCCCTTCTTCAGATGCTTCCTGCTACGGCACAAAATATGTCATATGGAGCCAACAACTTCTACCGCAGCGACAACGTCACAATGTGGCCGATCACCTTCCCCAGTCTCTACCAGATGACCGTCGCTGGCAACCTCTTTCTACCCGACAACCTCGATCGCACCACGAACGCGTCTGCCATCGTCGTTGGCCACCCAATGGGGGCTGTGAAGGAACAGTCCGCCAACCTGTACGCTACGAAGATGGCTGAGCAGGGTTTCGTCACTATCTCAGTCGACGTTTCGTATTGGGGCGGCAGTGACGGCGAGCCGCGCAATGTCGTCCATCCTGACGTCTACGCCGAGACCTTCAGCGCTGCGGTTGATTACCTAGGCCTCCAGGACTACATCGACCGCGAGCGAATTGGTGCCATTGGCATCTGCGGTAGCGGCTCATTCGTTCTGAGTGCAGCAAAAATCGACCCGCGCATAAAGGCCATCGCAACAGCAAGCATGTACGATATGGGTGCAGTAACCCGCAACGGTCTACAGCGAGCTCAGAGCCTCGAACAACGTAAGCAGGTCATCGCGACCGCGGCGGCGCAGCGCTGGGTTGAAGCCAGTGGTGGAGAGACGGAGTACACCGGCGGAACTCCTCAGGCAGTCACCAACGAGACTGATCCAGTTGGACGCGAGTTCTACGACTTCTATCGCACGTCTCGCGGAGAGTTCACACCTGCAGGATCAGCGCCAAACCTCACCACGTACCCGACGCTTTCCAGCCAGACCAAGTTCATGAACTTCTACCCCTTCAGCGACCTCGATAGCATCTCTCCCCGTCCAGTGATGTTCATTTCCGGCGACATAGCACATTCTCGCGAGTTCAGTCAGGACGCATACGACGCTGCTGCAGAACCGAAGGAGCTGATCTGGATTCCGGGCGCCGGGCATGTAGACCTGTACGATCGCGTCGACTTGATCCCGTTTAACAGGCTCACCGCGTTCTTCCAACAGAACCTGGGCGAGTAGATTCGAGAGAAGCTCTTCGGTGCGTGGACAAAGCAGCTTATGATAATATCCGAAGGGCCTGTAATAGATAGAGTAGCATCACAGCAATACAACGACTCACCCAGAGGCACTCAACTGATTTCAGATCTTCCGTTCGTTCTTTGCGGCAAGCTTGCCCTGATGTGTACCTCGATCGAATCTAGCTTGTTGAGAGAGAGCCTCGGTCTAGCGAACCCGTTTCCATGTGATGATAGCTGTGAAAGAGACGAAACTGGAATATGCGACGCGTTATCTTTCGACTTCGGAGGCCGACCGGTCCGTAAAGTCGCATATAAGAGGTATCGTAATAAAGAGCCAGCACCACGGTACCGCGATGACGCGTTCGACTCTGTCGCGAAACACCTCGTATTTCGTACATCAATGTACAACTCTAATACCTAGCGCGAAACAAGACCACATTGTAGTCTGGCATGAGTGCGCATCTCCCGAGCTCTACTTCGTTGAAAGTTTGTTGAGATAACGCGCTGTCAGGGACATCGTTGGGGATTCGGGCCATTCGGCTAGTCATAACTTCTCTCCAGCGCGGGGCTTACTGACGAAACCGCATTAGCCCGCTCATCCCTTCCTTCTTCCGTTAATCCAAAGGGTCAACAGATGGTAAGCGGAAGGGCGGTAAGCGATTTAAGCATTTGCTTGGTGGCGCTTAAGATGGTGCCAATGTCTTTGCATATTGCTTCGTCTGCAGCCTTGCTTGCTGCTTCTCTGTTTGCGTTGCGACATTGTCTTTTCTGAGAAAACGGGCAGGCGGACGGCAAGATGGCGCTTCCGAACGATGTCGAGGCGTGCGAGAAAGACTTGCAGAGGGTTTCGGTACGCATCAATTGGGAGAGCATCATGATTTGCTTTCTAATACTGTCAACAAGACTCTAAACACTCTCAGGACTCCCAACACAGCGATGCACCGGAGAATTACGATACTGCAGCAGTTCGCGCCTTAGTCTGGAAACAAGACCTTCGCATCATCCCCCTCACAGCAGGAATCTACCTCCTCTGCTTCCTCGACAGATCCAACATTGGCAATGCCAAAACCCTCAATGCCAATGCCGGAGAATCCCTCCTACAAGAAGCCAACATGACCAACTACCAATACACCATTGCGCTCATGGTCTTTCTTGTCGCTTACGCTGTTTTTGAAGTGCCCAGCAACTACTTCCTGAAGAAACTGAAACCCAGTCGCTGGATTGCTTTTCTCATGTTTGGTTGGGGTGCGTGCACAATTGGACTTGGTGGCGCGAACAACTATGCGACTGTTACCGCTGTGCGGTTCTTGTTGGGTATGTTTGAAGCGGGATTGTTTCCGGGGTTGGTGTACTATTTGACGTTTTGGTATCGTGCGCAAGAGAGGAGTATGCGTGTTGCTATCATCCTGGCGAGCGCGACGCTCGCCGGTGCGTTCGGAGGCGCGATCGCATATGGCGTTGGGCATATGAAACAGGTCCAGGGTCTTTCTGCATGGAGGTGAGTCTTGACGCATAGTACGCATGTGAGGGTGATACTGACTTCTATAAAGGTGGCTATTCATCCTCGAAGGCATTCCCTCCTGCGTCTCATCAGTAGCCGTGTGGCTCTTTCTACCCGATTATCCCGAAGAAGCTTCTTGGTTATCGAAATCCGATCGCGCACTAGCAGTCGCACGGCTCGAGAAAGAAGGATCAAAAGGTGATGCGCCGTCGTTGAACTGGGAAACCGCAGAGGCAACCCTACTTGACGGCCGACTCTGGGTGCATTACATCATCTACTTCGGCATCTCAGCGCCATTCAGCTCGCTTTCTCTCTTCACTCCGACGATTACTGCAGGGTTGGGTTACGAGAACCTCCAGGCACAACTCATGACAGTGCCACCGTACGCCGTCGCATACGTTGTTTCGATAGTCACAGCTTGGTCATCGGACTACTTCAATGCCCGCGCGTTGCACTCAGCTGTCTTGGCTACCATTGGAGCAATTGGTTTCCTGGCATCGGCCCTGCTTCCAGCTGAATCTTTCCATGCGCGCTATGGATGTTTGATCGTTGCGGCCAGTGGAGCTTTCTCTTGTATCCCACCACTGCTGGGTTGGTTGAGCAACAATATGCACAGCACCGCTGCTGCAGGATTGGCTATCGCATTAAACGTCTCCTGGGGTGCTCCAGGTCAAATCGTGGGTGTTTGGATCTACAAGGCAAACGAGAAGGAGCGCGGGTATCCTACTGGCCATTGGACGAACTTTGGAATGCTGGTCATGGTTGCTGTCGGCTGTGTTGGGTTGAGATTTTACTACCAGTGGCGCAACAAGAGATTGCAACGCTTGGGACCGGATGCGACGGGAATGGACAGAGAGTTCAGTTATTGAAGATAGTATATTATTTGGTAGAGCATGAAAGCCTATTCAGTCGCGGCATAACTGGCCAAGATGTCTGACAACCGACTTGACTAAGATCTATGCATGCGACTCAACGCGCTCGACACCATTCTGCTTCTCATACTGCATCGCAGTCTCCGTCAAAGCAGGCTTCAGTGAATCCGCTGCTTCGCGCGTGAACTTGCGTGCAGAAACCTTGTGCTCAAACATGAGATCGAGCTCAGAGTAGGTGAAGCCCTTCGCCTCGGGAAGACGGAAGTATCCCCAAAGGATGAAGAGAAGCGCGATTCCAGCCCAGAAGAAGCCACCCTTGGCGCCCCAGTTCCAGTCGTTCTTGCCAACCATCTTCGGCATGATAGTGTTTGTGACGAAGACGATGGAGTTGTAGGAAGCACGAGAGAGTGCCACGGTCTTGACACGGAGGCGCGAGGATGGAATTTCGGCGGCGAGGGAGTAGCAGATTGGTCCAAGAGAGAGCTGATTGTGTTAGCTTTGGTCTGGTGGCTTGAGGAATGCAAAGACTTACCTGGAAGCAGAAGATCATCAGAATAATCAAAACACCTCCAGCAAGACTGGCGCTCTTGTTGGTCGGCGGTGCAAGGCCGATGAATCCGACGATCATAAGGATGATGAAGATGGCCGTCAATCCAACGAGGTAGATAGGTCGTCGACCAAAGCGTGTCATGATCCACCAGGCAATGAAGCATCCAACGAGACCCAGGCAGTCTTGACCGATAGTAAGATGGAAAGAATCATCCTGGCTGAGGCCTACACCTTGCATGAACTGGGTTCTGGTAAAGTCAGTATTTGTTTGTTTGGTCTATGATAAGGAAACTTACCCAAAGCCCATGAAGGGAACACCGCAAAGAGCTTGAGTGATGAAAGCCATGGCTGAGACCTCGGTACGGTGTAGATCGCTTCCTTGGAACAAATGCCAGTAGTTGGTTCCAGAGCCGACTTGCTTCTCATACTGGTCGGTTACAACCATCATCTCCACGTGCGCATCAAGGTCGAACTCGATGCCTTCTGTGGGTGTCGTGATCGCGCGAATAGCTTGTTTGGCCTCGTCGATGCGACCTTGTCGGACCAACCACCATGGCGATTCTGGTGCGAGGAAAGTAGCCGCGATGATAGGGATAGGCCAGATCCACTGAAGAGCGAAAGGAATGCGGTAGCCCCATTGAGTTGTGTTCTGCATCAGGCCAGTGAGGATGCCGGTGGACAAAAGACCGCCGATGACCCAGCACATGTTGATCCACGAGGTCATGTATCCTCTAAGATGCATAGGGCAGAGATCCGCAGCATACGAGATTGCAAGTGTCTGGAAGACACCCCATGGAAGACCCTGGATGATACCTCCGACGAGGAACATCTCCAATCCTGTGGAGAAGAACGGGATGAAGATGGCAGCAGTCATGAACAGCATGCTGGCAATCATGGTCTTCTTGTATCCAATCCATTCGGTGATGTATCCGTTGATGATGAGACCGAGAATGCATCCGACCTATGCCTGTGTCAGTAGAGCTCTTCCAGTCGACATGCTCATCGAGAATCTGCGTACCTGAGTTCCGTTAAGGATGATAGTCTGCCACCTCGCAGACACAAGCTTGTTGCCATCCGCATCGACTTCATTGCCGAACCTGTTACGGAAGGGCTGGAAGGCGAAAAATTTGTTCATGAGACTGGTATCGTATCCCTCCATCACAACGCAAAGCGAAATGACGAAAGAAAAGACGATTGCCTTCCACCAGAACCTCAAGGACTGTCGGACGGACATGTTGTGCTCATTGTTGATAGCTGCGTTGGTGTCGTCTCCGGTGTTGTGGCCTTGTGTCGAGGTGACCCTTTCGGCGGCCACATGGCCAGTAGTCTTCTCTACCGAAGCCATGTCGAATTGAGTCCAGAGTATGCCCGGTATCAGAGATGGGTCTTCGGTGTTGATGGGTTGACAAGATGCAGGTCAACCACACGTACGGATCTGCGGTCTATATAGTCCCCAGCGCTGTGGTATGCATGCCTGACAGACGAACCCATTACAGGAGTCAAATGGCTAGCCCGAGAGCTTGGGAAGCTAAGCCCCGGTAATGACCGAAATGGGGCAAGACCGCGGTGAGTTGCGGGGAAAGACATTCAGAACAAGAGTGCCCATGGGGAGACGAGGCGTCAAGTGCGCAAATGAAGCCAATCAGAACCCCGACGAGGTTTGCCCGGGCACCAGATCGCGAGAGAACTTCAAGAAAGCTTTCCTCGAAGTTTTCCGCCGCTAACATTGTCACTTGGCGGACCCGTCCCGGCTCTAGTGTTGCAAAGAAAGCCAGGGCCCAGAAGTAGGACTTGCAGCAACCCTTCTCTTCTCCCGAGGTCATTATACGCTATAACATAAAACATAAGCTCTCATAAGACGACGGAAGTAACGTAGGTAATGCTCTGAGTAGGACAAAATCCTCGATTGAGCCTACCAGAGTGTTTTGTTGTTGTTTTGTGAGAAATGCCCGCTGTTAGCCCGAGCGTGTTTCCAACTTCCGATGTCACGCTAGCCGAGGCAATGTGTCTGCACGAGCCATGCAGACCCGCCTTTTAACCCGTGGCGTTGAGTTTTCCACGTGAGGTTTCCGCTCTCATCCTCCTGCATTCCATCCCCAGGTTCTTGCGCAAGTCCGTCAAGCTATGCGCAAACCATCTGCCTGCCAAGCGTGCCGGTAAGCATCTTGCACGTTGTCAGTAGAGGCGATTGCCCGCTAATTCGGTTGGAAGAACCCGACGCCGAAAATGCATCTACCCAACAGGCGGGCTCGCAACGGCATGCGAGTATTGCTTGTCACATGGTCTGCAGTGTCTCCAAGGCCCACCAGAGGGAGGTTACTATGCCAAACGCCGGGCTAGACTTCAAGAATTGAGTCAGGTACATCGAGCGTCCTTAGAACAAGCGGAAGCACTACCAAATCAAGGTCATGGCGATCTGCCTCCGACTGCCTTGAGACGAGCGCTGGTGGAGCTATACTTCGACTACATCCACGACCAGTTCCACTCCATGTACCATAAGGTTTCGTTCATGGACGATGTCGTAAACAACCGAGTACCGTCTATCGTGCTTTTCGCGATATGTGCGCTGGCTGCCAGGTTCTCTACCGACAGCTTCTTCGACGGAACTGATCCGAGAGAAAGAGGCGAGGTCTACCGCAAGGCAAGCGAGAGTTTGTTCAATATGCGCGACCTCACGCCTACCACAATTCAAGCATGCGTTTTACTGGGCGCATATGCTGCTGCGGGTGGTGAGACTGATGTCGAAAACATGTACTACAGCATGGGTGGACGACTTTGCCTGGCCCTCGATCTACCAAATCGACCCGTCACAAGTCTGGTAGAGCGCGAAGTCAACATCAGAACTTGGTGGACACTGTGCATGGTTGACGTTTGGTCATCTACTGCGGTGAGACTACCGCGAATCATGCCGTTTGACACTGCTGTGCCTCTTCCAATTGATGAGATACCGTTCTCTATGATGAACGACGGGGCTATCAGCGACCAAACGCATGGCATCACCTCACCTCTTCTCGCGGAGATGATCAAGCTCAATCGGATTCTGGCGAGGATCATCGACTTCAATCGACTGTGCGTGTCAGAACATCTCGAAGGCCTACCGCTGGAGAAAGGGATACGTGAACTTTCCCGCGATCTCGATATCTGGTTGGAGGAAGTCCCGCACCATATGCGTGACACGCCAGCGAACCTGACAGCCTTCGCGTCGCGTGGCCTTGGGCGTATGTTTGTAGCTGTGTATCTCGGCTACTACCACTACGGACTGCTCCTGAACTATCAATTCTTGTCATCTTCAATCGAAGCATCACCCGACTCCGGACGATATGCTGATGCCTGCAAGCAACATGCCGCCCGACTTTGCGCCCTCGTCTACCGCTCACAGTCCACGCCTGGGAGCGAAGTCTTGTATCCGGCAGTTTCGCATATCCTTGTCGTTGCTTCCACCGTTCAAATCCACACCTTACTCTTTTCCGGTGACGAAAGCCAGATACGCATCTCAAAGACCAGATTGGAACGCAACTTCGAGATACTCCTGCGGCTGAAGACCTATTGGCCGAGTGTCGACGGTGCAATGAGTCGTCTTCGGGCGTTCCACCAGACCTGTCTCCGAAGCAAAGAGACCAGCTTTGTGCTTGATCGGTGGCTGTTGCGCTTCCTGGTCCAATTTGCCCCTCATATGGAGCTCGAGCCAAGGGATAACGACCCCGAGTACGAAGCGTTGCTCGCATTGAGCAGGCAATCCCCATTGTCGTGCTATTCAGGCCTGTCCATGTGATCATGCGCGACCGAGATTCTGAGCAGCACGCTGGGAATCCTGGAGAACAAGGACGGCAGCGAAGTGGTTCATTACGGCTCAAGCTGGTGGAGCCGAAATTAGCGTCGCGAAACTTACGAGCTTTCCTGGAGTGTGGAGCCCCAAGAGAGCCAGGGCTTGGCGACAGGGTCCGCCGCCCACGTTTGCGGTCCACTCGAAGTAGTACACACGTGTAAAGCTGTTTAAGAGTCTGAATTGTGCTTCTTTGAAGCAAGAATCACCTTCGCACTCAAGTCATGACTCTATCACGCAGCACCATTCTCGTGGTCACGACGCTGCTGGGCAGCGCGACAGCGATCAACAATGGCCTCGCTACTACCCCTCCAATGGGCTGGGTCAGACATTCGTATCCTACTCTTGAATTGTCATTAATAATATCAGAACAACTGGAACGCTTTTGGATGCGACGTCTCCGAAGACCTACTCCTTACAACCTCCGCACAGATTGTGAGCTTAGGCTTGCGAGACTTGGGTTACAACTATGTCGTACTGGACGACTGTTGGCAAAACCCAAAGGGTCGAGACAAGAAAGGAAAACTTCAACCGGCTCTCGACAAGTTCCCCAACGGCTTGAAGTCCATATCAGATCATCTCCATAGCCAAGACTTCAAGTTTGGCATGTACAGCAGCGCTGGTGAAATGACGTGTGCGAGATTTGGTAAGATGGATCAAATAAATATGCCTCTTGCATCAAACTGATTCAAAGTAGAGGGCTCGCTAGATCACGAGGTCGACGATGCAGAAAGCTTTGCAAGCTGGGGTGTCGATATGTTGAAATACGACAGCTGCTACCACATGGGTCGTGTTGGCACACCTTCGGTCTCATTCAACCGCTTCAAAGTCATGTCAGATGCTTTGAAATCAACAGGAAGGAACATTCTCCTCAATCTGTGCAACTGGGGAGAGGATCTTGTCCACACAGTAAGCACCACCTGATACCACACCCGAAGATGTTCAAGCACTTATCAATTATAGTGGGGAATGAGTATCTCAAACAGCTGGCGCATCACTGGCGACATCTACGACTCTTTCTCTCGTCCCGATGATCTATGCGGATGCAACACCGTATCACCGGGCGACGTCAACTGCATAGCACCCGGCACACATTGCTCAGTCCTATTCATTCTCAACAAAGTTGCGCCCTTTGCCGACCGCAGTATCCCCGGTGGATGGAGCGATCTCGACATGCTTGAAGTCGGCCAAGGCGGTATGACCGACGAAGAGTACAAAGCACATTTTGCTCTCTGGGCTGCCATCAAGTCTCCGCTATTCCTCGGAAACGACCTGCGCAACATGCCAACTTCCGCTCTCACCATCATCAACAACCCAGCCATTATTGCGCTGAGCCAAGATCCCCATGGACGAAGCGTAACGCGTGTTCGAAGGGATACGGAAGGTGTGGCGAAAGACGAATGGGGTATGGGTGAGACGCACGTGTGGGCAGGTCATCTCCAGAACGGCGATGAAGTCGTGATCCTGCTAAACGCTGGTGGCGAAGACATGGAGATGAGCGTCTCCCTCGCTGAGATCTTCATTCCCTACGGACCTGGTGGATCAGCCCCACACGTAAAGTACGACTGGGCGATCCACGACCTCTGGGCCCATCGCATGCCCGAAGCGATGGCGGAAGAGCTCCTCGCAGCGGCCTCGCACACCGAGAGAGAATCGATCCTGTCAAAGGCTGATTGGTACAACGCGACTGAGACCCCTTACGCCAAGGGCCTCGTTCAGGAGGACCCGCGGCTCTTTGGCGAGAAGATCGGCGTTGTTGAGGCTGGTGGCAGGCTCAAGGCAGACGTCAAGAGTCACGCTGCTCGCGTCTTCCGACTACGAAGAATCGCGCCAGAGGACGATCAGTTTGAGGCGAAGAGTATTGCGAGAGAAGACGGTAACGAGAGGGATGAATTGTAATGACGAAGCGATTACAAAGGTAGATTTGGTTGGACAAGAGATAGGCCGCCCCAATGGAGATTATAGAGCAACGCGGGTTTTTGGAGTTGCGATATCTCTCACTCGCGATAAATCGTGTGGGTTGTGGAAGGTATGGTTGGCTCGTTGTCTCCAGGCCATCACAGTACCACGGAACGGAGTGGATGGAACCAGACAATCAACTTCTGGGTTTTTCGAATATATAGCGATCTTGCTCATCCTCCCTCCTAACTATCTTAACCCTTACACAGGCTTTCTCTGTGTTCTTTATCTCACACAACAATCAAATCTACACCAGACGCAGCCATGACCAAAAACGCAAAGGTCACATCCCCGGCTCAAGCCACATCCACAACCCAGACGACATCATGGGAATGGTCAGCTCCATGCTTCGTTAAGCGAGCGCAGGAAGTTCAGGCCAGATTAGATCTCCATCGGCAGACTATGAATAATCTTCAGGAGAAGTATAAGAACCTTCAGGACCAGAATAAAAGCCTTCAGGACCAGAATAAAAACCAGAAGAAGGATCACGAACGCGAGTTGAACACATGTATCGGAACGTTTATTGTCGTTTTGCTCACCTTCGCCGCCTTCATGATATGTGGCTTTCTACCATCTTCTTCGCCCGAACGTTGTTCGTGTGCGCTTGAAGCGAAAGCAGTCCAGATGACGGCCACACCTACTACGGTCACAGTCACGCTACCGGTAGCCACGCCTACTACAGTCACAGTCACGCTACCCGCAGCTACCAACGCCGTGCCAACAATCAGAGCCGCCTCATCAACCGATGCTGCAACAGCAACTGAACCGGTAAGTTTTATCCCCAAGCCATACTCTCTACACAAGACTGCAGTATACTAATGCCTTGAATAGTTCTGGTCTACCTTGACTCGCGAACAGATAAGATCCGTCGTCCACAATTATCGCAAGATTGAAGATCGATATCTACACGAAGATAAGGGTTGGCAACAAGAAGAAGAGGCGAAGCAGAAGGAAATAAAGGCGCAGCTGGAAGCCGACTTTAAAAAAGGTTTTGCGCAGTGGGAGGAGAGAGTGAAACAAATATACCAGCGCAATCAAGAGGCCCAAGAAGAATTCCTGAAACAAGCCCTGAAATAGGCTGAAGAATAAGCTCGGCGTAAGCGGGGGTTGTCCGGATTCCGAGGGTGAATGGGCTGAGAACACTATCTAGAATACACAATTGGTAGACTTTTGCCTTGGATCTCTATGCAGAGCAGCGCAATCCTGCTAGATTGGCTGGCCCTCGGGATGGAGTGGTGATGTCTCAGAACTGGTCTCGAGAGCTCGAGAAGACAGAGGTTGGTTTCCACGTCATCGTAGAACAACGCCAGAGCCAGACACCTACAAAGAAGCTAAACCCCCGCATTCTGTATTGCACAAGTTAGATATAGATATAAGTGGTATTTTACTTGATGCAACTGTACGACAGAAGTGCTGTGAATGCTCCCAGGGTTGGCCATGCTAAGTGTCCCACCTCGTTTTCCCAGCATTGTATGCCTCGAGATCATTCCTACACTCGCCCGGCTTGCACGTTATTTCGCTTTATAGTCTCCACAGGGTAACTTCCTATCGGCAAGACCAGCCCAACAGCACCACGGATTCTCTTCGGTGATATACCATTCCTATCTATCTCTCCATCACCATCTCCATCTCCATCATGAACAACCTCCCCTCTTCCCCAGCATATTACCTTGGGCCGGTCAGCTGCCCCGTTCTGCCAAGTCACCGCATGGATGGCTTGAAAGAGCGCGAGCCATCAAGGACAGAAGACCTATACACAGCAGAGATTGGTCAGACAGTTAACACCATCAACCATCAGAGGAACGCGGTTAAGTTGATCATGGCGAGATGGTCCGCTGTAGACCCAGTTCACTACCCAACTATTCTAGGCGTGAGCCAAAACAACAGTAAGAGTGAGGACGTAAAGGCTGTAGTCAGCATGGTGAACATCATGCAGACCAGCTGGATCGGCCAGTCCTCTTAGGTCTAAGGCTACATCAAGGGAGAGACTGATTGGCACGATCTCCAAGCCCATATCAACAATCTCAACCGATTTCGACTCCTGCTCAAGGTACCACAGGAAAATGAGACTCCCGTGCAGAGGACCGCCTGTCGAGCTCTGCAGCGCGCATACAAGAAAGCAGTTAGAATTCATACTGAGCACACCCAGACAGGTAACCTCTAAGCCTACATCAATAACCTAAGTCGTATGAGTGCGACCTTGGAATGACTGAGCGCGGTGCCTACAATACGGTCAGATCTTAGCGAATGAGATTTCTCAAGAGAGGCGCAGCCCTACGAGCGGATACTTAGAGACTAACTGAATAACATCGGAGACCCAGAGGAATACGATGCGGTTAGTAAGTAACAGAGTGATATCCCAAAATGGACTCTGGCTACTACAAAACCACCTGTGTTGACCAGAGCCCGCGACAGGCAAAAGCCGGGAGGCTCGAGCGTACGATCAAGAAGGTTGTCGACACTGTCAATACTATGCCGACAGACAAGATGTCAGATCTAAACGAGCGAGACCCTGCGAGAGCAGCCAACGAGTGGCAGAATCTCCCAGAAAACCAGCCCAACAACACCAAAGTACAGCGTGACATAATAAATCTCATTACGGCAAGGTACCCGCAGGTCGATCCGATACATTACAGCACAGTTCTCGGAGGCGGACAGGCGAATGCCAGACACCTCGAGAGTGCCATCAAAAAATCCGTAGATACCATCACCTCTAACTGGATTGGGACTCCCTCGTGGCTTCAAGCTTTTGTCGAGGGCGAGACATGCTGGTCGGACTATCAAGTTATCACTAACAACCTCCACCGCATGTCAAAGCTCTTGAAGCTGATCCCGGAGGGCGAGACGCCTGAGAATCGCGCATTACACCTCACGCGCCGCGAAGCGAACAAGAAAGCTCTGCGCGCCCATCAAGAACACGTTCGTCTGGGAGTAGAGGCAGAAATCCAGACTGCAGAAGATGCGATAGAAGACTTGTCCACCAAGGACGGCGTGACACAGGTGAACTTCAGGGCGTTCGGGAGGAACTTGCTTTCCTCCGGGGCCATCTAGAAGGCATCATCCCCACGACCTGCCCGGCGTCTAGTTCTGGTTCGGATGGTGAGGCAGCGGCGCCCCCCCCCCCCGTCGCTCGCCGCGCCCTTCGACGAGCGGACAAGAAAGCGATCCGAAGTCACACGGGCGTAACCACCCAGACGTGGCACTGGAGCTCGGTGGCGCCGAAGCAGCACTGGAAACTGCCCCAGCGCTCAGATACGGTGTCACTCATGTCAAATGAGACGATGCCGTACTGCGTAGCATATACCGCAAGAACCCCCTCTAGCTCACAGACCTCGTGTCCCAGTATATCCTTCCGCCTTCAAAGGCGACAGCAGTGTGTCAGAGCTCGGCGACCAAGTCTCTCGTTCGAAGCTCGCTTGACTTCCCCGACAACAAGGCCCTCGCATATGCAGAGTTTAAGCGCGCTGATTCGATCCTCTACCCTCCACAACACGCAAACCCCCCCGGTTCCCACATGATTTTGTGGGTTCAGGGCTCCCCGAGCCAGAAGATGCGGACTAGGAAGCGCGCTCGAGAGAGCGATGGTGATAAGGAGGAAGGATGTGGTATGGCGGACTTCTTACGTGATGGGGAGTGAGGGGTCGTAGGCGGAGCGATTGAAAACATTGGAACGTGATGGAGACATAGGATGTCTGTATTAAGACGACTACGATTAAGTTGCATGGGAACATTGAAATTTCGCTGGAGGCGGTGATCACAGTCCAGTCGCTGCAAGCCCGATGAGCGAGATAGAGTGGAAGTACGGTCTTGAAGAGGGCGCGGGTACTACTGCTATCCATTGGGAGGAAGGCCTCGATTAACAGTACCGCGATGGGCGTCTACATCTCACTAAGATCTTGCAGCCGCCGGATCTGAGCACTGGCTGACACCTTCACGACCCCGACCGCGACGACACCACGATCCGCAACATGTACCATAGTAGCTACTATAACCTCGTCTACCCCGCATACCAGTGCTTCTGTATGTCGCAGTGCGCCGCTAAATTACAATTACGTGCACACAGATGTCGAAAGTGTCCATAACCGTAATGTTTTCACCTTTCCGGAAGACCGAAACACTGCGTGTAGCGAGTATAAGTGAGTTGGGGGGAATAACGAAAGCTTCTAGCTTTAGTGCAAGAGGTTATTAGTGCACTAGATAGATACGCGTAGGCTCCTAGGACCAGGATAGGGCTTTGTTGGCAGTATTAATAGATGTATGTAGGCCTCGCGGGTGGTGCTGCTGTTTTCTCTACCTCAGTCTTCGAAGCACGTATCCTTCTCGGGTACTGTAGGCATACCTTCGCACTTACCTCAACACCCGTATATCCTCCCCAGTACACTTCCACCATCTACGCCTCTTCTACACTACTCAACGTATTCTCCCCATCTACCAGACATACCGACACAATGATGTAGGAAAGCAACGTACTCTCCCCGCAGTGCGATAACCCAACACAATTACTTGCGAAGACTACACATATCCACCCTCCCCCTACACACCTAATCGCGTTTTCGGCCTTTCTCTTCCTCCCGCTCCACTATCCCGTACCACCCCTCACGATCGCGGAAGCACTGCTTGTCTCGCCTTACATGACCAAATGTTCATTTCTATTGTGCACATCTCAGGCTGAGTAGGCAAGGAGTAGCAACAGTGTTGATCGAAGGCCGAGATACCTGATGCTTGTTGGGAACGGGATGTATGTTATGGGTACAAGGAAAGGGTCTCTATGTTGGATTTTTCTTGGTTGGGTTTGGCAGCGGCTTGAGAATGGGAGGATGGAAGAACAGGACGGAGGGGTAGAAAAACAGCACACATGTTTGACGATATACACTCGCATTCAAATTCACACCGTCCATCTTAATCGCTCGATCTATGCATCTAGCCTCTCATCTCGCTCCCCTAACAGCCCTACTCCCCCGCCCGCTGCCCTCCCCTTTCACTCCTATTCTAACCTACAACTCATCACTCCCCTCCTCCCTCCCCCCCTTCCCATCTCCCTTGCCACCCTGCGCCACCAACCTCTCAATAGCAGCCTTAATATCCTCCTCACTCGCCCCTTCTCCAATATCCAATTTCTTCAGCAACCTGCCCTTCTCATCCGTTACATCCCCCTCTCCCCCCTCCTCACCAGTCTGACTCCCCATATTGCTCAGCTTAATACCCTCAGCGCTAAACCCCGCCTTCTTCAACGCCTCCTCCAACTCCGCCTGACTAGGCCCGCTCTCACCATCTGCAGCGGGGACATCAGTCTCCTTGGTCTCCGCCTTCGCCGCCTTCTTCGTCTTAGTCTTCTTCGCCTTCTTCGTCTTGGGTTTAGCAGTCTTGGTCTTGGAACTGGATTGGTTCGGGGGCTTGAAGTGCTTCATCTTCTTCATCATCATGTCCATGACGACGTCGTCTAGCTTCTTCTTCTCGGCCAGGATGTCCTTGACCGTGAAGACGGGATCATCTGTGGGACCAAGTTCAGCCTGCTTGGCTTCGTTGTCGTCGAGCCAGACCTGTGCTTTCTGTGCGTGTTCTTGGACGGTCTTGAGGTCGGATTCTGTGTAGATGGTAGGGACTTCGGTGATTTCAGGTGCGGCGGGTGCGTCGGCTTCTTCGTCGAGGTCGTCCATGGGGTCGGTGGAAGGTGAGGCGGATGCGTCAGCGGAGGCTTTGGAGACGGCTTCGCTGCTCTTGGAGCTCTCGGCGGATTGCGTCTTGATCTGGCTGTCGACTAGTTGCTCGACTTCCTTAATGTGGGCGATGGTGTCTTTGAGCTCTTTGATAGCGTCGGGGCGCTTGGCGGCCTCATCCTTGCGCTTCATCACTGGTTTGACAATGTCCTCGAGGTCCTTCAGCTTGCTCTTGAGAGTCTTCTCATCTGCATCGGCACCGCCGGAGTACATCCAGTCTGAAGCAGCGCTGAGTGCCTTTTCAAGTGTTTCGCGGACGGCAGAGGTGGAAGCTCCGATGAAGGATTCGTCCTCGAGGTAATCGCGAGCGCGGTAGGTGAAGGCTTCAAGCGAGTTCAAGACCTCTTCGCGGGTGCGGCGAGACTTGTCAGATGAATCGAAGGCGGCAAGCCTGTCGACGTTAGTCTTTGAACGCACACAACAAACTTCACAAACTCACCTGTCCTGCATCCTCTTCAACTCCTTGCGAGGGAACTTCTTGTAACCCAACTGCTCGACATCATACGTAATCGCCGACCTAACAGTCTTGATCTTCTTCTCACCAGCCTTCGCAGCATCAGTGCTCTCAGCACCTGCGGAAGACGAAGACGACGATGACTTGGAGGACTTTGAGGACGAGGCAGATGAAGAAGAAGAGCTCTCGCCCTCCTTCAACGGCTCCTGATCCTTCTTACCACCCATACCAAACAGATTCTTGACACCATCAACAATGCCGCCCTTGACATCCTCACTCTCAGTCTCGCAGGTAACCCACGCAGACAAGACCTCAGGAGTACCAGTCACAGGGCTAAGCCTAACCTGAACGTAGTTGTTGAAGCTGTCGCGCTCGCACTTGTTCTCATTGATCATATGAGTAACGACCTTAGTCAGGTTACCGCTCTGGAAGTGAAGAGTAGGCTCCTTGGACACCTCGCCGTTAGCGCCAGGAACAGCCTGGTACATGGTGAATTCGAACTCGCCCATAAAGTTGAAAGGTAGGTCCTTGACTGCTCCAAGCTTGGTGTTGGGGGTGAAGATCTTCTGGTCGCGCTCCTTAAGGTTGAGCATGTACTGGTAGCCGTGGTTGTAGCCCTGGGTGTCCGAGTCGCGGATCTCCTTGACGCGGAAAGAGGGGCTGAGACCAGCGGCCTTGAATGCAGCGCCAAACACGGCGGCCTCGTCGGCGTTGACGTTGGCCCTGATCTTGCTCTTGCCTGCGACTGCCTCGAGACGGGCCTGGACAAAGGGTGTGCGGCTCGCGCCACCGTGGACGATGACAGAGTCGATATCCGCAAAGGTAAGGCCAGCGGCTGCGAGGGCCTGGTTGATCGGTCCATCGATACGTTTGGCGTAGTCGGCAGTAAGCTCCTCGAACTTGGTGCGAGTGAGCTTATACTTGAAATCGACATCCTCGTAGAAGCTCTCGAAGAAAGAGTTAGTTTCCTTGTTAGCGCTGAGCATCTGGCGAACCCTCTCAGCCTCCTTGAAGAGCTTCGCGGCGGTACGTCCATGACCCTTGACCTTGTCGGCGGTGAAAGAAGCGCTCTTGGCAGCTGGAAGCTCAACAAAGGTAGCCACCATGTCGTCGACGATGAGCGAGTTCATCGCATCACCTCCAAGCGTCCTGTCCCATCCAGCGCCCATGACCTGAACCTCCTGGATAGTCTTGTTGCGCCTGCCAACATCCTTGACAGACCTGCCCTGGAACTTGAGAACAGTAGCCGATAAGGATCCAGCGCCCATGTCAAACACGAGGTTCGTCTCCGGCTTACCATCCTTGGTAACGTCGGGGAAAGTCCTGCCAGTAGCGTAGTTGAGACCAACAGCCAGACCATCAGACACAACGCTGAGCACCTTGAGACCAGCCAGACGAGCAGCAACCTCAAGTGCGCGCCTCTCGTCGACCGTGTAGAATGCCGGAACCGTAAAGACAACGTCCTGGATATCGTAGCCCTTGCCCGCCATGGCCTTTGCGTTCTCCCTGACGTTCTTCAGCTCCATAGCCAGTAGCTCCTCGACCGTGTATGATTTGTCCTCAGCGAAGACGCTGCTCACAAAGCTAACCGTGTTGCGCTTGTCCGTTCCTGCAACCTCCAACGCAGGGTATCTCTCCTTGTACGTGCCCACGATATCGCTCTCACTCGACACACCAAGAAGGTGTTTCAGATTCGGGTAAACATCGCCCGGGAAGCGTCCCTGGAGCGCAATCGCATCGCCGCCGTAGAAGCGCTCGGGGAAGGAGCCCGCAGGTAAAGCGCCGCTCTTGGAGGGCTTGAAAGCGACGGCGGACGTCTCTTTCCGTTTCGAGTCCTTGGTCAGGACGATTTCGAGGGGAACACCGGGCTTTACGAGCGCGGCTTTGATGTATTCGGTGCCTATGTCTACGCCGATGACGGCTGAGGCGGCGGAGGCGGTCGTCGAGAAGAGGAAGAAGAGACCGAGGAGCATGGCTCCCGGTGAGAGGTTGCCTCTCCGGCGTCCAGGTGGCGCCATGATGTGTGATGTGGTGCGGGAAGTGAAAGGTGTCGTTAACGGCAGGCGTGGAGAGGTTGTGGTGGGATGTGCGTGCTTCGCCGCGGGGAAGAAGTGTGGGAGGTTGATACGTTGCAGTAGAGAACCTCGATAGAAGAGAAGAGAGTGACCGGGAATCTATCCCAGAGAAAAAGCGGTGAATAGGTTGTCGGTCGAAACCGTGGTCCTTTGAGTGTTGAAATGCGAGGGCGGTTTCGTAGTAATGTACTTGGATCGAGCTACCCTGTCCCGGACTTATTTGACACCTGGTCTTTCTCCAAAGGACAGTTTGACGTTATAGCATCAACGCAACGTCACATGTAGAGACGGTCGTTTGATGAAAAACGTAATTCACTGCTGCCTACTGCTTCTTTTGGATTGAGGACATTTGGTCTTATCTAGTAATCGTGTCGAGTCCTCTGTATGCCCTTCGAGATCCTTTGAGCAATCTGGCCAATCACAGCGTCAGGAAAACCGTCTTCGCCGCAATGCAGCAGCGCGACCATGCCCTCCGCCTGCTTGCAGCAATGTTCGACTGCGTCTGATGCCTGCAGCATGGCATACACGCCTGAAGCATTTCACACAATAGTTCTGTCCCTGCTGTTCAGATATACAGCCACCGTGTTCTCTTGCCATACTACCGGTCCATCATATCCCACGGTTAAACTCCACCATGCCATCCTTGCCACCGCGCTGATGAAACTCGGGTTCGAGCGACTGCGCACTGACAGCCTGGCGTTGCGGGAACGCAGCGAGCGCAAGTGGCAGCGCGAATATGGATGTCGTGAAAATCAGTCCTGACTGCGCGTTAGCTATCATCCCACGAACGTCTCTCACGTTGACTCACCTAGATTCACCGGCGTCACCATCCTAGGCCTCTGCTTGAGCCATTCTGTCTTCTGTAGCTTCACAAGCAGGAGAGGAGGCAGCACCATAATAGGTGTCGCATTGAGCACGCGACTCAGCGCCGTCTCTCCCACAGCAAGTGTAGCTGCCTTCTTGCTCTTGCCTAGTGGCTTGACCTCCATCTCTCCCGTGTCGACCCTTTTTCGCTCAGCTTCCGATAGCGCGGGGTACACGTTGATGCCCTGTCTGATTTCCTCGCCGCGCATGAGGAACACGTTGAGCGCACCCGCTGTCGCAACAGCTGCAAAGGGCACCAATCGCCCAGCGATGACTTTTGCGTTGGGCGACAGGCTCTTGAGGCGGGGTACCAGCGCGTTGAGACCGAGTGCGACACCGCATGATGCGCTGACGGCAAGGAGGTAGGATTGGACGATTGTTGACGTAGAGAGCGGGATCGACTTGTTCGCGTTGGAGAAGTTGATCCCGACGTTGACCGACTGGTTTGTGACTTGCCATCCCAATGTTCCCGCTGTCTGTACACCCTTAGTATATCGCTCATGCCTAGTGTAATAGCTTCTCATACCCCAAGACCCGGTGTAAGCATGCCAGCCGTGACAACCAAGTTTGTCAGGACAAAAGACGACATGCGGAAAGGCAGAAAGACTGGCTGACCCGTGTCTTCACTCTGTCAGCGTCTCCCCCTCATTATGCGATCGTGCCGTTGTAGTACCTGGGTGTATGGTAGAATCGATTATCTTCTTCGCATTCCACAGCTCAGGCGTCATCTCTGGTATCTTGCCCGTCTTGTACGCGGTAACGAGTTTCTTTGCATTTTCGAGGCCGGCCGACGAGGTGAGGAGGGTTCTGTTGCGCGTTTGTTAGCGATGACTGTATACCGGAAGTAGAGATCTGAACAAGCAATGGAAAAGCTCAAGGTCGTGGTACTCACCACACCCAGTATCCCCAAAGAAACATCATCGTCCCACGCGCGCAGTATCTCACCTCGGATCTGATATGTTTGCTGAGTGCTGCACGCGACCCCAGTACGTCCCTAGATTGAACTGCGAGACGGGTAGGTCGCGGTTTCCCGGTAGCGAGGACGTCATGTTGACGGAATCTGAGGGTGTGGAAGCCGCGATTGAAGCAAGGAAGCTTCAACGGCGCGCGAGTTTGCGACGATAAGTGTTCGTGTGGGTAAATCTGTAGGCCGCGACGATATCGGCGATAATGCGAAGCGGGAACTAGTGATAAGCGCAATGGGTCCAGGACTGCGATAGGTACCATTCAATGGCCAATTCAGACATAAGGTGTCACCAAGGTATCGAAAACCAGCCTCTATAGAAATGGCATATTCTTTATCGTGACATTTTCATAGCGATGACTTTCACTACGACCCCTCCGCTTCCCCTCCTCTTCCCCCACACCCTTGGCGACAAGCGCGATAGCTGCGATAGGTACATTTCATCCATGGATATGCCATTTCTACATATCAACCTCTATATTACCTGCGCATCTTGTAACATAACAGATGCTCGTGAGCATGTAAGAACGCTTTAAATCATCCACCGATACTACCTCCAGTAAATGCAATATTACGCGGTATAAACATGTTGGAAACCAAGCGCTTTTGTGCATCAAATCCGCCCCAATCAACCCATTTCTCATCCCGCATTGTCGATACCTTATTTCTTCTTCTTGTTCTTCTTCCCGTTGTCCGACGCCGACGTTCCCAATATATCATCGAAAGTCTTGTTAGGATCGTGATTCGATGCAGGACGTAGGGAAGGGGAGCCCATGGGCATCGGCGGCGCAACACCAGGCGGCAGCGGCAACGCCTCCAACCCCAAATTCATGACGCTCTCCCTTCTTCGATCCGGGCTCTGACTCCGCGCACGCGCAGCCGCACCAGGATCAAGAAGACCAGGTGGCGGCGGTAACGGACTCGCATTCGCATTGAGTTCCTGCATCGCGGCATTGAGCAAAGTATCGTCCGCAGCCCACTGCTGAGCCTTCTTCCAGCAGTGCGAGCGGCGGAATGTGCCTTCGACGCCGTGCTCGACTACGTCGGTGGGAAGGGACACGACTTGCGCGCCGCCTGCGACTCCGAACCAGGTTCGCGAGCGGGTTGTGTCTTCTCGGGCCCAGGGGACGCCGCTGCGTGGGACTTCGCAGAGGAAGTATTCTACGCCTTCGGTGAAGCGCACGCCGGGTGCGTCGACGACTAACATGGGTAGGGACTGGATTACGGCGTATAGGAAGAGCCACTGGCCTGACCGCATGTCCCACATGTCGTCCATGTTGGAGCCGGTGGCTTGTTTGAACTCGAATGTGCGGAATGCTTCTAGGAAGGGGGTTTGTTGCTCGGCGTCGGCGTTGTGCGACTGCTTCAGTAGCTTGGCGACTTCGTCTTTGTGCAGCTTCTTTCCGCGCGCTTTTGCGTCTTTCTTTGCGTCGCCGGTCTTCGCATTCTGTGAGATAGGGTAGAGTGGTAGATCGAAAGGAATCGGTGGCGCGACTGGTGGTGTGCTGCGGTCGTATTCGCTCAGAACCTTCCTCAGCGCACGCGCGACGACGGATTCGATGTCTGTTCCTTCGTCTTCTGCGATAAAGCCATCCGCAGTGCGGTTTGTCAAGTTCTTCCTATCCACGAGGAGATCATACAGACTAGCCATGTCGCGATAGATCTCTAGTAAGACCAGTCGGTTAAGACCACTTGTAGTCAAGTTGTTCTTCTTTGACTTGGCTTTTGGTAGCCACGAACCGTACTTGTGCCTGTAGTAGTCCATGACGAAAGACTTGATAGTCATAAAGGCGGCCCTCCACTTCTTGAAGCTGATGACCTTGCCCTCGCTTGCCATTGCGCTGTTCATAATGCCAGAGAAGATATGCGGAAACTCAAAGTCCTTGAGCTTGTGATTGATGGTTTGCTCGCGGTTTTCCAGATCCATAGCAGCTCGGGCAAGTCGCGTAGAACTCTTTGGGCTGATCATGCCAAATTTAGGCGAGTCGAGTTCTTTGACGCTGTTGTACTTTCCGGCAGCGTGGACGAAACCCTCGGTGTATAGTGCCATCGAGCGCAACTTTTCTCCTAGCACAATGGCTTCTATAGTCTTCTCGCGGCTGTGGCGGACGTCTGCGAGGGTCAACTCGTCAACGTAGCAGTCAAAGCTCGACGCAGCAACCTCGCCAAAGGTGGATCCATCGACGTTGGAGAAGGCATAGTGCGACAGTATGTCTCCAATCCGCAGGAAGATGTCGAAGATGTCTGAGTGACGCTCCGTAGCGACCAGCGACTGACCGATGAGGAAGGCGAAGAAGTTGCGGTAGGTGACCAACGTGTCGGTATCGTTTGCGTCGAGGCGGGGCTCGTGAGGGGTGATGGCAGAGTCTGAGCTCAGGGAGATGGGCATGTACAGATGCTTCTCCGTGTACTCGTCCTCCAGGGCGTCGCTTAGCGCTCTAGATCCCTTGGATATGGATTCATCCGAGCTTCCTATCTGGCTCTGGTCAGGCGATGCAGTCCGCGACTGTTCGCCAAATGGCTCCCGTGACACGCGTCGCGATGTGCGGTCGGCCAGGTCGAGCGGGGGCACGTTCGCGTCGCTGTAGAGGCTGCCGTGGACGAGGCGGGTGAGCAGGTGCGATGCTGCGTATACGGAGGAGTCGATGCGGAAGGAAGGGCCCTTGTCGGAGGTGCGGGGGAAGAGGTAGACAAACGTGTCTCCAGCGTCGTCCCAGAGTTCAGGGACCTTTCATCTTGTCAGCGTTGGTATGATATTCTGAGCAGCCGCAGACTACCTTTTCGCCGTTCAGCAGGAACGTCAGGTTGTATGGCACCTTGCCCTTGTGTCCGACGATCCATGCCAGCGGACTCGCATTGCCTTGCGGTGCGCCAGACGCAGCGTCTACTCCCTCAATGCCGCCGGGTGGGCCGCCAAACAGACCGCTCTTCCTGCGCAGCTTCTTCAGTTTTCCTTCGGACGGGTCTAAGCTCGGCGTTCCGGGTCGGCTACTCGCTGGTGACGATGCGCGCGACGGCACCTCCAGCGGCGGCGGTGGCTCGAGGGGCTCAAGATCGGCAGGCACGACCGGCTGGATGGTGGGGTTGGAGAGAGACACCGCGCGTGGTGACTGGGCGGCGGGCGGAGGATATTCGGGCGTGAGGTGTGTCGCTGAAGAGAGGCGGTTGCGCACTTTGGTCAAGCGGCTGCTGGACTCTGATGACGCAGGGGTTGGGCTCAACTTCGCATTGTTCGTAGACCCTGACGGCTCGGACGACCCAGACGATCCGAACAAACTCGACAGCCGACGAGCGGACTTCTTCTTGTCTCCCAGCATGGCGAGGCGATCTAGTACTTGTCTATGCGGCGCGGAAGAAGCAAGAGTTGGGGTATCGTGAAGCGTAGGAAAATATACTATGCGCGCCGCAACATGGGTTTGACACAACAGCAAACACGAGCACCACACATGCAGGGCCCCGGGCACCGGTCAGTTAGTATATGTCGAAAGGGACTGAAAAGCTTAGTGAAGGGACTAGGTGTTTAGGTGATCTATATTTGAGCTGTCGCAGATCCGCAGTGTCGTAACCATGCTAGTGCACGAGTAACGTCAAAGGTCGGGTGGCCACAACGTGGGTCGTTCTCTACATCTGTCATTGGCTTTGCTCTTCAGCCTTGGGGTGCATTTACACCTTGGTATGGCCGGCCGGCCACTCAGCGGCCTCTTTGACGTCCAAAAGACCCTTTGCCAGCGCTGGCTGTGACCTGCAGCACCTGCGCCTCATGCTGCGGGCATGCTGCGGGAAGCGGACCCATGCGCAGCCGCGACGTGCCAGAGACGACTGTTTCGAGTTGCCCGGCCTTCAAATGTGTAACGGTCGAAGAAAACTGCGCGATACTACCACGAGTGAATTTATTCAGCTGCAGCTGACATGTCGTGTTTTCGTGACCATTTGCAGCATCGGTAGAACTATTGACAGCGCCGGCCGCATCGATGAGGTCTTTAGCGAGCGGATGACGTACCATCCCTAATCGATAGCGTCCACCCGAGGCTCATGGCTGTCATACACGTGCTGGATGTGCGCCCTACGTTGGTGTGAGCATGGCATTGACAAACCGCATGTACGCTTCATTCAATTGCTGCCAACAGACCCATTTCCGAACTTCGCATCTGATATAATCGCGGCACGCTCACGTTATTACTGCCGGCCTGAGTCCACTCCGCCCCATAACTGCGCACCAGCCACTTCGGTACGCAGCCGTGTTCCGACGCCGCCACGGCTTCATCAGCATCCAATACAGAATCCAATATGGGCGGCGGCCAAACTATCGCGGACCAGATACTCAAGACGTTCGCCCTACCGGACGTCGTCGGCTCCAAGACTAGCTCCAAGAAGCTGATCAATCTGCTGAGAGGGCACGTGCCCCTGCCATTCATGCAAACCCGCTACCCTATTGGGACATTACGCGGCCAATAGAGTAATCGCTAACAGCACCAGATGGCCAAACGTATCTTTACTTCCAACGCAATTGCTCGACAAAGCAGCCCATAATGTCCTCCAGAAGAAGCCCATTGCGTACCCAGCCATGTGCTATGGGCCCGATTCAGGTGACCCGCGGCTGAAGAACAATATTGCGCAATGGCTCACGACGTTCTATAAGCCCGCGGACCCGGTATCCGAAGACCGCATATGCATCTCTGGTGGGGCTTCGCAGAATCTAGCTTGCCTGCTTCAGGACTTTACAGATCCGGTGTATACACGGAATGTGTGGATCGTCGCTCCGGCGTATATGCTTGCTTTCCGTATATTCGAGGATGCTGGGTTCCACAAAAAGCTGAGGGCCGTGCCTGAGGATGAGGAGGGGATTGATATGGCGTATCTGAGGAGCCAGATCAAGCTGAGTGAGGAGAGGGCGAGATCTGAGAGTAATAATGAGCCGGTGAGTCGCTGTCAATACGTGGACGGTCTGAGACCTTCTTACGTCTACCATGATCTTGTCTCATAGAAATCTACTGCGACTGCATGTCGGGGTATACACCGCGGTTTGGCTACTAACATTGCCAGCAATTCAAACCTCCAAGGCCTTCAAATAAAATCTACAAACATGTCATCTACGCGGTTCCAGGCTTCTCCAATCCCAGCTCCAAGACTATGAGTCTAAAGCGTAGAGAGGAGTTGGTACGTTTGGCGCGAGAGTACGATGCCCTTATCATTACAGACGACGTATATGACTTCCTGCAATGGCCGTCAAGTCTCAGTCCTAGTACGCTGTCCATCGAGAAGGCCGGTTTACCCCGGATTGTCGACATCGATAGATACCTGGACGGCGGCGCCGAAAGACATGGCGCAGATGGCTTCGGTAATGCAGTCTCAAATGGATCGTTTTCCAAGATCTTCGGCCCTGGTTTGCGCACGGGTTGGTGTGAAGGAACGCCCAAGATGGCGTATGGTGTTTCGCAAACGTAAGCATATTTTCTGGAGATCTCGTCATCTGTCTCTGTCGCCATGCGCTATCACTCATGCCGCGTCTGAGATACCCGAGATCGAAACCATCGGGCTCAGATCGATCTGAGGTTATGGTGTCACAACGATGTCTCGCTCGATCCGGCATGACAGCTAACGTGTTCCAGAGGATCCAGCCGTTCGGGCGGAGCACCCAGCCAGCTGACAGCCTGCTTTGTGGCCGAGACACTGGAAACAGGAGAGCTCCAACGCTACGTGTACGACCGACTTCAGCCCACCTACGGCAATCGGTACCGCCGAATGGTAGAAGCCATCAACAAACACCTCATTCCACTGGGCGTTGACATTCCCCAAACCGATCGCGAGGTCGTCGGCGGCTACTTCATCTGGCTGACGTTGCCATCGCCGCTAAAAGGCGCAGTGGTAGCACAACGCGCAAAGGAAGAAGAGAACCTAGCCGTCGCACAGGTGAGTACAAGCCACGATTACGTCCACGTCCCTTGTCCAGATCATGGGTAAAGCTAACCACGACGCTTGTGTAGGGCGAAATGTTCGAAGTGAGTATGCTGCTCCGCAGCCATGTGCGCCCAACTGACAGATTCAGGTACCCGGCGACACCGGCCATGAAGGCACGTCATTCAGCAACGACATCAGGGTTTGTTTTGCGGTCAGTACATACTCCTCGATTGGGTCTCCGAACCGATACTAATCCATTGCTAGTGGGAAGAAGAAGATATGCTTGCCGAGGGTATTGAAAGACTCGCCACGGTCATTAACCGCATGTTGAAGGAAGAGGCCAATGGAGGACAGGCAACTCAGAAGGCGGCTGCTCAAGAAGAAGACGCGAAGGGTCTGTGGTGATTGAGCGGAGGAAGGACAAGCGAATGGGACGGAAGATCGCTGTCTCGAAGTGAAGAGCATCCTATCAGCCACAATCTAGATCACACAGAGATCACGCAGAAACTTCCACGACTGTAGGGACTATGTCATGTGATTCTGGTCTTGCACAACGCTATTCGTCGAGATCCGGTAATAGAGGTTGCGTTAAGCATGAGGGATCTGCGAGGCCAGCCGCGGGCTTGCTCTAGATGGACGGATGGGGTTTCGTCGAAACGTCCCCCGGCTCCACAAAAACATCCTGAAGGAAATGAAAAGCATATATCCGGTGGCGGCGCGAAACACAGTGACCGTTGGGTATGCATCCTTAGGCGGCGATGGAGCACAGAATAGCGTGGATGTGATGTCTTGCGTTGGTGCAAAAGAAACTTTCGGAACTCGTCACGTCCAGGATAGCGATCGGGGTGGTGTTCGGTTCGAGCTTTTTTGTCCGCAAGGCTCGTGCTATGTTGCGCACAACGCTCATGAATGACACCATCTGCTATATGTCTGTGTGTTATCGGCATGTGGAGGCAACAAGTCCATGATGCCCATGATGCCCAGGTGCGCGTGCCGAGGCGAACAGCGACGTCGTGGTCGAGTACAATGCCGTCCACCACACCTTGGCATGACTCTCAAGCGCCTCTTGGATGGAGCCCGGCGCATCGCAGTGTATCCACGATCTCCTGCCGGGCCGTCGCGTCGAATTGCAGAGAAAGTCGCGCGTGGCGTTGACGCGCTGGCAAATGCTTTATCTGCGCGGCGGGCGAGCGAGGGCCTGTCGATGGCCTGGCGTTTCAGCGCCGTCTCACATGCGGGCATCGGTTGTGGCGCTACCAACCACATCCCTGATTTCCCTTCAGGAACAAACGCTCGCCTCGCCGCCTTCTACCCTCCCCATCCACTCACTGGCCATCGTCTCCCGCTTGTTTCACGCGGAGAAAGGGATACAACGGGTACAGTCTTGTGGGCCTGGCTAGTGGAGACCCTAGGTAATTTTGGACGCACGCGACGGCGGCAGGGTCACAGGCACGCAACCACGAGCCGGCACTTGTCTGCGGGCGTGGAATGCGGCTTCAAAACATGGCCGCAAGCGGTCGTCAGGAGGCAAGGGAGGAGGAGGGACTGCTTTGTGAATCGGGGAGGATGAACGCCCACGATGAAGAGATGGCAAAAGAGCGTGGGTATCACAGCGACGACGAGGATATAAAATGCCTACTCAATGCCGGGGAACATGAATCGAGCACAGCACAGCGAACATCACACCCCGGCTACCCGAAACTTGAAACAAGGCGTTTCGACAACGTTGATTGGCGCCCCAATCCTATTGTAAGTCCCCTTCCTGAATGAACCGCTGTACATATACTATGCGGCGGCGCCCCCATTCACTTTTTCCCTTCACGCAGGCGATTGTCAGCTACCAGCACTCATTGTGTGCCGTCAGTTCTTATTGTTCTCTGTCATTCATTTCTATTGTGTAGAGTCATCTTCTCACAACAACATTACTACTTTCTTCTTCCCTCGTTGCTAGCCAACCTTACCACCACTTCTGCAAACTTGCAATCTTTCTACTCGACGATCCAACAACACTATCAACGTCCTTTGCCGGTCAACTGACAACGATACTTTCAGTCTTTCAAGTCGAGACTTTTCCAACTAGCAACTCCGAACTTCAACAAACGCACTGCCATTATGGTTGCCTTTAGCGCTGGAGCGCTTCTTTTGACGCTGCGCGTCCTCCTTTCCGCCACTCCTTCTGCTGCTGTCCCCGTCGCGCAAGCACCTACTGCTTCATACGCACCAGTCCCAGCCCCATCAGCAGCACCAGCTCCCTCGGCAGCACCGGCACCGGCAGCACCAGGTGGTGCTTCCGGCTACTGGCTTGAGACCATCAAGCGCCAGGGCCAGGCTCCCTTCAACCCTAACCCAGAGTCCTACAAGGTCTTCCGCAATGTCAAGGAGCTTGGAGCCAAGGGTGACGGGTCCACCGACGATACCGAAATCATCAACAAGATCATCGCTGACGGCGAGCGTTGCGGCGAGGGCTGTGACTCCACCACCACCACACCGGCACTCATCTACTTCCCCGCCGGTACCTACATGATCAGCAAACCCATCATTCAATACTACTACACCCAGTTCGTCGGTGACCCATTGAACATGCCTGTTCTCAAAGCCACCGCGGACTTCGAGGGAATGGGTTTGATCGATGCCGATCCCTACATCCCAGGCGGCGACGGCGCCAACTGGTACACCAACCAGAACAACTTCTACCGCCAGGTCCGCAACTTCGTCATCGACATCTCGGCTACCAAGGCTGCCGCTGGTATCCACTGGCAGGTCTCCCAAGCCACCAGTCTCCAGAACATTGTTTTCGAGATGGCTAAGGGTGACGCCGGCAAGGACCAGAAGGGTATCTTCCAGGACAACGGCTCCGGTGGTTTCATGACCGACCTGACCTTCAACGGTGGTGCCATTGGCGCCTTCATGGGCTCCCAGCAATTCACCATCCGCAACATGACCTTCAATGACTGCGGTACCGCCATCTTCCAGAACTGGAACTGGCTCTTCACTTACAAGAGCATCTTTATCAACAACTGCCAGGTCGGTCTTGACATGGCCAACAGCCCCGCCAACCAAACTGTCGGCTCTGTTCTTCTGCTCGACAGCAAGTTCACCAACACTCCCATTGGTATCAACTCGTCTTTTACTGAGAACAGCATCCCCACCACTGGCGGCACTCTCATCCTCGACAACTGCGACTTCACCGGTTCTGAGAAGGCTGTTATTGGTGCTACCGGTAACACCATCCTTGCGGGTGGTAAGAAGGTTGAGACCTGGGCCCAGGGTAACGCTCTTGCTGCCGGCGCACAGCTTGGCCGTGTTCAGGGCGATGTCAACGGCGCACCTGCGAAGCCCCAGAGCCTTCAGGGTCTCAACGGCTGGTTCGAGCGCAGCAAGCCCCAGTACGAGAACGTCGACGTCTCCAAGTTCGTCAGCCTCAAGTCCAAGGGTGCCAAGGGTGACGGTGCTACCGACGACACTGCTGCTATCCAGGCCGCTATCGATGGTCTCCAGGAAGGCGAGGTTCTCCACGTCGACCACGGTGCCTACCTCATCACCAAGACTGTCGTCGTCCCCGCTGAGAAGAACGTCAAGATGGTCGGTGAAGTCTACAGCACTTTCTTCATCACTGGCGAGTTCTTCTCCAACATGGACGACCCGAAGCCTGGTTTCCAGATTGGTGCTAAGAGCGGCGACAAGGGTTCTTTCGAGGCCTCTGACCTCATCATCGGTACCCAGGGCCCTGCTCCCGGTGGTATCTTGATGGAGTGGAACATCAACGCTGAGAACGGTGCCGCCGGTCTTTGGGACGTCCACTTCCGTGTCGGTGGTTACGCCGGAACCAAGCTCCAGTCGTCCAACTGCAAGAAGAACCCCGACGCGACCCACGAGCCCAACCCAGAGTGCATCGGCTCCTTCATGCAGCTCCACATCACCAAGAACTCCAACGGCTACTTCGAGAACGTCTGGCTCTGGACCGCCGACCACGAGCTCGACCAAGACGACCACTCCCAGATCGACATCTACAACGGCCGCGGCATGCTCGTCGAATCCCAAGGCCCCGTCTGGATGTACGGCACCGCCTCCGAGCACTCTCAAATGTCACAATACCAGTTCTCCGGCGCCAAGGACATCTTCTACGGCGCCATCCAAACCGAAACGCCTTACTACCAGCCCAACCCCACCGCCGCCGTCCCCTTCACCAAGAACGACAAGTACTTCGACCCAGACATGAGCCAAGCCAAGGCCGCCTGGGCCGTCCGTGTCACCGACGGCAGCGACAGCATCTGGTCATACGGCGCGGGTACCTACTCGTTCTTCCAGAACTACGACCAAGACTGTGTCGTCGGCCAGAACTGCCAGCAAGACATGAACGAGATCGCCAACTCGACAAACGTCAACTGGTTCGGTCTTAGCACCAAGGCGTCCGTCAACATGATCACCATGGGTGGTCAGGGTCTAGCCAAGGACGAGGATAACCGCTCTAACTTCTGCGCTACCCTTGCTATCTTCGCTTCGGGATAAATACCTCTTCCTTCCTCTGCGATAACAACTACGTGGATATTCCTTGATGGATGTTCATTGACTTAGACGATCTTCTTCACTTCTTTTCCCTTTGGGGACCTTGTTTTTTTTTAACGAACGTGTATATTTTGTTGTTCTGTCTTTGTCCCATGTAAGAGGCGGAATGTCACACTCGCTTGAAAGATACGCTGTATGAAGTCGAGAAGCATTATTTATACCCCTGGGCAGGATGGAGGAGTTTGGGCCGGATCCTTTTCTTTTGAGTCGAGTTGATAAGATGATGAATTCGATATCTTGTGATATTATTAATACTTGGCACCTTTGCTTGTGAATCCTCCCTAATAGTCTGAACAGCTTCATTACAGGTCCTCGCAAGGTGAGATTATGGAGATAGTGGTGATAACATGTTCGTGCCTCGCCAAAACTCACCTCCCCGCGCGCACGTCCTCGGGAAAAACTTCCCCGCTTAGAATCTCGCAGCTCAACCATCTACAAAACCTACCTTTCCCACACAACCACCCCACCACATCTCTCACGTGCGCAAACATGTCTGACCCGTCAGACGAATCCACGCGACCGGCGAAACGCGCGCGCCTCGACGATAACGCCGCTCCCTCGCTCTCCACCACATCAACCGCAGCTCCGAATTCAGCTCCGATTCCCGCGGCCTCGATTCTCTCGGCACCAGCAACCATTGACACGGATCTGGAGCGCGAAGTACGCGCCGGTATAACCGAGTATGTGTGCCCGGATAACCTGGGCTTTACGGGTGTGCTGAAGCAGAGGTATACGGATTTCTTGGTCAATGAGATTGGGTTGGATGGACAGGTGCTGCATTTGAAGAGCACGGAGGTGGTGGATAAGAAGAAGGCTGGGAAGGAGGATGTGGAGAAGACGAATGGTGCGAGCGAAAAGAAGCCTGAGAGTACGGCAGCGACTGAGGAGAAGGTCGATGCTGTTATGCAGGATGCGGGAGTTGTTGGTGAGACTACGCTTGCGGTGCCGGAGCCGGCGAAGGTGGAAGATGCGCCGAAGGAGGAGGGGAATGATGGAGAAGAGATTATTGGGAAACCGCCGGTAGCTCAGGAAGAGCCTGAAGAACAGGTAGGTGGTCTGTAGGCACATATCCTGCGCGGATGCTAACACCATACAGTTGCCGGAAGAAGATCGCAATACCCTACACTCGATATTCGGCGAACAGACTACCGACGAGATCGTAAAACTTGTCAGACAAGTACGGAGAAAAGAATCGCGAAAGGCAAAGGACTTCAAAGCCGTGATATCATCGCCCATAACCGACAAGGACAAGCGCACCCAAGCTCACCAGAGTCTACGTCGGATCTTTCCTAACCTCCTCGAGAGTGCTATGGAGGAGAACCAGACCATACGCATCAAGGCGACTCCACCAGCGGAGCGCAAAAAGAAGAAGGGCAAGGGCGGCGCAAAGGATCGCGAGAATCAGGGAAGCCGACGAGGAGGTCAAGATTGGGAGGAGCTTGGTGGCGAATACTTGCACTTCAACCTGTACAAGGAAAACAAAGACACAATGGAAGTTGTAGGGTTCCTAGGAAGCAAGCTCAACTGCGGCGCCAAGGGCTTCGGCTTCGCAGGCACAAAAGACAGACGAGCATGCACCGTCCAACGAGTCTGCGTAAAGCGCCAACTCGCCCAGCGCATCCAGAACTTCAACAAGATCCTGTTCAACGCCGCAGTAGGAGACTTTGAGTACCGCCACAACGACTTGAAGCTAGGAGACCTGATGGGCAACGAGTTCACCATCACCCTCCGAGACTGCCATTTCCAAAGCGAAGAAGGCCTAGACTTTCCTCAGCGAAGTAAATTGGCCCACGACGTAGTCAGCAAAGCCATCACCGACTTCTCCCAAAAAGGCTTCATCAACTACTACGGCCTCCAACGCTTCGGCTCCTTCGCCGCCAGCACCGACGCCATCGGCCGCAAGATGCTACAAGACGACCTCAAAGGCGCCGTCGAGGACCTCCTCGCATACAGCGACACCGCCCTCGCCTCTGCCCTAAACCCGTCCGAGTCCACAACTCTAGTCTCGCAAGACGACCGCAACCGCGCCCACGCCCTGCACATCTGGAAAACCAAAGGCTCCGGCACCGAAGCCCTCGACTTCCTGCCCCGCAAATTCACCGCGGAGCGAAACATAATCCAGCATCTAAGTTCGCGCAATAGTAAATCAGGCCGCTACGACCGCAAGACAGACTGGCAAGGCGCGCTCATGACAATCCCACGTACACTGCGGTTAATGTACGTCCACGCCTACCAATCCCTCGTCTGGAACAGCGTAGCCGGCAAACGCTGGGCCACACACGGCGACAAAGTCGTCCCCGGCGACCTCGTCCTCGTAAACGAACACCGCGATAAAGAAACGGGTAGCGGAGAGAAAATGCCAAAAGCAACACACGACCAAGACGGCGAACCCATCATCGATCCCTCCGGCGCCGATTCTTCGCTTGCGCCTGACGCGGATTTCGAACGCGCGCGTCCGCTTACTGCGCAGGAAGCTGCTAGTGGGGAGTATAGTATCTGGGACGTTGTGCTTCCGCAACCGGGCTTCGATGTCGAGTACCCTCGAAATGAGATTGGAGAGTACTACAAGACTTTTATGGGGAGTGAGAAGGGTGGGGGGTTGGATCCGTATAACATGCGCAGGAGTTGGAGGGAGGTTAGTTTGAGTGGGGGGTATAGGAAGTTTTTGGCGAAGCCGCTGCGGCCGCTTGAGTTTGAGGTTCATAGTTATAGGAAGGTGGATGAGCAGTTTGTGCAGACGGATCTGCAGAGGTTGGGGCGCGAGAGAGACGTTGGACATAAGATGAATGGGAAAGAGGATGATAAGAAAGAAGAGGCTGCGGATGCGCAGATGGAAGATGGAGAGGAGAAGGATGAGGCGGAGGAGGAGAAGGATGAGGCGGAAGAGGAGAAGATTGCTGTGGTGATTAAGCTGCAGTTGGCGAGTAGCCAGTATGCTACTATGGCCCTGAGGGAGCTGATGAAGGCGGGGGGTGTTAAGGCATTCAAGCCTGAGTTTATGGGTGGGAGATAGGTGATGATGAGGATGTGGATTTGAGCTATTGAGGAAGCCAGGATTAGATATGGAAACAGGCATGGAAAAGGCGAGGACGACGTGGTGGGTGGATGTTATGTATCTAAACGATGTATGAATAGGTATTGTGATTTGTCTTTCGTTGATGGAACGAGATATGAGCATTTACCTATCCGGGTGGGTGGCGGCGGATTCGTCGTGTATGTCTCTTTTCTGATGTGGGTTCAGATTGGAATTGCCATAGAATGCGGAGCCTTCAGTTTGAGGCGGTAGGTAATGCCCACTCACTACCCCGTACTTCACAACGCCATCGTACCATGCTGCAAGGCATGCCATGCAATGTCAATAGTCTCATCCCCTTTCCTTGTAACTGGTACTGGTACAACGGAAAACCTTCCTCCGCCGTCTTTACCCGTAGTGCAAAATGCATCACCACTAAGTCACGACGAACATTAGCGTTGACAAACCGGGTGGCGGGCCGCCCATGTCACAATCCAGCACATATTTTGCAGTCTAGGGACACTGAGAATAATGTCTTGACAGTCGTAGTTATTAAATCCGAGGATCTTCTGGTTTGGCTAAAAATACATTGGGGTATAAAACTGATTTTCTTTTATCCTCATCAAACGATTGATGGATTGGTCTTTTGCCGTCCATTTCGGTCCACTGAATAAAAAGGAAAGGCGTAGCGTCGTTACGGTCGTGTCTGTGTGCATATATGTACAATATTTAATCGAGTCGTGAGGTGTTCTCACACAGCATCCCCCACATCCATATACCTCGGCGGCGAAACAGGATGTGACAGAGGATTGCCATAATTGATGTCTTCGCTCGTGGGCCGGCTGCGGTGCAACAGAGCGCGACTGAGGCTGAGACGCGACGGTTGGCGGGGTTTCTTTTCCTCCGGCGCTTTCCATAAAGGGAGGTCTGTTGCGTCGGATGAGGTGCGAGCGAGGATAGGATCAGCGCTGCTGCGTTTCGGGTAGCCCATATCAGATGGAAGAGGTGTTGCCGCGGTGTTTGGGCGCGTAATGGTCTTTGCTTCGTACATTGATTCCAGTTTTGGTGATGAAGAGGTCTTGCTTTCGACGCCGTTGTATTGTATGCCCAGCTCCGCGAGTAAGAGGTTATTTTGCGGCGTAGCATGCAAGTTGAGTTGGGAGAGTGAGTGATTCGTCGTTCGTGGAGATGCTCGCGTGCTCTTCATCGTGCCGCTCCTGCTTCCGTCCCTGGTAGTCATGTCCCGTGCTCTTGAGATTCCCATCTTCATGAGTGGGCGGAGGGTTGCCATGCAGCCGACTATGATGCATGTGCCGCATTCGACGGTACTCCATATGGACACGTTGGTCACGTCCCAGAAGAAGTCTTCGAGTTCTGTTAGACCGGTTATGTAAGGGAAGCGGATTCCGGAGCAGATGCAGCCACTGTGATATGTTAGTAGAGCGGTTTGAGAGTGGCTTTAGTCGATACGTACAGAGCTGCGAGGGATAGGATAAAGCCGACGGAGAATTTGTGCCGCAGATCCATATTGGCGTACCATAGAATGGGGATGGGTAATAAGAAGAAGACGACGTCTGTCAATGTACTAAAGGTCGCTGTGGAGTACTTCGTAAGTTTGTGTGTACATAATTCATTCGCGCCACATACCTTGTTGATAGGCAAAGAAGTAATCGACCTGCCGCGATTGGCAGCGACCGATAATCTCGTTGACTGCGTACTTCTCCAAGTTGGGTCCGCATCGGAAGATGACGTAGAAGAATGCAGACATCGATGACACAATGTTGGCAGCGACGGTCACGTAGATGATGATGAAGTGACTGCGCCTGACGACGATGCGGGAGAAGAAGATAGCCAGAGAAATCTTGACCAGCATGATAGCCATGAGATATCCGGTTTCTCTCACAATAACCCACTGTAATGGTTAGTGTGATTCGCAACGACAAAGTCAGAATACGCACCTTTGTCACCTTCTGCAAGTCATCTGCACTGGTAATCTCGCTGGTTCCGCCAGATGCTTCAACCAACCAAACTGATCCGCAGAACACAGTGAACGTCAACTGTTGATATTAGTCATTGATCACGTTGGTAGTGGTGACAAGAACCTACACCGGCAAGTAGCATGACCGCGTCATCCCAGCCAAAGCTGCGGATAATACATGTGCGAGTCCATATCCTGAGTAGGATGAAGATCCAGGATACAACCAGGAAGGCAATGGTAATCCGTTGTTGCTGTTCGGCGGCCATCGCCAGGTCGGCTGAGCTGTGCGTCATGGTGTCGATGTCGAGAGCACGACCAAGTGTCAAGCTGATGAAAAGCAACGTCGCGCAGTGGTATCAAACGAGAGTAGCGTGTTGCTCGAAGAGAGCAACGTATAGTCGTTCATGAGAAAGATACAATAAGAAACGGCGGGACCTGCATCGAAGGGAAGAACCGGTTTAGTATCCCGCATCATTATGTTGAGTCGAGTTTGGTCGACTATGGCTTGTAGTAGCATGCACAGCGGCCCAGCCAGTCTATCAAGTTCCCAGTAGACTATTGCCCACCAGCGGCCTTCTCCATCCTGTGAGGAGCTCTGGAGCTGCATCCAAAACTCTAATCTGACGGCTGAGGCGAATCCGAACCTTGAGCTATCGTTACTCGTAGTGTAGACGGCGGCGCTGCGGGGACGCTGCCTAGCGTTGCCGCCCCATGTTGGGCTTCACGGGGTCTTCTCCGACACTGAATTAGGAGTATGTGCAGCAAGTATGCAGGCAGACGATTATAAGCGGACGCGAAACATACAGTATGCGTGCGGGGGAGTCGGTGGGGGGGCGTTGAGGGTAGTGTCAGGCACAGGGTGGGTCTGAAAGGGAGAGGGACCTCGGGATTGGTGATCTCGCCGACGCTCGGACCTTCAGTTTCCAGTTCCAGTCCTGCTTCCATCGCAAACAAGCAAACATGACCCTGGCGGAGAAAGCAGCACGAAGCAAACGGCAGAAAAAGAAACCACATCGGCCACCCAAGATTGGCCTGAACACCGGAGAATATCGCCCCTTCATCAATATATCGACACTGAAGTTGGGTTCGCACTGTTTGCGTCCGGTTGGGTACCTGGCTCGCATGCACGTGAGTGATCAACACTCGTCCGCACGGTCTGCCACATTCGCCTTAGCCAGGGACGCCACGATCCCAAATACCAGATACCCGTGGACCGAGGCGAGCCTAGACAGACGATAGGTGCGGGAGTAGTCGCGACTTGGGAACGAAGGTTTGCACGGAAGCTGCCTGAGGTGTCCGGTCAGGGCAGCCATACAGCACACTCCAGACCCTTTTCAGACACGCTTCACCCCTGCTTGCTGTCGCCACGGGCCCTAGTCACGCTCCCCCGAAGCTTGCATCCTGCATTCCGTGACGTCAACCTAGCGTCCCTTTACAGCACTTGAGGAAGCGAAGATCAGCATGCCGCCTTCACTTCGCCGACGAGGAGGCCAAGCACACCAACATCGCATGCCCCCGCCCTCACCACCAGAAGCCCAAGACACGTCCAGCGACGCAGAACTAGACGGTCGCCAAGATGTCGAAGAAGAAGAAGAGCAGGATCTCGACGCCGCCGACGATGACGAAACCCTTGGCGACGACCTAATCGGCCTCGAGGGCGATGAAGAAGACCAAGAAGAAGACGACGAAGAACTCGGTTCAGAAGATGGTCTCGCATCCCCAAACCTCCCCTCGGACAGTCTACCCAACCTCGATCCCCCACCACCTTACCTCCGCGAAATCTCCACCCTAGCATCCTGGACCGTCTCTTCTTCCAAACCAGGCTGTTCAATTCCCCAACTGCGGCACCCGAACACGAACCTCTTTTGGCAATCCGATGGACCACAGCCTCACTATCTCAACATCCACTTCTTCAAACTCGTCCGTATTGTGGGATTGAGACTGTATCTCGACTTCGAACAAGACGAGAGTTATACACCCACGAAGATCATCTTCCTCGCTGGCAGCGGGCTGAACGACCTCCAGGAATGGGGCGAGATGCGATTGGAGAGTCCGAGGGGATGGATCTGGGCTGACTTCTCGGGGGTAGGAGATCCGGATAGTGATGATGAGGGTGGTGACGACGACGACGAAGAAGGTGATGGAGGAGGGAACGCAGGCGAACGGCCACAACGTCTCCTCACAGACGCCTTACACTTGAACGGCGGTAGGAGAGGCAACGACGCATCTTCTGATTCTGAAAACGCGGCGCCAGGCCAGGGAGGGGATATGGATATGCAGACACCGGGACAGCAAGATACGCCCCTACCTCCTTATCCTTCATACGACACACCCCAACCCACCCAACAGTCACAACCCCCTCCACCAGCAACCCGCACCCGCACCCGCCGCGCAAACCTCCACCCAAACCCAACCGTCACACCAACCCAAAACCACCCCCCATCAACACCCACCATCCCCCCATCCACACAAACACAACCGCAAACCCTCCCCCGCCCCCATCCTCGCGCCCCTTTCGCATCTCTCTCACCCAACCCCGCACCGCGCCCCGCTCCCTCAAATACCTTCTCAACACCAAAGCTACCTGTGCTACGAGCGCATCTGGTCCAAATCAAGATATTAGAGAATCACCAGAATGGCAAGGATACGCATTTGCGCGGCTTACAAATCTTTGCTCGCAACGACGAAGACGGGTTTAAGGGGAGTGGTGGTGGTGGCGGGCAGGGACATAAGGGCGTGACGGCGAGGATAGAAGGAAGTGGGTTGCAGGAGATGGTTAAGAGGGAGAAGAAGGAGAGGAAGAGGAGGGAGGAGATGTTGGAGTTGGGTGGGGGGGTTATGGGGATGAGTATGGGTGGAGGTGGAGGAGGGATGGGGGGTATTAGATGATGCTTAGGGATCGCCGAACGAGTAGACAAGAGACAAGTTGAGTACCAATCAGCGAGCTATTTCAGCCTAAATATCTAAAGGCCTGACCGGCGGCGACGAGGCAACCTGGCAACACGACACCGAGTAGTACCATAGCCTTCATGATCATTACTTGGACGGGAATACCATCAAAGTCCTAAGCAACAAAGTGTAGCAATGAAGCAATAAACAAAATGTAGATTTCATACCTATGCCATTCTTCTCTACACCATTATATTATTTTTTCTGTTATCGACTTCGTTACGGGTGCGTGGATGTTGTTGGGGTATTAGATAATATTGGGCGTGGAGTGGAGTGATGGAATGAGGAACGGACTGAGCGAGTGGTTTCGCCAGTCAGTCAGGTTCTTCCTCCAGACAATAGCTTGAAAGACCGAGAAGCGGTGGTAGAGCAATATGGCACGGAATACGCATCACAATCCTTCCAACCATTACATGGAAGGGAACACCATCGAAGTATCAAGTCCTCAGCACCAATGAAGAAATAAAAAGATCTGATTCCATAGCTACGCCATCCATTCCATTCCATTCCTTCCCTATCCTTTCCTTTCCCTTCCATTTCCATCATCTCTCGTACACTTCGATATACCTTTCCTCCCAGCTTTTAGTTGTATATAAATGTCCGGTGATGACATCGATTCCCTCAAAGCAAAGCAAGATACAGATACATAGATGACCGGATATCTCGCGATCTAGAACAGAGAGCGCCTAAGAAATGTGTGTCCCTTTCAATCCCCAAGGACTGGGAATGAAGGGAGCAACCGCCAGCAGCGGAGTGGCAGTGCACTTCCAGCCTGGGGCTATTTGTTGCTTGACGACGGTCCAGCCTTCCTAGATGACTTATTTGGTTCATCTAGAAAAGACCCTTACCGTCCTTCTCCCCAAGTGTATTCTTCAAATCCTTAGGCTCAGCCTCCTTCTCCGGCTTAGCAACCTGCTCGTCACTCGGGCCATTCTTCTTGTTTTGCTGCTTGCGCGGCAACTTGCTCGGACTACGGTTCCGGTCCATCTTCTCCTTGTTACCATTCGCATTCTCCTTCTCCTTCTCCTTGACGTCCTCCTCGTTATCCTCATACGCCTGCTCGACCTTCTCGCCAGCAGCTTCAGCCTTGCCAACAAGCTCTTTAGCAATCTGCCTGGCCTTCTTGCTGGTCGCATCGGCGCCCTCGTCAAGCTCTTGCAGTTTCTGGCTCACGCGGCGGTTTACGTTTTCGAGGAACTTTTGGTTGGCGGGGGACATGCTGCCTTTGCGCTCGTCTTTGATGTGGCCGTTTGCGGGCTTCCTTCCGCGGACAGCGTCTCTAGCGCGGTTCACGCCTGAGGAGATGGCGTCTTCGGCGGATTTGTCGAGAGAGTCGAGTTCGCGCTCTACGTTGCGGCTGGCGTCGCCGGCGGCGTCGGAGATGGTGCGGTGCTTGAAGTTCTGCTTGGAGTTGGGGGTGGAGCGGCGGAGGTACGACTTGAAAAAGAAGCGCATGAAGAGGATGGTGAGCGGGGCGAGGTAGATCAGGTTGACGTAGATGGCAAAGGCTTGGCCCGAGGTGTCGACACAGGGAACGGTCTGGTACTCGGTACGGTAGAAGGTCCTCTCGACTGTCTCGTGGGGATGGAAGAAGTCGTGGACTGCGTTGTGGGTGGGCGCAGGCTCTCCGGCAATGACTTGCTGGGGCTGGCGAACGGGGATGGGCTGGCCAGGGACGGGGATGTTCTCTGCGAGACCTTCATCGCCAGCGGCGCGGTAGATGAGCTTCCTCAGGAAGGCCACAGCAACACCAGTCACGGTGGGCAGAGCTTCGGCAACCGACTCGGTAGCAGAGGCAACTGCGGATGACACGCTGGACGAGACCACCTTGGGCGCGACCTTCTCAGCGACCTTGTATGCGACCGAAACGGGGACGGTGTAGGAGATGAAGAGGTGGATAGCGGCGAAGGCGGATCCGACGAGGAACTGGGTGATCTGGAGGGTGGTAAGAGTTCGCTTGACGATGTTGGGGACGCGGTAGCCGAGCGCGGAGACGGTGTAGTAGGTGTACTGAAAAACGTTAGTGGGCGCCATTTGCTTGAAGAGAAGCTGCTTACCATCATGGCGTGGATTCCGGAGTTGACCGTGGCAAACATCCAGATAGGAGGCGACATGAAGCGCATACCAGCCCACATGGACAACATAGCGCCGGCATGGTGGTACTTCTGGAGGGTAGTGCTGCGCTTGCCCTTTGCGAGAATAATGGCCGTGTCAAGGACCTCGTAGAACTTGGAGAGGTAGAACCACCAGCCCCAGAAAGCGAGACCCTCGTTCCAGATCCTGCCCACGTCGGTGGTGTCGGGCAGGCCGTTGGGGCCGATCTGAACCTTGGAATTGAGGCTGCTCCAGCTGTCGTTGACGTTGCTGTAGGTGACGGCGTCGCCCAGGCCGCGGGGGCCGTGGATCTTGCAGAGGGCGTCGATGGTGCCGACAACGGCGTTGGGCTCGCTGTAGTGGGGGAACGAGTGCTTGAGGCAGCGGATCATGGCCACGCACGTCACGGCCGAGTAGACGGCGAGGAAGACATTGTGGAAGATGACAAAGGCGTAGAAGGGGCGGGTTTTGGCGATCCTCCACGGCTTGTTACCGTGCTGGCGGTTGTACCAGTTGACGTACGTCACGGCCACGAAATAGACGGAGGCGATGGTCAGCGGGACCTTGTACGACAGCGCGCCCTGGTAGATGTCTTCGGGGATGGGGAAGGGGTTCTGGAAGGTCGACTCGCCCGACCATGGCGGCGGAATGGGCGAGGGCGCGGCATCGGGAGGGAACTGGAGGACAGCCCTCGACGGCCAGTCGCCGGGGTGTAGGGAAGGGCCTGCGCCGGACATGGTAGGCGTGGCGGCGGGGGACGATGCGCGGGTGGAGGGGCAGGTGGTGGCAGCGCTCAATGGGCGGGTGGTGGGTGAGGTGAAGGTGTTGGCCAGGCAGGCGCAAACAGGGTGCGGCAGAGGCAGAGGGTCTGGGGGCCGCTGGGGTTTTTCTGTGGTCCGATGAGGTCAATGCCCAACGGTTGTGCTAAACTTTATCGCGGGAATCGGCCCTCGGAGCTCTGGGCGTGCCTATCGTCGGCGCAAAGCTGCGATAGAGTTGGTGGTGTTGTTATTCGTTTCTCGCTACGCACGCGATACCACCTACGTGTACTAGGTGTATTGCTCGGGGTACACGCACGAACCCAGGGCAAGGCGCACAGGTTATATCGTAGAATTAAGTGCACAGATATGCCCGGAGCGAGGACGCATGCAGTAACGGTGCGTCGGACAAGGAGCTAGAAGCAGCAGGCAAAGGCTTCTGGACGTCCCTCTTGGTTATGCTGAGCGTGACGGGCCAATGGCGTCGCGACCAGCTACCGAGGCGAATAATCACCACCTCCCACTGGACACCCGCCTCGACAAGACCCTCTTGAAGTTTATCTAGAATTTACATCTGCTCGCAAGTCTAACGCCATGGGGTAACAGGATTATACATCCCGTCTTGTCGACGAAAAGGCGGTCGTCATCTTGCGTTGTGCGATTGTAGAGATGCATGCTGCAAAATTTCTGCAAGGATGCTGTGAACCTGTTGAGGGTCCGGCTAAGCGCAAATCTGGGAGCAAAAGCCACCGACGCCGTAACTGGGAAGAGGCAGGGTGACGTGCCGCAGCCACATCTGGGGAACAGGTTTCATATCATAGTGGGAGATGCACTGGTAATATTCAAGCTGGTATCTCTGGATTAAGGGTAGACTAAGATAGATACGCTCAAAACTTGGGCTTGCTGCTCAGAGGAATCGGCGGTGGTTCACCCGAGCCGTCGCTCAATTCCTTCTTCTTGGGCGGTGGCGGAGGCGGTGCCTTTTTTCCTAGGCCTCCCGCACTACTTTGCGACGACGACTGCGCTGGGCCTGGCGATGCACTCGACGATGCGAGTTTGTTCATCTTGCCAGCAATGCCGTACTTTTGGTTTATAGAGTTGGCCGACTTCCACCCAGACGCGACCTGATCTCCATGCCGCTGCTGGAAGTTGTTGGCAGTCGATGCAGCTCCTTTCAAGTCTGAAGCTGATGCCTTGGATGGGTCATCGCGTAGACTGCTGGCGGTCCGCAGTGCTGCCTGCTTGTCTGCCCACGACGTGCCAGTGGCGGGGGGAGCTGCTGGTGATTTTGGCCCAGACATACTTGCGAACCTACTCTGCAACTCGTTCATTTGCGAGCCACGACCAGGCGGGGCGGGAGGTGGTAGGACAGCCCTCGAGCTTGAGTTCTGTCGCGGTGGGACGGGCGGTGATGGGTTTGCGCGAGGCGGTACTGGAGGAGAAGCTGTCCGTCCGATACCAAAGCCCGACACCGAGACACCTGCTTGACCCAGGCGACCCAGAGCACCTTGGTTCAGCACCCCCTGCTCAGGTCTTGCCTCTTGTGTCGCCTCATTGTAGGTAGGTGGAGGAGCCGGTGCGAATTCATCGGGGTTCGAGTTCTGGCGCGGTGGTAGTGGAGGCCGTGGGGGCAGGCTGGGCTTTGGTTTGGCGGCACCTGTAGTCGGCGGTGTCGCAGCGCCAGGTCTGAACGCAGGAGGCTTGGGCAGATGCGCTGTGCTCAACCCCGTCGTGTCGGGTCGGTATGGCCCTGGGGCTGGTCTGTTTGCTTCTTCCTCCTCCCTCCTCCGAGCCTCTTCTCGCTCCTGCAGTCTTTGCTTTGCCGACCCAGCAGGCGCAGACGACGGTCCGGATGCTGCAGATGCTGCCGAACCGCCGCTGTAGTCGAGTCTCTTGGGCGGCGGCGCAAACTGCGAGGGGTCCTTCAGGGATGACAGTGGTGCTGACTGGTGATCGCGGGCGGCTTCTGCATGGGGGTCTTTACCCTGTGCCTTTCCAACCCATCCTTTCTACACACCGTTAGTTGACGGTCGATAAGGAGCAAGACAGGCTTACATACCACCTGTGTAAGTTTCGAGTCGCTCGCTCCGCCTCCACCGCTCCCACTGTTAGTGCGACTCTTTTCGGGATGCCAGCCTCCTTTGGCGACGCTCTTGAATTTGTCCATGCCGTGTTAGCGGAGGAGTCTGGGGTTAAGCGTTGGCGTCGTGAATGCCAGCGGATAGCGGAACCGACGCGTGCGGGCCGATGAGATCATCAGCCAAGCGGGATTTTAGCACATGTCAGCTCAAGCCGGCACGTCGGTCGGACTAATGCCCTGGGACTGGCTGACATGCCACAGCAGAGTTCCATCGGGACATTGAATGCCGCATGACGGTGCTGTGAATGCGGAGTCTGCGTGGGAACGCTCCATGTGTTTGTCGTGTAGAAAGATTCGAGGCCGCCCGTCCGCAGGCGCCACACGTGCTCAGCGGAGACTCACAACATCCGGACTTGAGAACCTCCCGCACTGCAGCTGCAATGCATGGCTTAGTTCCGTGTTTCATCTTTGCTAGCTGCAGCTGAGGGGATTTTGTCGCGATACCATGCCTCAACGGTACCCACTTGCAACATCCAGGACGAACAACTGCAGCTATAGCCTGTCACAGTCAGCTCTATCGTCCCGGCCCTACTCCCATCCAATCACCCACCGCGATACGGGCACTCCAAAGGATCTACATACCAGCTCAGTCGGATGTGCCGGACTATCCTTGCGATTGTTTATTCGACTTCCCGTCACCACAATGAGAACACCATGAGTACGAAAGCAGCATTCCAGGCAATATAACGAACAAACGCAGTCAGACTGTGCTCACCACGCAGATACGATTGCATCATACTAAGCTTTGTTAGATCGACGGCTAGACATTAGCCAGGCTAAATTTACCCCCTCCCGAGCAGGTGGGGTTTGTTCGTCTTATAGGCGTCGAGGCTGAGTCCGTCTCTCCCCAGCATCCCAGCATGTAGCCAACCGCGCCGACTCTTTGCAGCCGGCCCTTCGGACTTTGATTCTGTTGGCTTGACAGCTTGCATCGCACACATGTTGCCAGACAACGGGTAACATGTCTGCGCCACCCCAGCCGGGCGGCCACTTCTCAAAGGATTGCCCTCCCCTCTCCGTGTCCACTTTGCATTGCCTTTCAAAACCAACAAGACGCCAATCGATCCTCCCAGCCTAGGAGTCGAGCAGAAGAAACGACTCACTGCCTAGGGATACATAGTGTGCCGTTTTCGCGTCATCGATTGGACTACCAGCCTTGGAAGGTCACGCCCAAAACCCGTTCTCGGCCCCGCATCTCCCATCACTGGTCAGAAAGTGGAGCATCACCACCACCACATTCCAGCTCCCCGCCTCGGTCATATCTAGGTGTCAGGCATCTCCGTCTGATTCCTGTCTCCTTACTGGTGTCGTCCCAACACACCACTGCGGCTCATCCATACATAGCTAGTTGCTCGCGTCAGCGGTTCGTCCAGCCGCAATGGCTCCGCCTAGGAAAGAGGAATGGGACGAAGATGAAGATGACAGAGGGCCGCCCTGGCCCACGGAAACTGAAAGCGATGATGAGATAACGGTTTCTCTGGTTCCAGTCGTTATCCCAACTGCTGTTCCATCGGTCGAACCAACATCGTACACTGCGATGCCGTCGATCACCCAGTTCTCAGTAACGAACAGTGCATGGAACTCCGAACTCTTCAGCCAACCCTCGCCGCCTCCCAAACCTGTTCTACCAAACGAAAGACCCCCTGGGTATCCGTCAAATCGTCCCTGGCCTCCTCCTCCATACGGACCCACCCCTTCATCTCAAGACTGGCAAACCTCCGCTTCTGCAACAACACCATACGCCGACCACCTACCCACAACCTCACCATGGACAACATCAATGACAACATTTTCTCTAGATCCCTCCGGACCACCTACCCCAACAAACATCTTCCCAGGCGCAACCTTGCCTCTACCCGAGAAACACACAAACAACACGCCCATCTACGCCGCCGCAGCCATCATCCCCATTGTCGTCCTCGCAATCATGGCCAGCGTGACCTTCCTCTGCGTGCGCAAACGAAAGAGACGGCGCGCCGCTGCGCTTGCGACTGAGCGCGAAGTCCAAGAGATGAAGATGACGACCCCGTCTCAGATATCGCAAAGACATGGGAATGAACATGTACAACCGTACATCGCACCACCACCTTCCCATCCTCCTCCAATCCTCCCACCAATCCCCTCCCTATCACACCACCAACACCAACAACAGCGTAACTCCCACCTCCTCCCCCCAACATCCACACCCAGCGCCTTCCACCCCATCATCCTCGGCCCCATCTCCCATTCCAACTCCAACGGCGCCTACCTCACCGGCATGGATACCTCAGACATGGTCTCTGTGTCTTCCAACACGCTCAGGCCGATTGAAGATCCTTTCGGCGATAACAGTAGTTTGAATGAGCCGCCGCCGCCGTATCGACCTTGTAGTTTGCCGCCGCCGAGTTTTGTCTCGGAGAGGGCGAGTGGACGTTGGAGTGGTGGGGGCCCGCCGAGTTTCACGACGAATTCTCTACGTAGTGCTGGGCCGCCTAGCTTTACAACAAATTCTAGGCAAAGTAGCTTGAGAGAGGGGGTGGGCGGGTTTGGTTCTCAGGCGCATCTTATTGAGCGGAGTCCTTTTGATGACCCGGATGATGGGGTGTCTGAAATATCAGGGCCGATACATGGGGGCAACGGGAATGGGGAGAGCATGTCAGCTGTATCGGACCTTTCGTACCAGCGAGAAACGTTTGATGAGTTTAGTAGGAGGGGGTTTTCTTAGGTAATGCAGGGGAGTGAGTTGGAGGGTTCTTTTCTTTCGACGTGTACATAGTTTTCGTGGAATGTATTTCATTCATCACTTTCTAGTTGTCTCACAATGACAGTAAAACTGCAGCAGATACAACAGGCTTGAAACTCGAAGATGAATGCGAAATAGAATCCCATACTATGACGTACCCCCCACCAACCCACTCATCTCGCGTAGCCCCTCACCCGTCCCCCATCCACCCTCCCAGTCGTACCTGAGACACCCATCCACTCAACAACCCTTAACCAATAAACCTAGCGACCACCGGACGAACCGATAAACTCCACTATCTTATCTCCTGAACTTCCCCTCCTCGCGAACGATGTGGAGGTGGCGGCGCGCTTACTGTAGACAGCAGGTGGGCATGGTTCGCGCAATCGTTCCTGAGACTTTGGGAACGCTATTGTAGTTTTGCGAGTTTGTTCACCAATCACAGCCCGAAGATCGAAAGGAATTGGAAGGATTGAGGAGCTGGAGAGGGGTTTGGGATGCACAAACGGGTTGGAAAGAACGATTGGAAAGAACGATTGGTACCTTGCATGAACGGCGGCGGCGGCTGTGCGCTAGGGTGAACGGCTATCGAAAAGTCCAGCTCACATGTTAATCGCAGCGGGTGTTGAGATACGAGGCGAGGGGTGGGATGCTCATCTACCCCGCGATTCATGCTGTACTTCACAGGAACATTTGCATCGAAATGTAGATCTACATCTATCAAGCAGACGAACAATTAAAACAATACTCCCAATCTTCATGCAGCTCACAAACACGCATCTATCTCGGGGCCAAAAGCATGCCTCCTCCCCACTACATCAAATGCGGCAAGTGCTATCGTGGCCCTTTCTCCGCTGCCCTGCCTGCCCTGCCTGATTTAAAAATCTAGAGCGTCCCTCGGACCATGATTCGCCGGGAGCGGGTAGCTTTTATCCAGGTACGTGGGTTTTTCTGGCATGATGACGGCTAGATTAATCATTTGCCAGCTGGCATACCGCGAGTAACTTTTTTTTCCTGGTTGCTTATTTAACGGCATGCGACGCGGAGGGATTCCGGAATGGTTGTGGGGGTGAAAGGAAGGAGGATGAAGGAGTGCATGGTTGGGCTGCATGATTGATGGAATGGAGATGGATGGAGCTGGAGGGACGGGTGCTAGTATGTTGTAGGTGGTAGCTGTTGTACGCTTGCTCAGGAGGTAGATGGAGAAGGGCTGCGCTGGTTGGTGGGCCGAATCAATGGATTAGCGTCGGCATCTAGGCATTGACCTCGTTGACCTGTCATTTCTAACCATCTCATCCTTACGGCACGCATCACCCAAGCCATGGTGTCGTTCGTTCCGTGTCCGTTCGCGACTTAGCTCATCGTTATGTTTGGCCCCATTCGCTGCTAGGCGCATGGCTGATGAGGCGTCGGCTTCCTTCGCCTGGCTGTGCGTGCTGGCTGGCCGCGGCGACGACAAAGAGCCTCTCTTCCATGCTTCCTCCCTGCCACGCCCACCCAATTATGACAGCCTCGCTATATCGCCCTCGCCGGCCCATGCACCTGCGGGCTCGGTACCTGAGCTAGACGCCTCCTAGCCCTCAGGAGACTTGGCCTAAGCCGCATTCCGGGTCCTGCTCAGCCGCTGCTGCCAGTGTGTTGCGGAGTGCTTGCTGCTGCTGCCAGCTGCGGGTCACGATCGGGACTATCAATTCTTCATCTTTGCCGAACTACTACCTTTGCAACTGCAGCTTCAGCTTCCCCGGCCCCACCAGCTGCTTAGTACGTGAGAAACCTTCGCCGTGCCTGGTCACCCAAAGCAAGCAACAGCTGCCTCTTCACAACCACCACGCTGTGCTGACGCCCTCGCTCGGTACCTGCCTCGACGACGTCTCACAACGCCGTCATATCCCCTGCTGCTGCTCAAGTGTACTACCCAACAGGTCTCACAGCTTCCCGTCTAGCTGCCTGCGTTTGCGAGAACATCCCGCCGTCAACAAAGAACTCTATCCAGGGCGCCTTTGTCTTCACCACCCGTCGACCCAACCCCGCCGAACGCCTCCTCGACTCGCGGACGACCCTCGACGTCTTATATTACTGCTACATGGTCGGGAAGGAAGGACATTGTGTCAGGGCTTTGTGTCATTGGGCTTGCTATGAGTTTGGATCAGCACATATATGGGTACGGCTCTCTTCTACCTTCCCATGTGGCGGAAGATGTGTAGCGTTCGGCTGGTGCAACGAGCTTCATCTGCATACCTCCGGCCGTCCTTGGCTTCATGTCATGTCGGACCAGACTATGTCCCAATCCAGGTCTAGGGTAGGCAGAGGTCAGGCAGCACCGCACGGTTGTCACTTGGAGCTCGTTGCCATCATCCCTTGCCTTGCTATCCCAAGAATACCTTTCTTTAGACTTCTTCCGCTCCTTCCCGTTCTGTTGATAGATCTCACTTTTGGTTTTCCTCATGTCTCGGCTCGCATCTGCAAGTGCCCCAGGCTAACGTGGGTCGCGTGCTAGATCGACGGACTGGCATCTCCCAAGTCCCTCCTCCACTCCCAAGTCGCTGACGTTCCCTGACGGGACTCTCAAAACACCAAAGACCGAGTCGTTTCCCCACTCGCACTTCCTCGACGCCTGGGCCACCCCACGACCCAATGGGCAGCACACCCCGGTGCAGACTCCTTCCTTCACACTCTCGACGCCCATAGGCCGGCCGTCGAGCTCGTACAGCCAACCCGTCCGCACTCCCGAAGACCCAGAGTTCCATGTCAACCACTTCGCACCGCAAAACCTACCTCTTCCGCCGGTCGACGTGTCCCAAAGGCTGTCGTCCTCGCCGGGCCCTAATCAGCTGAGGAAGGTTGGATCACAGGGACAGTTCGGCTCTCGTCCTGTCAGCATGGACTTCTCGCAGATGCAAACGCCACCTCCAACGAGGGACGCTTCGTCTAGGAGAAGCGTGCAACAAAGTGGACATGGGGTGGCAACACCAGCTACAGTGGTGCACAGGACGCCCAGCCAACTGCCGGAATCCTCAGGAGCTCTGTTTGACCAGACACCGTTTGGCTTCGCTGATCTGCAGTACACTCCACATATGATGCAGTTCCCCAGCGGTGGTCCAATGTCTGCGCCACCCATGCCTCAATCCAAGCTGTTCTGGGACCCAGCGAACGATGGCATGCAAATGGATCTAGATGTGCCGCTGGGAGTAGACCCCTTCGGTCCTACCCCACATAGACCGCAGCACGACATGAACTGGCAAGCAATGAACCATCCTTCGGCTAACATGATGCAAACCCCAGCGTTCCAGGGCTTCCAAGCTTCTCCCGTGCCAGCGTCGTTTGCGAATACACCCTCACAGCAGAGACACGGCTCAAGAAATGGCTCTTTTGTATATACGGCTGCGGGTGTCGATCCTAACATGCTGCTCAGCTTCTCCAACCCCGATATGACTGGTTCTTTTGGAAGCATGCCGCAGCAGCCAATGCTCGACATGTCAAGACAACCGTATGAGACACAATTACGGGATGCGGAAAATGAGAGGGCAATGGCGAAGAAGGCCAAGAGTCAGCATTCACGCAGCAACACAGCTTCGTCGTCGGGTTCAGCGGAGAACGCGAGACCTGTTCTGCAACGAAGCAATACCGATAGTGGGCCGAGAATAACCAGAGCAATGGACCCTCGGATAGCAATCCCAGCTTATGCTTCGACGATTCCCCGTCGCTCATCGCCGCTGAAGCGTCAAAGCGGCGGATCACTGAAAGCGATACCTGAGATTAGAAGACCCCGTACCCGGCTGATCATCGACGAGAGTGGTACGGCTCGCACAGAGACGATACCTACGGGAGATGATGAGACCCCCAGGAATAGACGGCAGACTTCGCAGCAAGATCTTCGACGCCAATACCCCGGACTGTACGAGGAGCAAGACAGCGAGTCGGATGACGATGAGCCAGCTCCAATCGTCAGCCGCAACCCATCCTTCGTCATACCCCAACCCGAACGTCGAGCTACGAAACACGCTCGAGCAGACAGCGGCGGGCTCGAACGAGCCAACTCCTTCAAGATGGCGCGCTCCGTCTCCGCCTCGCGACTCGCATCCGACGCCCTCTCCAAGACCTCTTTCGAAACGCTACGATCAACCCGCCGCTCCGCCGCTGCCGCCGCCGCCGAAAACACCATCCGTCGCTCCAGCGCCATGGAGCGCCCCAGCCTCCGCGAACGAGACCCCGAAGACACACACATGCCCGACTCCCCCGGCGACGCCCTCGGCGCCTTGAAAAAGGTCGTCGGCGCCCGCCAACAACGCATCGGTACGCTAGCATAGCCTGTCGCTTCCCCTTCTCTCGACTGACAAGTTCAGAACGCGCATCTCAAAACACACTGCTCGCACACAACCAACGGTGGGCGCAGGCCTCGGCCGATATGTCCACCTCGCATCCTCCTCCGTCACACAACGTACTTCAACATTTGCAATCGCACGGCGCGTACGACCCTTACTCTAATTCCTTCAACGGCTCGCCGACGACTACGACTACGCCGTCAACGGAATGCAGTAGCAAGAGTAATGATAGCACGAGGTGTGTGTGTGATGGTTTGGTCGATGATGCCGATACGTTGATGGTGCAGTGTGAGGCTTGCTTCAAGTGGTTGCATATGGGCTGTGTGGGGTTGAAGGAGGAGTGGTTGCCCAGGGTGTTTGTTTGTGTGTTTTGTAAGAGTGGGAAGGGGGAGAGTCCGTTGAAGGGGAAGAGGGGTGGGAGGAGATGAGGTGGAAGGAGCTTGCTGTGCGAGCTTGTTATTATGCGTTTGGAAATGAAGATAATGGGATTTATGAGAGATGTTTGGATGGTTGTACAGTTTCGGTGTTTGCGTATCTATGGCATGAAGGAAGTTTCTGGGGGGAGAAGTGGTTGATGGGGGCGAGTAATGAAAATAAGATTACATCGGGGCATGGCTGCTACATCACGTTTATACCGCGAGAACTTCGACTTCCTAGAGGGGTGAGGGGCTGACAATACAGTGAGTGTCATTTGTTGTCAATGTAGGAAGCAGGGCTGGTGCACACATTGGCTACATGCCAGCAGTCCATGCGGGATATGGGTAGATGCTGAGCACGACATGCCCGTTACCACCGGAGAGGCATTAGCTGACACACCACCAGGAGAGATACGTGGTATAGACGCGACAGCTTCGGCTGGGGAAAGAGGCAAAGTAGGCCTCTCGGTACTACACGGCAGCCAACAAGACTAACCGTACCAAAGGCCCCGCCGGCAGCATGTCACTCTCAGAGTTGCAGTGGCTTGGGTCCAGATCAGTGTAGCGCATGGACACGGAATCTGGAAAACCACGAGGAGTCCAAGGAGAAGGATGAAGTCCTCAAGCCCCCATACAAGGACCCCCGCCGTGTAGCAGAGCTACGTCGTCAACGTCCCCTCGTCGGCCGTAGACAGCAAAGACTTCTGGCACAGTCTCCAGGTTGTTAAGATCAAGGGCAGCGTATTTGCTAATGAGTTGCCCGGATAAGGATGCCGGGAAGGTCTGGTTGAGCAATGACGGGCTGGACGTACTGAATGTGGAAGGGAGCGACGGGGGGATGCGGTCAGAGGGCATCGACTTCCTCTTTCAAAACTGACAATGGCTCAGCGCTTGAGGACAAGCCCCGCTTACCGCGTGCTCCTTCCGTTCTTCTTCAGCTGCAGCTTCTTCGTTGGTGATGTCCATCTAGACCCAACCACCGCATCTTGTATACGGTGTACGTGGGTTTCCAAATTCCGTCTCCATGCGCTACACTAATCTGGACCCAAGCCACCGTGTGAGAGCTTTTGTATAGGGTGGTTGAAGACGTCTGTAGATAGTGTGACTTGCGGTTCTCTAGTACTGTTCGAGAAAGTGACGTCGGTACGCGGAAGGAAAGGACGGCACGCTCATGCGGTAGCGGGAAGGCTTCGACCTAGCTACTACCCTACACCGACGTTAGCGCAATTTGGCGACTTCTCCAAGTCAACTTTTTGCCTCGTGCCGGTTATCGCAGTTTGTGGGTTAGAGGCGGCTGCATAGTCATTTTGTGCCTTCCTGCCACACTGCGGGAAGCTGACATCGTTCCTTCTGATTAGTGACGTCACGCTTGTCGAGCAGCGAGGACACAGGCGATACTCATTGGTTGCAGTACTGCAGAAAGTGAAAGAGTATGCCCTACCTGTGTGTGGCTGAACCAAGAGTCGACCCCAATCCTTTCGAATAAGCGGTTATGCTATAGTAATGTGCGCAGATTGGGTGGGTAGTGTGGCAGTGTCTACCATAGTTCCTCCCTCGGCAAGGCCTCGCACCTGCTCTATAAAACCCGTCGCGCTCCCTCTTTTAGATTTGCACCTCACACACTCCTGCCCATTTGTATCCTATCTCAAAGCACGCACCAGGTGCTGACGTAGCCATCATGTTCGATAAAAAGGAGACCACTCCCCTTCTCCCTCTTGTTTCCTCTTCACCACCGCCATCCACATTTCTCACAGACATTCATAACCACTATATCGAAGACAAAACGAGCACAATGCCCAACTCACCAGTCACTCCATCAGCACCGGCAGGTCCCACCCCTCCTGCCACGCCAACCTGGGCCCAAATCGTCAATCTTTTCACATCCACTCCACGATGGGTCAACCCAGCCAACGGCGTACGCAGCCAAGAAGCCCAAGCCAAGATCGACCATAACGACCAAGCAAACCAGCAAGCCAACAAGCAGACTGCATGGGCTTTGGTCTTTCTCATCGTCAAGGGCACATTCCTCCTCCTCATGATCTGGCACGCAGCCCCCCTCGCTAAGACTGTTATCGACACTCTATCGGCTTAGGTGAGTCTAGCCACGCAGTTGTGAAGCAGGGGAACTATGCTAACGTCTTCTTCATAGAAAACCTTGAACACAACCGCAGCGCGCGATGCACTCATCGAGGACGTGCGTAACGACCTGTTCAACGATGTCACGAACGAAGCCCGCGATAAGCTTATTCAAGAAGTCCGCGACTTGGTGTACAACGACGTCATGGGCTCCGTCAATATCATCATCCAAGACTACATGGGACATCAAACAAGCGGGTAGGGGTGCTGGGGATTGAGTCTACGTTTAGATAGGAAGGTTACATTAGCACACAGCCTAATAGCAAGCCTCGCTACAAGCAACCAACGTCCTCTCTTCTGTTCATCATTGTGAAGCTTCTCCCACCGACACCGTACACAACCGTGTTCACGCCTCTACATACCCACTTACACGCTGTCACGCGAGGGCGCCTCCATTCCTAGTAACAGAGACAGCATACAACACCGTCATGTCCAGCATAGCGCGAGTAGTTTCCACCCTCCTTGTGTAGAGATAACATCGTCTCCGCGGTCCCTTGTGCTGACGCAGTAATACGTGTCGTCATTGTATGTACTCTCCTCGATGAAGTTTGGTCCGACAGTGCGATGTATCACATTAGGATCTCACTGTCCAGCTTGCGGATCTCACCCCCAGAAGAACGTGGGATCAGCTACTGCTGGTATAATAGGCTACGGAGCCGTAGGCTCTGGGGTTGTTGTGACATGGGGTGGGCATACACTACGGGACCATGTCGCGTATCCACTGGGTGGTCGTGATCACGACCTTATCGGTACAGAAAACTGACAATGCCTTAGGACGAGTTTCCCAGCAACAGATGGTTTGGCACGACCTACAAGCCAAGCTGGACAAAATGAACCACACTATCAAGCTGCTTAAGTTGGTTCCCGACAACGAAGCCGTAGCACACCGCACCGACCGTCTTGCACTTCGCAGGGAGTACAATAAACCCCTTAGGGTTCACCAAGACCACATTCGTCGGGGAGCTGTAGCCCAACTCGCTGAAGCAGAAGAATCTCTCGATACCGCATCTCGCCAGACTGATTTCTCGACCACCGCGCTCCGGGGACTCCGCGATCAAGTGAGAAACCTTCAGCAGTACCAGGAAGGTCTGCAACCCACCGAGCCGTGGTCGTTTAGAGAAGGAGATCACCAGCTCCCCCGACTCCAAGTCACCGCACCAGTGTGCATTCATCAAGACGTTCCCTGCAGCCGTTGTCGAGGCTCATTCCGAAGTCAAAGAGATGGCAAAGGCCATCGATGACACTCTCGCCCAGCCTGCGCAGTAGGTGGTTCAACCCACCCAGGCGACTACAACCGCGCCCGCCCCCGGGGCCTGCTCCTTCCGTTCTTCTTCAGATACAGAGAGTGCGAGAAGCTGACATCTACTTCGTTGTACGCCGGAGTGACGACAACACTAGGGCGAGGAGACTCCACTTAGCTCAAATAGCGCTGTATCTCACCTTCTGCACTCGATTACGAGCTGCAAGGACATCGATTTCCAACACCTGGCATGCAAACTCCAGCATCGAATGCAGGATCATATCATAACCGAAGAGCTTTGCAGACGCCTATGATGATAGTCACCCGTGGGCAGCTCCTCTATATCGACGACGCCGTCGACATCTAGTGGTAAGTGCCGCGAGACGACTACTACTTTCTGACCGACGCCTCTCTGCTCCACGAAGCATCTCGGAGTCTACGTTAACCTCCAGTCTTCGTCTGCGAGTATCTCTCAGTGTATCCCTTAAAACAGGATGGAGTTCAAGAGTATGATTGAGAGTATCAACGGGTGGCGGTGATGGATTTCTATTACCGCAGTTTGAAACGGACTCACAGCGCATAGCGCACCCGGATCTTATTCAGGCAGATTAGGCGCCTTCCGTGCTTCCGCTGTCAAAGTCTCGTACTCCTCTTCCCGCTTGTCTAACTCCGTCTGCCTCCTCTTATCACAAAGAACTCGACCCGTTAACGTAGAGTGAATCGGATAATCCTCCAGCATCATAGCCTTAGGTCTCGCCGCTAGTGTACCATCCGACGCGGTTAGCCAATATCCATGCTTGTGTTCACCGGGGAGCTCTCCCCATCCCATGTAGTACAACATGACCGAGAACTCGATACCCCGGCTTGAAGTTTCGTCTTCGCCTCTGGGCAAACCATCGTCGGCGCCTAGCACTTGGAAGTTTCGCATCTCCGCCATGTGAGGAGTAGGTATTGAGGAGGTTCGACGATCGGGTTTTATTCAATGAGTTGTGAGACAATGTCGTTCTGTAGGAGTTACGTCGCCTTCGCGGTCCCTTGCGCCGACACGATAAGACGTGTGGTTGCTGTATGCAGTCTACGCGATGAAGTTTGGTCGGACAGTGCGAAGTGTGACAGCAGTATGTTACCTCCTGGCTTCTAGAAGTTATCCAGCTACCCTTTGTCACTGTCGTCCACCACGTCTCTGACATTAGATTCCGCCATGTCTTCCACATCACGAGGTTCGAGCTGGAGCTGCACAAGCATCCCACTGAAGATAGTATTGCCCCTCTATGGGTAACATCTCAGTGTGAACTGCGAAGCATAGGCCGGTGAGCTACCGCTGGTGCGTCATGCCACGAAGTTGTAGGGTTTGGAGTTGTTGTGGTACGGGGTAGCCATACGCTGCGGGACAATATCGGCGCCTTATCCACTGCTTCGTCGTGCCCACTGTCTGTGGATCTGCCGTGAGGCACCCAGGCAAGGATGTGTTGCTGGCGGGTGTGTGGCGTCCTTGGTGGAACAAGGCAAAAGCCTGCTCCGCAATGGTATCTTCAATGTCTGAAATATCGTTCAGCATATCTTCAACATCCGGGCTACCCTCTTCATCCTCGGAATCATCCTTGAGATTCGCGAGATTGCCGTCTTCATTGTCGTAATCATCTTCACTCTCACTCTTGTGGCATGAGCCATCGTTGACATCACGACCCCGGACGTGTTCGGCCTGATGAGTGGTACTCTGGGTATCCATATATCCAGTGCATTGAACCGCATGTTGCCAGAGGTCGAAGTCACCGCTCGGTTTCGGCGTCAGGGTCATCGCCGCCCTCAAATGAGGTCTGCTTGGCCTCGCGACCTAGTATGTGAATGCTATGGCGTATGAGAAGTTCCGCGAGAGGAATACGAACGATGGAAACAACGAACGAAGTTGGCTCATGACGGTGCGGGGACACGACAACGTACGATAAGAATACACCAGGTTCAAGGAAATCGCGGCCGTACTTGACGGCAAAAAGAACAAGGGATACAAGGGGCCTCTACCCATCTGGGGTAGTTACCCCCAGTATGCTGCTTCGGTACGCCATCGTCATCGCCGATAAGATAGGTAAGGCCAGCCGATCGCGGTCTGAGACCTCGAAGGCAATATGCGCACTACAGGCTGGGAAAAGTATGGGCCTCACTGGAACTCCCCTCGAAAACGATTACGATGAGGTTCAACCCCCTATGAAATGGTCAAGAATCGAGCCCAGGAACGACATCAAAGTATTCAACGACTACTTCGTCACCAAGAAGCCGAAGAAAACCAAGGCCAAACCCCTCAAGGGCGTAAGAAACGCGATCCTCTCCACCAGCCTACAGGCCTGCTTCGTTCCCCTCGCAATCGACGACACTTTCAATAGAGGTCGCCTCGTTGAATTCTCGCGACACAGCGTGAGAAACACGAGATTGACACTACCGACGGCCGAGGCGGCCCATCAGAAAGAGACAAGACCCATTTGGGGTAAGTAGAAGGGGGGGAAGGACAGAGAGCGGTGGTCCGAGAGACTCCGCGTCCGGGCCCTGCCAGAGGTTCTTAAAGCACGTGTGAAGGTTGTGGGTCCAGGTGTGGCCGCTGGGGGGTGGACACCGGGACGGTCTCCGTCTTCCGTCTCCATCCAGTCTACCGGCCAGGACGCTCAGCTGGTAAGCGCTGACAAGCGACCCCCCATGTAAGCGCTTTGGGACGGCGGGGAAGTACTAGTGGTAGACGTCGAGTAGCGGTACCGACACCTGGGCATCGTCTTCTTTGCCGCATTCGATCAGGTTGCAACGCACAACGCTGTCGTGAACTATGAGGGCGAAAGTTACGTGGACATGAGTCACAACTTACGAAGAACGGTGATAGAGAGGCAGAAGACTTCCATGTCCCAGACGCGGAGCTATGGGTAACCGAAAGAGGTGCCAGAGGCATACATTGGCCACGCACTGAGGGAGAAGAAGCGCATCCAGCCCCTAGGAGCCTACTTAACAGAAGGATGCAAAGCCGCAAGGGAGTAGGAGGAAGCGCGCGGGAGACAAAGCCTTAGCGAAGATGATGAGGGAGCGGACCTTGCCAAAGATTCTGAGAGCAAGGATGAATATGGGGGTGCGAAAGACTTTGAGGGGCTCGGCCTTAAGACTTAGAGGCGACGATGGGTTTGGCTCAGGAAAACATCTTCCTCGATATGAGCCACAAGCAGGCGCGACAGCGTCTCTTGGATGGAAACCAAGGACGACTGGAGCTCTGCACGCATCAACACGCTGATGCAGCAAGTCGTCCCCATTCATGAGTCGGCCACGGAGGGCAAGATCATCGTAGCAGAAGACTTCCTGCGCTGTTTGGACGCGGTCAGCAAGTTTCGACTTCGAGGAGTGGGAAAGCCTTAGCAAAGAGGAGGCCTACGTCGACATAACCGCGAAAGAGTCCCGCAATTAACTCTTAGAGGAGACAGAGAAGGATTAGCACTCAACACAGGTTAACAAGCTTCCTAAGCAGATTCTCTCCCTGCACGAGTCCAAGAGCGAAGGGAAAATCATCATCACTGATGAATTTCTCCAGACTCTGGAAGTTGTGTCCAACGCCTTACGAGCAACGGGCATCGAATTCCTCGAATTCAACGGCCACATGAGCTTGAAGGAGAGGGACGCTATGCGCGAGCGATTCAACGACCCTAAAGACAAAGTTAGGGTTATGCTGGCGACCATTCAGTGCTTTGGTTTGGGCCTGACCCTGGTAGAGGCTACAAATATGTTCATCCTGACCCCAAGGTGGAACCCTGCCATCAATGCCCAGGCCGCCTCGAGGATCAACCGGATAGGTCAGAACCGTCAGGTAACTATCTGGACGTTTTATGCACACAACTCAATTGAGCGCTACATCGACAGAGAACGAGAGAGGAAGAAGAAGAAGAAGAAGGCTGTTCTGACCTTGGATCAGAAGGGGGTGAGTGAGCGGTTGAGGAAGAGAGTTTGACGGAAGAGGAGTTCCGCCAGACTCTTACGAGACTGCGCGTGCGGAAGACGGCGAAATAAGGCGAGAATAACTGAGCTGCCACCTGGAGACGACCCAGACCTTAACTTCACCAGGCAGCGCAGATCTCGGTCACTAACTGGGCGCATCTGGCCAGAACCCAGCGCCGCCGGGGCACAGGCTACCGCCTGGGCAAGAGAGTCCTCCGACACAGCTGCTGGGTAACCGCGAACAAAGCCGTACATATCTTGCGCTGCTAACGCGCAGGCGATCGCCCGAGTAAACAGGACTGGGCAGGACTGAGAGGTTACTGTATGGACATATGAGTCGCCAAATTCTATCGAGGCTTACGTCACAAAAGCCCGAAAGAAGAAGAAGAAGATCAAGGCCAAGTTGGCGTTGCACCATAACAGTGTGAGCAAGCATCTGAAAAGCCAGATGGCAAATCTGAGGAAGGATGCGTCCCGCCACACGCTCACCAAGTTGCGAGTCGAGGGGGCAGCTAGCAAGAACAAGGCAGCAAAGGCGTCACTACTGGATGGCAGCGGCTTGGGGGTAGGTCACCGAGGTGAGGGTGCAAGTCGTAGCAATGTATAGCGGCAAATAGCATGAGCTTGTTTGGGAAGTGATTTAGTAGATCCGGCTGGAGTTCTTTGTCGCGAGGGATGTTGTGAAGTGCGACCGACTGACTAAGCTACGGCGAGTAGCTAATGCGGCGGAAGAAGACTTTGACTAGATACGAGTAGTTTTGGAACATTAAGAGGGTGCGTGAAGGCGACAATGCCGTTGAACGGAGAGATTAGAGATACTATTGCTGAGTGACGAGCATACAGTGCGTATGTGAATAGTTGTAGCGAAACCTACCTGACCTCGTTGCTGTAGGCAAGTACGGCAAGCGGTTTTGTTGTAGCTAGATAGATAACTCTGCAAAGTATTGCAAGCTTTTGCAAGATTATCTAGGCATGGCGAGATGCAATGTCGTCGCGCTCTTTGTCTTTGAGGGTTATGGCGGCCGTGTGCTCGATGCGTAAGTCTTTTAGCTTCTTGGCTTCGTTCTTCTTTTGCTAAGTGACCAAGTCGAACTGTTCACGGAGCTCACGCATTGGATCATCATAGATGTCCTCTCCACCAAGGAAGTACAAGAACGGCAATTGCCCTCTGGTACCTTGCCTCCCTCACCCCACCCACGACGATCAAGGCTACCTCATGTTGCCGCGAGCTCGCCCTGAATGGTGAAGAGCTCAACAAGGTGAGCGAGGAAACGGGCGACTAGCTCTCATGAGAGAAATACGTGGGCTCCTTGGAGGAAGCTTGTATTTCTTCGGTGAGTGCTACGTCGCTTCCAGGATTTGTGGTCACAGAAGTGACAGAGTGCCACTAAGGAGTTGTCGGCTGCGCACTTGCTTGTATCGGATCTTATAAGAGAGCTTGAGGGCTATGTAGCCCTCACGGTCCGATGAGATAACTCGTACAAGGCGTCACTAAGGCTTTGTCAGCTTCTAGCTTGCTTGTGCCTGCCGCCTGGAGACTTCACTAGTGAGATGTCGGCCTCTGGGTAATTGATTCGGAGGCGCTCTCCACACGGAAGCTGTCAGTTGTTCTCGATATCGACTCTCTCTTTGAACTCACCTACGAGCTTGCAGCTAGCGTGTTAGGCAGCAACACTTTCATGGTAACCATGCAAACGCCACTAGCACCCTGGGGAAGCACCTGGGGGAAGCAACACAGCGAACTACCCGCGGGAACCACCCGCAGGAAGACCCTGGTGAATACCCTCTTTAAAGATGGCTCCTTGGGTCGGCTCGGTGAGGTGGCTCGTTAGGGTGCTTCCTCAGGGTGCTTCCCCAAGGTATCTCCCAAAGGTATCTGGCTCCCGTGGTGGATACCTTAGGGCAAACAACGGTAACACAGAACTTTCCCCCGTACTTTCTTCCACCACGAACCGTGGTCAATTCTTCCCCATCAAGTCCTCAAGACTCATGTAAAGCCCTGCAGACGGCCAGCACGAACATACGCAAGCCCATCTCGGAAACCACCCAGCGCAGGACGCACCATATCATCCACCTCTACGTCATCACGGGCCCGCATCCTGGTCCTCTGATTCTAGTTTAGGGAGTCTTGGACCTATAGTGTCCATAGGTCGCCTGCGACAACACCGCGTGGGCCCCAGAGATCTTGATCTGCGCGTCTGTACTCAGCGTACGCGGTGTTGCGTTCTTCAGGGACCTTGACAGTCGCACGAAGGAGTGACGTGGTGGAGGAGTTTGTTGAGTGTAGAAGTGATGAGTTGAAGTATCTGATGGTACCTGACTATATAGACTAGCACTAGCCTAGAAGCATCTACCCATCATGTGATCGCTTTATGCAGGCGGCGGTGATCCGGCGGGGGACAGGGAGGTGATAGACTACGAGATTTGGCACGGTGTGTGTTGTGGACGAGCTGGCATGCGTACCTAGGTAATGTTTTGTTTGCACTTGCATGTATGAAGCTGATGGTTTGCGTAACATGAGTGAGTAGGTGAGGTGGAGGAGAGGCGATAAAGATCGCATCCCGAAGTTTTCTTGTATCCACGCTCGTCTCATGATAACCCGACCACACCAAACCTCGAACAATTACTCCAAGTATCAAGCCACCGGCTTCCACATCTTCCAGCCCTCCACTTCAGCACCCGCGCTCTCAAGCATCAACTCTACATCTATCTCAACCTCCCTAGCTGTCTTGTCGTTGTAGTCGTAAGTAGAGTGTGCACCTTGCAACAGAACGACTTTGAAGCCAGCGGCTAGAGCACCTCTGCACGTCGAAAGGACGCAGCATTCACTTTGTATGCCGAAGGCTACTATCGTGTGTACACCCGAGCTTTTCAGCTGGGAGGCAAGCTGAGGGTTGGAGGAGAAGGTATCGCCTAAACGCATTTGTCAAGAGAAAACAAAAAACACAATATGAATACTCACGGACATCCTTCTCTACCAGTCGTTCCCATTTATTATCGTCTCGTGGCTTGAACACCAACTCCCACGCCTTACTCCCTTTCACCAGCGGTCCTTTCTCAGCGAGCTCCTCATGCTGCACAAATACGATCTCTATATCCGGTACTCTTCCCTCTTCACACGCCGTATCGATGGCCCGACGCGCTCGCTGCAGGATGTTCGTTCCAGCTCCTCGAATGCGCTCCGCATGTGGTATTTCGGTCGCTGCGTTTTGCGCTAATTCGACTTGGATGTCGATTGCGAAGAGGGCTGTTCGTGGCATGATGGGTATGGGGTTTGGGGATTGGGAAGTGGATTGGGGTGTTGGATAGGTTGGGTGTATGGTGCGAGGTGTATGGTGTATGAGTCATGGTAAGTATACTGGCGGAGGTAGAGCCGAAACACTGGGAACAACTCCGAGCACGAGGGAAGAAGAGCAGTATGATGGAGTTAGTGAGTCGTCTAGTCGTCTTCGAAAGATAGATGTAATGGTGAAATCTACTTGTGGTGTCTCTGCGAGGTTGGCGATGGAAAGTTACACAGTTTTACCTTGTTGAGCGACGAGATGTTAGACGCCGCTTGCAGTAAGATGGGGATATTCATTGCTTGGTTATGCCCATGTGGCTCGTTGAAAACATGAAGCTCTCAAGTCCACTGCCTCTACACTGACCAGCTTGACTAAATGAAGTCGCCTTCATATGCGTGATATAGGAGCCATGAAACGCAGAGTTCAAGCCAGCGAGGGGCAGAGTATACCAGACTGGGAGTAGTGGGTGATGCAGCATGTGCTGGCTGTCGTCGTTCTGGTAATTACGAGCGAAGAGGAATTAGTTCAAACAGGAGGGGTAGACTGTGCCCCGCCGCAGAGCCAGCACAGCGATACGTGGACATGAAGCGGCTGGTAAGACGCTTCGATGAATCGATGAAAGCGTCAACGATATATCGTGAGATTGGTAGCCCTTCTTTGTTTTGACGAGCTTGTGCCACCTGCGATCGTCTTCCTACACCGACCTTTTTACAAAGACGTGAATCAGCGACTCAAAGATTTTCTGGTTTTCGCCATGCGCGCGTGCAACGGTCTGTCTTGTGGTGGGGTACTGGCTATCTTTGAGTAGTCATGTTACATGCTGCAGAATGAGGCTGTACTCGCATGAAGGAAGATCCAGATCCTATCAAAGGCGAGGGTTCTCAAAAAGGCATGCAGGCGGGAACACTACCGGGGCGTCACCCACTGAAATCCGAAGGCTCCATGCTGGAAGGGTTGGAAAGGATGGGGCGCGAGGCCGTTGGTGTACGTTTGGGGTTAGGCGCTAAAGTGTCGGTGTGTAAACAAACTCCAGCACGCTCTTGACACGTCGACAACGCACGCGCTAGCCATCCCAACCACCTCGCAGCCAACCCCCACCGGGTGCCGCCTCGGCTCACCATGAATTTCAGATGATGGGATCCCTGGCCTCCCATTCTATCTATCTTGCAATTGTTCCATCTCACAAACTTTGAGTTACACATTGCGAAGAATTGTTGGAAGAAAGGTCGATATGGCTACTACGATGCACCACCCGTCTCCCCAGCCGGGCCTTACCTCATTCGCCATCTACGAAGACCCACAGGATCGCGAACCCTTGTCGCCGTCGGACTTGTTCGACGGCAGTGACTCGTACCACTCCGAACGCTCGTTCCCCATGGCCCACGACGTTGTACATAGCATTGAGCTGGCACAGCAACAGGAGCCCGACGACGAGCCCCAGCCCTACCGCAGCTCCTACACCTCGCGCCCGGGGTCGCAGCAGCGCATGTCCTCGCACTACAGCTTCGTCTCGGCTATCCCCTCCGAGTCGTCGATAGCTTCGAAACCCATCCTGCCCGCTAACGAGGCCGGTGCACGAGCACGCAAAGAACGTCCGCGCTTCCGGAATACTGAGTCTGTCCGCGCCATGCAGATGTCGTCGCCGCCGCCCACACTCGCACACCAGACCTCCCAAGAGCGACTCAAAGGGTCCTTCAAGCTGGCTACACCTAGCAGGAGCAGCAGATCAGAGCACGACATGTCGAGACAGTCTACCGGCTCACGGAGAAGGAGCATACGGGAGCCTCATAGTCCGAGACCGACCCCGACACCGCAGCAGGCGCCGCTGGTCCTGTTGCATGTTACCATTCTGCCCATGCAGGTACCGTACTCGCACGACATCATGGCCAGAATCATGCCTGATTGGCTGGTGGAGAACTACAAGCTGCTGGAGGAGAAGCTGCAGGACATCATCCTGATGCGACGCGGCCTTCTCATCCCGCACCCCAGGGACGAGTACGACCTGCTCGAGGAACGCATACTGGAAAGCCTGGAGCTCAGAACACCCCGCCTGCTCCCGTGCGGCCACTTCGTCCCACCCGAGGACGAGGACGAGCGGGACGACGAGGACGATGTCGCGAGCGTCGGCGACGAGAACACCGGACGGGGCAGTCGCATGAGTGGAGGCACACTGACGGAAGGAAGCAACACCTCCCACAACGGCGACCACAGCATGTGCATAGACTGCCACCGCGAACTCAAGAAGCCCGGCAAAGGCATCGGTGCCGGCACACGGAAATGGGACATCAAGATCTACGCTGCCAACGGTCTGATGCGCGCCGCTGCATGGCAAGCCTGCTGGAACGACATGGAAAGGTGTGACGTTGAGATCCACCCCTGGATCCCCGAGGAGGTCCGCAAGACACTCGAGCGCCGCGCCCAGGAGGAGCAAGAAGCCGACAAGCGCAAGGCACAATACACCGTCGAACTGCAACGCCAAATCCAAGAAGCCGCCGTCAAGACCAAGATCCTAGAAGAGGAAGCCAACGAGGCGAAGCGCAAGGAGGAAGCCGAACTACAAAAGAGCTTCGAAGAGGCCGCCGCCGCTCTACAAAGAAGCATCGAAGAGAAAGCAGCTGAGAGGAAGAAGTTCGAAGAGGACCTCCAGCTCAAGCTCAACGAAGCGAAGGAGGCTGTTCGTCTTGAACTCGAAGCCAAAGCCCTTGCTGAATCCGACGCCGTCGCCCAGCGTCTCCGTGCGCTGGAAACTGCTATCAAGGAACAGGAGAGCGCTGAAGCTGCCACACGTCTCTCGGCAGCTCAAATACCGCTCACCACGCTGCTGAAGAACTACATCATCCTTCTTCTCAGCGACAAGCGCAACTCTATTATCTTGTTACTGGCTGTTGCGGTTGCGTACATGGCGATGAACATGCGTGCTGCTCAGCAAGCACCCGCGTCGGCACAGATGCTAGAGCTCCCCACCGAGGTTGCGGCGCCCATGATGAATGCCGTCACGGCTACTATGACTGCGACGAGTTACTCTACATTTACGGTTACGGAGTTTGCCACTGCTACTGCTGTCCCGGTTCTTGAGATTGCGGACCCGGAGATCGAGTCTGTGGCTGAGGAGGTCAAGGCTGAGGTTGAGGTTGAGGTCGTTGTCGAGGAGAAGGCGGAAGAAGAGACATCTACCAGCCCCGCTGTAGATCTTGACATCTTCGACGTCGTTGTGGAGCAGTCTACTCCCCTCGCTGCTGCTGAGGTTGAGGTGAAGACGAACGTCGTTGTTGCTTCCAACCAGACACCCGCTGAATCCAGCTTCTGCGCTTCAGAAGTCGAACACGTCTTCGAGGCTCCGCTTGCGTATTGCGCGGCTTCTGCTTAGACGCTCTCCTACCTTCCTCCTCCTCCTCCTCCTCCTCCTCCATCGACTTCTCCCCACCCCGCATATTTCCTCCTCTTTTCCTTTGTCCTTTGTTACACTTTTCCTGTTCCTTTTCTCTTTTCTATGAAGCTTATAACGCATACCCCCTCACGGCCTCTAGCATCTACCTATCTATATGCATATACATGTGCATTTTGCATACATACACCACACGATACTATACCATGTCTTTCATGTTTCATGTTCATGACGTAATGTAGCGGTTTCGATTGAAGATATCCCTTTTCTTTCGCTTTTTTTTTCTTTCTTTATGGTTGGGTTGGGTTGGGTTGAGGTTGGGGCATAGCGGGTTGTTGGTTGATGATTTGGATAGTGTGGATATGGATGTGGATGTGGATGTGGATAGGGATATGGGGAGTATATACCAATATGAAGAATGAAGAATGAATGAAGATATGATATCATAATGTTGCCATGTATGGCTTGGTTTCAGTGTGTTTGAATTGCCATGAGAGACCGAATTGTCAGTGTAAATGTGAATGGTACCAGGCATATCAGTGTAGTGTGGAGATATTCGATGTAGCTTTCAAGTTCATTCGACACGGGAAAAAGCATAGTAGTCCGATAGACTGGTCTTTGTGATTATCAGATTCGTATCCAATGGAGCTCTGCAAGTATCAGGATGCACAAGCATCCATCTTTCAGTCTCCTTAATCCTAATGACACCACTATCCATTCACTCACGACCCCTCCCCCGCCTACTCCTCAGGCTGAATACCCTTCTTCTTCAACTCCTCCCTCTTCCTGCTCGCCCTACTCTTCGCATCCTCAACCCACGCCTCATAAGCCCCCTCGCCCTCCTTCAACTTCGCCCTCGTAACCGCCTTCAACAGTTCGCCAACAAAGCCTACGAAATTATGTCTCCTCAGCGAGTTTTCGTATAGCCACCTCGCGCGCTTGTCCTCCTGCTCTTCGAGTTCATCTTCGTCGCCTATCTCGCGTGCGCGGATGCGAAGGTCGCGACAGCAGGCCATGAGGTTGAACCGGATTTCCGAGGCGGGGTAGCGCGCGATGCGGCGTTGGAGGACGGGGATGATTTTGGCGGGGAAGTCGCTCGGGGTGCAGGGGCCGTGGAGGATGGGGGCGGGTTGCAGGCCGTCGAGTTCGTAGAGTTTGTTGTTTATGGATGTGTAGCTGGGTGTGTGGATTAGTGGACTGTGGGTGAGAGGTGATAGGGAAGGGAGGAAGGTGACTTACGCGATAAAGTGGAAGACATCGTCGTCTTCAGTAGCCGTCCTTTGTGTCTCGTCGACGAAAGGCGAAGACCGCGCGAAGGAGTTGTGAGTTTCGCGGATGAGATCCGAGTTCGACAGTGTTTCTCCTCGTAGCTATGCCTCTTTATCAGCCCCTCACATCCAAAAGCATCCAGTACAGTCCCTGCCTCCACATACCTCTGGCGGAAAGTCCCCAGCAAATTCCTTGAACTCTTTCAGTTCCTTGCCGATATCCACTTCCTCTTCCCTATTCAGCAGCAGCGAAACAATCGCCTGTGTACCACACGCATTCTGTATCGTTTGCGCAGGGAAGAAGAGCTTATTCGCCGCCTCGTAGTCGTACGTCCCGTCTTTCGGTACGTCGCTGGGTTTCTCGCCGGTTGGGTACTTGAAGAGGAAGATTACACCGTACAGTGTACCGAGGGCTTGTAGGTCTGAGGGTTCGAGTGTGGTGAGTTCTTCGAACTCTACGCCTTTGACACCGAGCTTCTCGATGAGGTATGTGAAGACACCCTGTGGGGTTGTTAGTATGCGGTTTCTCTGGGGGAGGGTGAAGGTGGGCTTACGGCATCAGACTCTATGGTGTTCCAGCCTCCCGACATAGTTGCGTGAAGGTAGAGCGGTGAGGTGCGCGAGTGTGTTGTCGATGTGTTTGGACCTACGCCATCGACAGGCGCCGCCGGAATAACTCCTCGGCCCGCGCTTCGGAACGTTCCGATGCCCCACTATGAATTGATGTGAACAAGGTCGTCCCATGTGCTGACCCCTCTACCCGGTATCGCTCGTGTTCATGGAATCAACTTCTCGTGTCACAGAACAAAGGCCTTGGCGAAGTTGTATAGATGCGGCCACGGCATGGAATCGATGCATCAGCCCTGCAATGACGTCTACCGTTGAAAAGTTTCACCTCATTCCAACCGTATCCAAGGCTACCTAGGTATGGCTAGCGTAAGGCAGATGGGGCTCCTTACTCAGTACTTCTAGTCATTTCAGATCTCCTTGCGAAATTTGCCTTGTCATATCTGTATACAGGTAGATCGGCTGTTTACCGGCAGATAGATCGGAAGCACGCTCCTCAGCTTGCTTCACGATAAGCTCATACTGTCAGGTCCTTTCTCCTTTCAAGACTAGAGCTCCATTCCATTCGCTTCGGTCATCACTTTCCTTTCCGTTCTATTGGCAGCTATGTCTACTAGTATGCATCGTGAGTGGGACTGTGCTGAACCCTGGTCTGCTTCCCGAGCACGCAATGGAGTTGCGGCTTCGCGCAATGGGCGTGGGTAGCGACTACCCAGATACGTCAGAGTGTAAACAGATCCAAAGATATTTCAACGCTGTAAATTTCACAGAACTCAACTCCCACCCACAACCATGATTCCAATTCGAGTTCTGCTGTTACTTTCCTTAAGTGTTGCCGCTCTTGCTGGGCGCTCTACCAAACCCAACTTCATCTTCATCATTACCGACGATCAAGACTTACATTTGAACTCGCTCGACTACCAACCTGCTGTGCAGAAGCATTTCGCCCAGGAAGGTACTTGGTTCAAGAAGCATTTTTGTACCGTAGCACTATGTTGCCCATCACGAGTGTCGCTCTTGACTGGGAAAGCTGCCCATAACACGAATGTCACAGACGTCTCAGCTCCTTACGGTACTTCGAACTTAAAGGAATAAGCTAGGAATTGTACTGACTACTAGCAGGCGGATATCCTAGATTCATTAAAGAAGGTTTCAATGATGCTTATCTTCCCGTGTGGCTTCAGGAGGCGGGCTACAACACGTATTACACAGGAAAGCTGATGAATGGACACTCCACCTCTACATACGATGCACCGCGAGCCAGTGGTTGGAATGGTTCTGACTGTAAACACCTCATAACCACTACAGCAACGCTGTCTAGCCACTGACATCCACAGTCCTGATTGACCCCGGAACCTACGTCTTCTACAACTCAACCATGACACGTAACCACGACGTGTACAGAAACCTACCAGGAGAATACTCAACCGACCTCGTAGCCAACGCCGCAGTCTCCTTCCTAGACGAAGCCATCGCAGCACCAGACCGGCCTTTCTTCATCGGCGTCGCACCCATAGCCCCCCACTCAGAAACAATTACCAACCCACGCCCTACAAAGTTCAACCTACCCGTCCCCGCAAAGCGACACGAACATCTCTTCCCCGACGTAAAAGTACCCCGAACACCAAACTTCAACCCCTCAAAAGTAAGTAGTCGCACCTCTTCTACCGCAGTCCGCATCTCACACTCGTACCCCATCAGCCAGGAACAGCATCCTACTTCTCCACGCTCCGCCCGCTCAACGCCTCAGAAATCGCGTACAACGACGCCTGGTACCGCGCACGCCTGCAAACCCTCCAATCCGTCGACGACCTCATCGAGTCTATCATGAACCGTCTGAGCAAAAACCCCGAGGTACTGGAAAACACTTATCTGATTTATACAACCGACAACGGCTTCCACATCAGCCAACACCGGCTCCCGCCCGGTAAATCCTGCGGCATAGAAGAAGACATCAACATCCCGTTCTTCATCCGCGGCCCGGGCGTTGCTAAAGGCGCAGTGATGGATATACCGAGTAGTCATACGGATATCGTGCCTACGCTGTTTCATCTCGCTGGTATACCACCCCGGGAGGATTTTGACGGAGAGGTTATTCCTGTTACGGGGGAGATGCAGGAAAAGGGTGAGGGTGGGAAGAGTGAGCATGTTAATGTTGAGTTTTGGGGGGAGTATCTTGTGGAAGGGAATACGTTTTATGGGCGGGATGTGTGGGCAAACAATACGTATAAGACGGTGAGGGTGGTGGGGGAGGAGTATGATTTGAGTTATACGGTTTGGTGTACGAATGAGCGGGAGCTTTATGATATGAAGGTTAGTCTCCTTTTTCTTTGTTCTCTCTTTCTTTCCCTCTCTTTAGTTCCAAGGCTTGGGGAAATGCGTACTAACAAACCCAACAAGACCGACCCCTATCAACTCACCAACCTCCTCTCCACACCCAACACAACCACCTCCTCCAGTGCATCCACATCCTCCTCTTCCTCCCTCACCTCCACAAACTCCTACCCCATCCTCCCCCTAACCGCCCGCCTCGACGCCCTCCTCCTCACGCTCAAGCGCTGCAAAGGCCGTGTGTGCACGCGACCATGGGAGAAATTGCATCCCAAGGGTAATGTACGCAACCTGAAAGATGCGATGCATGAGAGGTACGATGTGTTTTACCTAGAGAAGCAGAAGAAGGTTAGCTTTGATGAGTGTGCCAAAGGACAGATTTTGAGCGTTGAGGGGCCGCTGGAGCCGGTGGCTTGGAGGGAGGAGTGGGATGAGTGGAGTTGGGCTACGTAGATGATGGAGATGGGTTGGGTGGGGTGGGAGGATTGGATGGTAGGAGGATTGGGAAGAGAAGGTGACGATTGGAAAGGGAGGGGAGTGATGTGTCGTGAGAGTGATGATGGATGTTTCTCTCCCCATCTGCAAAACAACTGCGAATAAAGAAATCTGAGAAGGAAAGGAACAACGCCCAAGTCCCAACTCGACCCCAAAAACGGGATATGCCTCCCTTCTTCGAAGAATCCGAATTCCCACCACATCCGATGACATAACCACCCATCCATTCATCCATCCACAGCACAAGCCGCACAAACCACACACCCACCTATCCACCCATCCACCCCAAGCGCCCGGTACCGCCGACAAACATATCCAGCTGAAACTCCCCTCTCCCCCCACCTTCACCAGCATGTAACATCGCCCTGTGATCTGAAACACAACACCGGTATCAGGCCACCCAATATTCATGGAGAAATCCATAGTTTTTTCTCCCATGCTTTACGACTCAGGAGCCTCAGCTCTCGTGGTCGCTCGCATATACACGACTCAGTATACCCGGCGTCGATCACGTGTGGGGTCACTTAATCTATTGAAAGAACCTTGGAATAGCGAACAAGGCTCATCGGCCTGATTACCTGCCAGATGAGTGATATTACGGCCGAGGCCGAATGTTTCAGGTTACGGAGGTATTGCTCACACACTATTTTCTGAGACCATTGGAGTTATGTATCAGGTCACGAAGATGGTTGGCTGGTGTGTAGTATTGGGATTGGCATTGCCTTTAGGCTTATTGGGGTGAATGATAGTAGCGCAGTAGTAATAGTAGTGGTAAGTAAGGTTCAGGCGGGTGGGCTTGCATAGGCGGGTTTGTAGTGGACGATATATTGGCAATATGGAGGATTGGAGGGGTGAGTACATATGATGTGGTGGTGGTGTGTGTCTGGGATGTGAGATCGACGATACACAGTAGATATGCGTGAATATCAAAAAGTTGATTTTGCAATCGAGGTGGTGCATGTTCGGCCGGTGGATCAAAACCCCCCCAAAGCGTTCGGAGGAATTGACAGGTCACATCACAGTGCACGCAATGGCCCGTGAGGGCGGAGAAGAGGAAGTGTCTGTGTGGTTTCTCTGTGTCGCCTGCCACACTTGCCGGTAGAAATCGCTTCCGCGCCAATGGTAGCTCAGGGTGCGACGCTTTTTATAGCTCTGGGCCGACGGGTGGAGAGGGATGCTTTGCATGGTCGTGCAGGTGCAAAGTGTGGCTTGCAGATGGCTGGGGAATGTGTATTGCGCGCCGCGCTGAAAACTCGACATTTTGTGTCAAAACTTGCATTTGGTAACCGGCTTGGCTGCGATGTCTTGTTGTCGTGTGACTGACGGTGTGGTGTCGCGACATGAAGCCTCTTCAGACGTCATAAAATGTATGTATAGTAACGTCCGGATGTTTTTTGTGGTTGCTGAATCGCTGAGTCGGTTAGTAGTGCGCTGGCTTAGTGTACGCTGGAGCTATGCTGAGGCTACGCTGAAAAGGCGAATAGGCCATCGGAAAAGACCGATGCGACGATGGACGACAGATGCAAGTGGAGAGGTGTCTTGTAACCCTAGTCGCAGAACCCCAGAGAAAACATGGCTGCATGGGTAGCCCTAGATGCACGGTCGGCTGCAAACTCCCAGGGTAAAAGGACCTTAATCCTAAGAATAGCCACCACGGATCTATGACAACCAAACACCAGCTCGACGTAGTGAGGTGGCTGAAGGAAGACTAGCCTGCGAATACACATGTTGTCGCATGAACCTGCTTTCGCGCATTCCGCTATGTCGTCTAGTAGAGTTTTAGCCTCGGTGGTTGCAAGAGGTAGCTGGTAGGTAGGCGACGGGTGCCGCCGCGATGCCACTGGTTCCTGGTTTAGAACTCGTATCTCGTGGCAGCTACTTGTGCTCCACCACGCGACGGTCGCGACGGTATCGCGCGTATAGACAACGTCATAGGTACAGCCCTATGGGATGTCGGCGACGAAATCGCAGCTGCTGTGACGATATCTCGATATGTGGATGCAGGCTGTTGTGTCAGGCGCCCACCAGCAGGGTCGCGTAATTACTCAGTTACTGTATAGGCCCCGCCAGCAAGCATTCTCCGCTGCATGAGATATTGCCAGACGCGGGGACATTGAATTACCCAGTACCTAGGTATTGCGATGGTGTCGCCCACTGCCTAGGCGAAGTCACAGGCGAAGTCACCCACGAGTGGGAGCGGAAGTCACGCTTATTCATCGCGCGGCGCCCTTCCGTCGATAGCGGAGACAGGAATAGAGCGAGGTCCGCCGCCACTGCTCGGCGCAACTGGATGCGAAGGAGCGGTATGAGCATAGCGGCGTGAGGATGGGCCAGCGTAGTATCGATGGAAAATCAGCGCGATGAGAGTGTAGACCCTTTTTGCTAAGGTCTGGTGACAGGTGACGCACGGAGGGCTATTTTTGACCGCGAGATATTGAGGGCCCCGGCTTCCGCAGTGTTTAGCGATCGCTGGTGGCATCGCATCAGCAACGTCAGTCTGATTCGACCGACGTCGCTGGCAGCGTCCAGCTTCGCATTTCGCGTTGATGAGATCTCGGGCATCCATGTCGCCCGTGGTCGCCCGTCACGCCCGTCACGCGTGGGCGCTGCCACCTCACTCAGGGCTCTGGAGCTGTCTGAAAAATTAGCAGCGCGCGCGCCCCGAAGCTGACCCGGCGAGCAAGCATGGCGGCCTCCTTCACCCACTATTCCGCAGGCGGCTTCCAACTACCCGTTACAGCATGGCCAGCGAGCTATCCAGGTGCTACTGGTCGATCGTTCTCCACGCACGGCCCGCGCAGCTGTTGGCGTTTCCTCGGTCGTCGGACCTGAATGGCCGTTTTTCACGCCTCTTGCGCTCTGAGCCCGAGCCCCAGCTGGAGCGGCTCATGCACCTGCACGCTCAAACGTCTCCGTCCCAAGCGGATTGACAGGGGCTTTGACCAGAGGGCCACCAAAGGCTGCTTTCTGCGACATGGCCGTCGGCGAACTAGCACCTTCACACTGCACCCTAGCCCTGGGCTCAACCCTCGCCCGACAGGGGCCGCTTCATTCATCCAAACACGTCCACCGTCTTTGAGGGACGCCGTGCTGCATGTCTGAAAGCGCCCTGCCGACTGCGAGGGTTCACGTCTCGCTGGAACCTTAATCCCCACGGGAGTTACACCGGGGCTATGTCATACGAGCAAGAGCCAGCCGGTGCCATCTGGCAATCAGTCACTCCATCGTCTGTAGCTCCCGCAAGCTTCTCTGCCCTCCCTGCTAGCCTCTCCCGTCTCGCGGGCTGCCACCCAAGTCCCTCTTCCGCCGCTCGTGGCGTCACTGCTATTTGTGTGGACGCTACCTCAGGCTAACCCTACCTGGCCCCGTTTCTCGACGTTTGTCGTCTTTGGGACCGAGCACAAGTCACCCTGCGCTTTTGCCCGCATACCACCCAAGTCCCTTCTTCAGCCTGGCGAGCCTCTAGTCCATAGCCTTGTCCTCATCCTGCATGGTCATTGTGCAGGGGGTAGGTTGCAGACGAGCTTGACCACTTCCGCTGTCACGTCGTCCTGTCGTACCCTCTTAGCCTGTCCGCCGGAGGTATTGCTGGCCTTGCGTCAATATCTCTCCAGCCCTAGAGCTATCTAAGCTCATCCCATCTGCACTCTGCACTATATATCACCAGAACGCCCACGAACAGCCTCCAAATCACCACCCTGTCCAATTTAGTCACCGGTTTCGACCCCATTACCCTCGCTTTATCAACCGCTCGCCAGATCTACCGCCCGCATATACACAGCCCCTCGTCTATCCCACCTTCCCGTCCATCTCGCATACCACACAACAAGAGAACACTGCCTGCGACTGATCCTGTGCCCTGACGTGCTACCACGACCACGCCGTACGGTCCACTTCCCACTCTCGCTAAACTACTTCATCCTCCTCTTGAAAAATGGCTGGTCCCGGTGGAGGCCCTTCAAGGCGCAGCCATACCAAGTCCCGAAAGGGCTGCAAGACGTGCAAGAGGCGGCATATTCGCTGTGATGAAACATTCCCGCAATGGTAAGCACCAACACTTCTTTGTCTACGACTCATGTACTAACATCTACCAGCCGCAACTGCACCAAGCACCAGGTTCGCTGCGACTACATGGACAGTCCAACTGCCATGATGCCAGAGTCTCCCCAGTCTCCTCAGCAGCCCAACCTGCTCTGGACGCCCGAGATCGAGGCCACCATCGAACTCTGGAGACAGACGGGAGAGTTTCCTTTCCCCGAGCTCCGAGTATACCCACAGCCGCAATGGCGCGCCTTGACGACGGTTGACCTCCGTCTGGTGCACCATCTTGCCTCTATTTCGAATGAGATGTTCAGAAACAGGACCTCGAAATCGACCCTCTGGACCGACATGATGCCCAAGTACGCACCTACCACCCCAAGCGACTACGCCCAAAAGCAACACTAACGTTTCTAGATTCTTGAGCATAGCCGCAACCCATCCATTCGTTATGCACAGCATCCTCGCCTTCTCTGCCTCGCACTTGGCCTGGATCTCTCAATCAACCGAAACCCGAAACCTCGCATTCCATCACGCAAGTCTTGCTCTCAAGGGCTTGCACGACGGCATCACCAACTTTACCAAGCACAACTCAGATGCTGTACTTGCGGCGTCTCTCCTGCTTGCATGGCAGGCGACAGACTGGTAAGGACTACCCGAATATATTGGGGTAATCAAAACTGACGCAGTCATTTAGGCGAGGCTGGGCTTCTCTAGTCACAGGCACGAAGACTGTAATTCAATCCATGCAACCCTGGAGACATGAGTCTCTGTTCGCCGACTACATCGCAGAGCACACGCCTATGCCAAACCGACACTTTATGAACCCGATCAGTACCCCGATATCGCCAGAAGCACGAAGAGAGCACATGAACGCCCTGGTCGATATCCACGCCTCCCTCCAACGACTACAGCCCTACCTCACTCGCAACGAACAGGAATCGAAATGGGTGGACCAACTCAAGGGCTACCTCGACCGCCTGCGATCGTCTAACCAGCCGCAAAGCCCGGAGGAACAGTTTAACCAACTGTATGCATTACGGAAGTGGCTGTTCTGGGTTCCCATTTCACTTCTAGCTGCGAAGCGTGGAGACGTCAACGTCCTGGTTGTTCTGGCTCACTTCTACGCTACTGCGCTAGCCTTGGAGCCAATGTTCCCGGATGTTGCTTCTGTCTTTGTCGCGGACCTTTCCCTTCGCCCATTGGAGGAAATAAATCAGCTGGTGCAGAGTTTCCAAGACCCTCGATACGATGCGCGCATGCAGACCATGTCCTATCTGGTGCAATTTCCTATCGACATGGTCTCGTCTTATAAGACCCGGCGAGAATGGTCTAGACAACAGATGACATCTATTTCGCCGATGCAGCAGCAGTCGGCCTACGCACTGGAGAGCATCAACCTGGATCTGGAAAACCACATTGCACAATACAGCTACGGCCAGAGCCTGTCTCCCGCGTTTGCGCCATCACCGCTCACGTTCCTTCCCCATGGCATGGCTTCTGCACCGACGTCACCGTACCTCGAAGTCCCGCGATCTGGCACCGTCGACACGTATGGCACAGCTAGCAGCTACGCATCGTCGAGTAGCTATGCGTCTCCGCTGGGGTCGCCTGCAGCGCTGCTGCCGCCATACTCGGCCCCACAAGAGCATGCATTCGCATTCGGAATGCAATCTGGTTATCCCAGCGGGTTCGTGGCTACACCTATCTGGACGTGAACGACGCGCTGAACGATCCCCCAGGAACCAAATGACTACTCCGATGCAGATTGTCGCTTCTCAATCACATACTCCCGCGCTGGACGATGTAGATGACAAAGGCCAGGCGTCCACTGCGGGGTACCTTCCCAGCCAGTACAACCACGCCTGAGAGCACCATGTCGGCGGAAATTCGAGGAACCATGCGCACGCAACGAAACCTGACATCCGCCCGGCCCGTCCTCGCTGTATCCACAGGTGTGCGAGACGAACAATTTCCGATCGATTGATCTCTGTCAATCATGACACCCGAGTCGGACCTATGACATGCCACCACTGGCACGGTGCTGTGGCTTTCCGCCGTAAGCCGATCGCGGTTTGGCTGCTGCGGCGCTTCGGCGCAATATCCGGAGAGACGCAAGGTGGACGGAACAACAAGTGGACATGTTTCGCACCAACATGCAACGCGCGCATCGTCCCCTGTTATGTCAGCCGCAGTTGGACCGGAGTTCGCTACATTGTAGGAAAAGGCGCATCGAGCTGCGGGACTGATGCCCGGCGTGGAGGAAGCCTGACGAGGCTCTCACAGTACGCCACATAACGACATAACGGAAAGCTTGCATAGCGCAGCGAACGAACAAGCACTCTCAGGGAAAACGTCTTCCTCATTGAGCGTCGTCCGCACTTCCCCGAGTACAGAGAAGAGCAAGGATACTTAGGCACCAGCTAGATAGCAATGCACAGAAGAATTAAGGTTGTCCAACACTGTCCTAGTTTCTCAGCCCTAGTCCTAGTTTCTCCATGTGATGGCCAGGGTCTGCCCTGCATGCTCGCGTGAAAGATGGACAGGTCAGCTACCAATTTTAGCCTCCTGCCGCCAATCAAGACCGAATCCCCCACCATCGCTTCCCATTATCAATCATCAACCCAGCACTGCGGGTTTACGTACAAGCATGTTGCCGACAAATGCAGTCTCGATTCAGCGCAATAGTTCTCTTCCAATGCCGTCCAAGACGTAATTCCCAGGTTTTCCCGGATGGGTAGACCCTGACGAAAGAAAGGATAATAGTTAAGGATCAAAAGACAACGGCCGCGCTAAGGTATGACCTACAGCGTACAGTAGGCTCGAGCTTGATGTCATACCAGTGCGCTGGATTTCGCTTTTCGCGGGTAGCGGGATAGGATTTGCTCACTCGCCTAGCCTGGCTAACGCGTACGAATCGTCACACCGTTCTCTCTCACCAGCCACGCAACAGGTCTGTCTGCGCCAACCTTGTTTTGTGTGGGAATGCGAAAATGCTGTGATGGCTGCACCGCCACAGAATGCTCCGGCTTGGCAGGCTACTTGTTGGTGCAGAGACCGGTCAACGTTTAGGAGATAGGGCTGATATGGTGTGTTCGAGGGGAGTTGCGCATTGAAATGTCGATTGGTCGTTTTTGCGTGCGGCGTCAGGCGTTTGGAGGATTCCAATGCATAACCATAACGACACAACGGGAGCGGCATCCATGTCAGCCACAGCATGCAAAGTGGAAGGTGCAAGCGAATTCCTGTGACTTTCTCTCGCAATTATTCCACTTTCTCGCTGCCTTCCCCATTTCCATCGCCAGCCCATCACACACTTGCCGTCGCAACACTTGCTTGTCAATAAGAAAGGCTGCCTTCGGCTTTGCGACCCCAAAGCGGTTCACCGACAATTCCAGCACTTTGTTACGTCTTAGCTAATAGTGCTCACGCCAGGGTCTCCAGGGTTGTTCTTGGATTGGGATTGCGAGAACCATCTCCTCGGCATCTCGGTACTCGAGCATTTACAAGGCATATCCATGGTCTGTCCGAAGAGCGCGAGAGAGAGAGAGCTACCCGGTAGTGTTGCAACTTGCAGGTCAAAAAAGTTTGGGTCGTCTGCTGGCCAGCTGCTTCAGAACATCCCAGATACCTTAATGTATTAATGTAATCTATGTCCTATTTGCTAAGGCGCTAGTCTAGAAGTAGTTTTTTCTATCTTATAATCTTATAACGCTACTACCTACCTAAATAGAAAAGCACTGCAAAAGCTACTAACCTAATCTCTATTACTAGCTCTAATTACCTTAACTACTATATTTGCCTTAGTTAAACTATACGCTAGGCCTAAACGTAGTAAGTACTATATTTACTAATACCTTACACTGCTTATACGCTATTACTAGAAAGTTTATCTTATTTAAAAAAAGCTCTTAGCCTATAGAGACCTATAAAAGTAGCGTGTCTAACGTAGTAAGCTCTCTATTATAGAGATAAAGATAGCCTAGTACTATAATATTATTAGTAACTCTACTTTAATACTCTAGTAAATTATGTACTATCTTTAAGCGTCTAGAATAGAAGCTTTAATATATTAAGCGCGTATAAGCGCTTTGCTAGTCTAAGTAACTTACTATCTCTCTAGCTATAGAGATAATTAATATATAGAGTAAGAAAGTAGATAAACTTCTATTAGAGAGAGAAGTTAAGGTGTATAGCGTTAAATAGGTCTACCTAAGCTAAGCTTATTATAAGAGCTAGGTACCTAATATTATTTTAAGAAAGATTCTAATTGCTTATTATTATAATAGAAAAGAGAAGAGAGTAGTAAAAAGTGCTCTTTTTATAAGAACTTTAAGCTTTAACTCTAGTTCTGTATAAGCTATTGCAAGACTTATTAAACAACTTATTACGTATTTATTATAGAGTTATCCTTAGCTACTATAGTTAAATATAGAGACAACTATTCTAACAAACTTTAGCAAACTATAGTTATTAACTTACTAACCTACTAACGTACACACCTAAAGTTCTTTGCGAAAAGACTTTAAATTCGAGCGCGAGCCCACAAGAACATCCCAGATAGCAGTTGCATCATGGGAGTCCGGCAGGTTGCTTAGCCGCGTCCCTGGTGTCGAGTTAGCGGAAGGACGATGGACCAGGGCAGGCGAGTAGAAACTCTGTGCACGCGCTTCCTTGCTTCCTCCTCCTTTCTCCAACAAACGTGCCTCCCCAATGCGAGAGGGCGACCCACAAGAAATTTCCGCCGTTCCTGAGGGACGCTGTTCAAGCGGCTCCGCTCTCTTGGAACGTTTGGGCTCCGCTGTCTCCATCGCGCCCTACACGTTTTTCTCATCGCTGGCCGCTGAGAGTCGGACGTCCAGGGCATGTCCCCCACTCTCCCGTGGCCCACGGCCTCCGTGGTGTGGGCTGTTGCGGTGCTATTATGCCGAGATCTCGTCTCGAGGATGTGGAAATGGAGTAGGTTTGCATAAATGATCACTCATCACCTCCACCAAAAGAATCGGAACTTTGCGAACTATCGAATGATGCAGATGTTTTTCCACTCGCCATAGTATCCTCTTTGTCGCAGCACACCATGACACTCCAAAATTCTGACCTGGCAGAACGCAACGGGCACTACCCGTAGAGTACCAGCGCGCTGACTCGAGTCTCACTCGACGTTGGTTCTTGTTCTCACCGCACTTGGAATCCACCAACCACCGCCCGGGGCTCGGATCTGGCTTTTGTCCGGCTTCCGAAGGGAGAGAGAAGAAAACGTGACGCGACGATCAACCACCAAACCGAAAAAAAAAATGCGTGAGCTCGGTCGGCCGAAGGATGCGCACCTGTGCTCGCGGCACCCTGCCAGCGCTCACGCACCAGCACCTGCAGGAAAGCAGATCTCTACTGTCTGACAGCCGTGCAGCCCCAGCAGCAACCCCCCGATTCCTACTAATACCGAACAGGTCATTGATAATTTCTATTCTGGGGATCAAGCGTGCATGGGTGGGTGGGTGTGTGAGCCTCAGCGTGGTCATTGTTCATGTCGAGCCGAGGCGGAGGGGTTGGTCGGTCGACTGTAGGTACATCATGTACTTGTGTGGTACATGAACCTAGGCGTGATGAAGCCGAATGCTGGAGAAAGTTCCGAAGCCTCGACGATATGATCCGCGCGTACATAAGGGGTGGCCGAACGAAGGAAGAAACGAGTAGCCTCGCGTCTGGCACGGACACCCAGAGCTGCGTTAGACTGTGTGGCTGGCCTGTCCCCGACTTGTGTCGCGCTCACTACCATCGCCATGGCGTCGTTTTCGCGGAGAATGCCACACGATGCCAAAGTTTGTTTTCCTCTGGTTCACACACCTCGGACAAGCACGATCCGATGGGTTCTGGCGTTTCTGGCGCTCTTCTAACGCCGCCCGCGTCGCATTGCCACGTTTCTGGTGCCATGCCCGCGCCCGCCAAAAAAAAGTCTTTGGAAGCGAAAGCCGACCGTCGACGCTGCTAACTAAATAAGTTCGCGAAACTAACAACCCAACTGCCTAAACTCTACGTCGACGACTCCAACCATCAGCACGCGGAGACATCTCCTACACTACACACACACCTTTTTCGCCCGCGAATCTGCCTGAACTGATTGCCGGAGGAGCAACCCCACGATCGTCATTATCAGTCGATTCCCGCATTTCTCTCCTTCCGACCGCCTACGCCCACCTCCGATAACTGTTTAGTCTTGTTTGGTCGGGGAGCTAAGCCTCACCTTTGTATGCTTTCCATGTCTCCAAACCCCTCCGAATTGGGGTTTTGGGGGAAGGGACTAGGCTGGATGCGGGCATATCTAAGACGGGGGGAGTTGACCCGCTGGATGGTAGATCTGCTGGTACTGTGCATGCGATGCGACTGCGACTGCGATTGCGATTGCGACTCTGCTGTGTTACTATGTACTGCTATTGACAGTAGTTAGGATGTTACCTTACGGTGAGGTTGCAAAAGGATCAGCGAATACACTGACACGTAGCGTGTGTATTTGGATGGGACTGTGTGTAGGATCGACGGGGTAGACAGGTAAGGAGTAACGATTCCGTACAACGCATATCGTGGCATCATAGCACCCACACTCATGGCACCGCTGCCTTCGCTACTACTAAACACACATTCATCCCAGCCCAAGCACCTCAAAAAATCTAGTGTCCAACGCGTGGCAGGCGTGAAACATAGCCGTCGACGATCTTTCTCTCTGCGTACAAATGTCTAAGACATGATTCGTACATCGTACATCGACAAACCTCCCAAACCCAACAAGCCTTCCTAAACCCTTCCTAACCCTAGAAAACAGTGGATAAGCACGGTCTCCTCTCGGTCTTACATCCCTCGCAAGTTGGGCGAACTACGTTAGGCAACGTGACTGGGTGTCGTACGCGGTGTTGATCGCTTCGAACGCGACGCGTAGCTTTTGCACTGGCACGGAGTAGCTTTTACTCGGTACCGTCATACATTCTCGTATTCACGGCACGTCCCATTAGCGCGCGCTGCCCATGTACGCACTTGTGAGGCTGAAATGTACGGTAGTGGAACGTCGGTAGGGGGACACTTTTTTATAACTCCGAAATACGAGGTTGGCGCGAAGTGCCGGTAAGGGACGCTGAGGACATGATTGGAGTATTGAGAAATCTGATGGTGTTGGCTGTGTATATTTCTGTACGGCGTACGTTGAATGGTAGGAGCTGAGACGTTAGCTTCGGGTGTGTGGTTACGCTGATGTAGCTAGATACGCGAAATGCTATGCAGATTGTTTTGGGCGATGATGGGATTGTTGAGGTCTCGGCCGAAGGAGTGGTCGATGTGGGGTGGTATCTTTTATATGATGGTATGCTTGTCTCTAGCTTCCGTAGAGAATCGGAAATAGCTTTTACATGTGCTGCGAATGCATGGTTCTGCTTTGTACTGCTATACTTTTTGCGTGTGGAAAACATGTTAGTCGGAATCAAAGTTGGTAATTGGGTACAGGTGCTGCGATTTTCATGGGCCATCTTGTCGGGGATATGTTGACGAGGAAAGCTCTTCGGACTTGCCGATGATAGGCATATATCCTGCCGTTTTCGTGTCTTTTTCTGAGACAGGGAGTAGTGGGTGGATGCCCTGATCTTCGAAACGGCGGTAAGAGAAGAGATGATGTAGTTGATCTAGTAGTGGTGCTGGTCAGGCGTTGTCGAATCGAGATTCATTGGAAAAGTGAGGCACCCCCCGGGTACTTGGAAGTGAGAAGAGCTTCATGTATAGAGATGCTCCAGAACAGCTCCCAGAGGAAATTCAGCATAGTGGAACGAACGAAAAGGTATTGTATTAACCCCCGAGATGCTGCAAATCATCACTCTTGTCTGCAAACATGCTTCCATCAATATGGCAGCCCGAGCGGCATACCAGCCCATATGTTGTCATGTGAACTAGCCCCAAACACCAACTTCTCAAAGTGAAGCCTCAGAAACTTGAGGAACCCAACGAAGTATGAACGGAAATCATACACAAGATAAAGAAGCGCAGCAAACAAAGCGAACGCCTGGTCCACCTCCGTGATCTTAGAAGACATGTGTGGCATAAAGCCGCATCTCGGTCCCTCGACATACATGCATGAAAGTGAGCAGAAGTAGAGGCCGTAAAGCCCTGCGATGGCGAGTGCGTAGATTGATGCAACGGCCCACCAGGTTATAGTACCCAGGCTAGGTAGTTGCGGAGCGATAGCGTAACTGTACTGAAGACACCAGGAGGTAGTCATTCCTATAATTCCCGTTGACCATACCAAGGGGCCTGGCCATCCATTTTTAACACCTCTATTATTCAACACCATATCGATGATTTGTATGATCGAAGGAAGGACGAGGCCCGTCATTATGATCAAGTTGCGCCTTCGGCATGATGTGATTGCCTCCGTGGAAGTATATTCGTGTATCGACGACAGGCGGACAAACAGCTGTGTCCCCGCATGTAGCATACCGACATTTAAAACTGCTAGTGCTGCCTGTAGTTGGTGCAATTGATTCCAGAGTGATGTCTCTTGTTGATTGAGGACTACTGTAGTATAGGCGAGTTTAATTTCGGCTTTTTTAAGTTGGATCGTAAGATCTGTCGTGGTAGGAATTGTGTAATAGTCCCATAGTCCAGGGAACGATCCTGTCATATTACTGAGTTCGATTTCGGCTCCCAGTATTTGATGCGTGATGTTCTTCGTTTCTGGGATTGTGTCCACTTCCCATACTCTATAATTGTCCGAATCCGATGGCCAGTGCCTTTGGAAGATCAATGTATCATTCCCGTTTGTGAAACTTATGAAGTGTTCCCGATCTAACCTCTTCTTCTTGGAAGCCAGTTCATCAAACTTTCGTCCCAAGAACAGAAATCGGGAAGAATCCAGGGCTGCCCAATTCATGTATAGCGCGTACGCGATGACGTGGAAGTTGTGCGTGTAGTCCTCGAGCAGGTTCGGCGCCCAAGATGCTACAAGGCTGATGCACCAAGCTGCCCATCCTCCTGGACCATAGAAACCGCTAACCTCAAAATTAGAAGGTCCGTATTCAGTTCCATTTCCGGAAAAGGCAATGCTGGTCATGGCGATGAAACATGCAGGCGCGTGCTATTGAGCAAAAGCCGGGAGATGACAACGATAACAGTAAAACGAGACGCAATTACGTGACGCCGCGTGAAGACTACACAGAGGATAACGGCAGTCAAAAGGAGAGATACAGTGGCATGTATTCAGCAAAAGTTGAGCGAGGATGGCGACAGATGTATGGATCGATGATGCTCGTGGCGCGCCTCACTGCCTCACTGTCAGCTCGACTGCGGAGGGGCTGAGCAACCCCGCCTCACGCATCTGGAAGGCAGCAACGACCAAGCCACTTCCTGCACGTGAAAGCGACATGGTTGCATCATTGAAGATATGTCAGTGGTGGAGCGTCTTGTAGCTACCTGGGTACCTTGACCGGCCGTCGCTTTTAAGGCCACTTTTGGGACCGGAAGTATATTGCTACACGATTAGCACAACGCCACCGTCATCGCCTCTTCACTCCTCTTTACTCACAGAGCGAACTTCGACATATGTCGAATTGCTGATCATCTTGCCGCAGGATTGCAACATGGTTCGCAGAGAGTTCTCGGTGTTGGAGCGTAATCTCCACGGCTTCACATTGTAGCCACACGAAGAAAGCGAGGCGGGCAAACGTGGCTGATCTCGAAAACTGGTTTGCTCTTTGCGTAGCCGCTTTCCGTTCGTGATCGCGGTTTCGTAGACTTCGAGAGGGCTTGACATGTTGCGAAAGCCACGGTGTGGTCTACAGATGAGAAAGCCTGGAAGGCGATGGTAAACACAACATCAAGAGGTAGGGACAGTTCGCGAAGCTCTTTCTTCGTGCATCATACACGTGGCTTCTTTCTTCTCTCCCTCGTTCCTTCCTTCTGTTCTCTCCCCCACCCAAACATCAAAATAACAGAATCATTAAATGGTGGAACAAGATTGTAAGCGACGCGCCATTAGATATGCGAAAGGTAGTCTTACAGCTTGCAAACGCACCAGCTTTTCTGCTACTGCCAATAAACCCATATAAAGCTCTGCCCTCAGCGTGTACCTCGATTCCAAGTGGAACGATCAACCAAAAACGCATGTGAGTTCACTCTTTCCACGTCTGACTAAAAGACACATGTTCAAGTTCACACCCCGACTCTTCCCCAGAAAGCTGAGCCTAAACGCGCACAGCAGCAAATTTCGCATCCTCCAACTTCTTAAACCCAATCTTCATCGCCTCTGCCCGCATTATCCTCGCCCATACATTCGGATAAAACCTGATATCGTGACTATATCCAACAGGTGTCTGGTGCAGACAGAGACTCTTGTCTAAAGTTGCACTGTTGGCTCCCTCTCGCTCATCAATCCTGGCCTCCAACTCAGTGACAAACCTGACGGCGATATCAAGGGGTACGCGCAGGATATCAAGGCCAGTGACATCGTCTCACTCGATGGGCAGAGCGAATGGCTTGAGAGGATCCAGAGAGATGTGGATACCGGTGCTGGTACGACTTGTTACTCCGATAAGAATGACGAGCACGGTCTGTGTCCTCGCTACTTCGCGTAGACTAACGAAGCCATCTGTTCCTCCTTTAGCTCTTGAGTCACGGCGGTCGCATACGAGGATAACGGCAGGGAGAAGCGGATGCATCGAATAGTTATCCATATCCAACGAGATACGCCGTGCTTGAGCACAAAGCGATGAATGTGCCTTCAAAATATTTGGTAGTCTTGATGGACCCGTACCCGCAACCCTCACGGGCGCAGCGAAAAAATGGCCAAACTTGATATTTAGCTTAACACAACTTCGACGCCATTCTTCGTATATAGCCGCAAACACACCGCCAGACATGCAAGTCTTCTCCGTGGCGTGGGGCGCACCTGTCTGCGCAGACTGGAGCCAATAGAATCTTGTAGGTTTGTTGCATAGCTCCTTTGCCATTTCGCCTACGGTGCCTTTAACGTCACGAAGATCTACACGATAGCGGTCAATCGAGGTCCAGATCACTTTTTGCATCCAGCGGAATCGTGCTTCTCTTTGGAAGTGCCAGGAGCGTTTTAGGTCGGCGAGGATGAGCGATTCTGCTAGCGATTCGAAGATGATCGCGGGGTTGCGCCATGGGTATGGTCGTCCGCCCATGAATTGTTCGTGGACATTACTATTGTGCTGCAGAAGGTATTGAACGCGGTGGCGGTTTTTTGTGCGTTCAGGAGGAACTGAAAAGAGATAATGCTCTCCAACAAATTGAGCGAGCGCTAGGTCTTCACTTTGGTACGCCAAGTATGGCAACCTGGAAGAGTACTATGGGTCTCTATGGAGACCGAATGTGTACGTTCGTGCGATTTGACAGTAAGAGAAGTACAATTTATATTGGTAGACGGCGTATTTGGTGCTCAGTGCCGAGATTGGAGATAGAACGGAGTAGCTAGTCTTTGCCAAAGCCCTAGGTTAGTGACTTGCGTTCGTGGGCATATCGGGATGATAAATAGAACTGGCCTTTGAGTGTGAGAGCGTGTGTATTGACAATCCAACCAACTCATCGCTTTACTACTACAATCCAAAAGCTACCACATGAGTAGCCTAAGCCAGCCAAAGCAATCCAATTTGACCACGCTTCAACGCACATCGATCCAATCTATCCCTTTCAAAAAACGCCAGCAACAACAGTATTCGTGTGCTTGATCATTCGTGACTCCTCCCAGAAAGCAAGCAAAAATAAACGTAACAATGCTCGCTTCCAGAACGCCAGATAGGATGGGCCATAACAAATCAGGCCGCTCAAAGACATGTTTCGCTGCCACCCATGCAGTCCATGGAGAAAGTCCCCACAGCGGTGCGTTCGATCCATAATGATCCTTCGCAATGAGATGGACCCGGCCCCAACAAAGATAGGAAAAAAGGAAAAGTTGAGCGATAGGGTATAGTGGAAAGACGCAATCTTCCTCTCAGATTCGTCAAAACAATGGAGAGTAGAGTAACACAAAGGAAAAAATGACTTCCAGCTCATCTAGCGGGGTCCACGCGGTCTCACACCAGCTTCCGTCGCGCTCCTCACTCTGATAGCAGGACGCCGTATCTCCGGTGTATCAGCCATCGCGGCATCATAGCTCGGAACAGGTGGACTTCTTTCCCCAGACTGCTGCTGGTTCTGTAGGAGCGGTGCTCGCTCGTCCCAGTATCCGTTTCTTTCGTGGTCGGCCGTGTTGCGCAGGTTGGGCGAGCCAACAGGACTACTGTACTCAGGAGGGAGTTCGCCTGGTGACAGGAGACCAAGACCCTGGCGTTGGTCTACGGGGATTGTGGTTGTCGCGTGATCGTCGTGGCTAGTCCCTTCACCGACATCTTCGTTAGAATCGACCAGACTAAGGGCGGCTAATGAGATGTCGGTCGGACTGCGTTGCGGACCGGGACTCGTTGGCACTTGGCGTCCGAGACGCATTTGCTGGCTGCTGGAACGGCCGTGGCCAAAACCGGCTTGGATGTAGCTTCCGCCCATGCCTTCTCTTATGCCTTCGCGACCAGAGTCGAGGAGTATGGATCCTTGTTCGCTGCCGTAGGGAGGTGGGGGTGCGAGGCTGCCGGTTTGGGGGGCTAGACCCCATTTCTTGACGTTGGCTTCGATGAAGACGAAGCCCATTTGGCCGAAGTTGACGTGAACTTGGCACGGGCCGTTTGCGCCTACGGTGGGGAAGAAGTTTTGTGTCTTGAGTCCGTGGGCGACGTCGTCGAGTTTCTTTCCGTTTCGCGTGAAGAAGATTGTTCCCGTTCGAGGTCTGTATCCAACACCAATGACATCTCCTTGCACGTAAGATGGGCCGTAAGCGGAGGGTTGGAAGGGCTGGTTGTATCGGCGGTTTCCGTTGGACATGTATGATATCGAGGCTTTGTGGTATCCTGATAACTTTTAGTAAACGAAAGAAAGGTAGAGCGTCGTCGTCGACATACCTGGTAGTCTGAACAACGGGTACGGCTTCGTTGTGACGCCAATTGCAATGCTAGTGTTTTCGGGCTTCTCGTAGACCTTGGCTTCCCAGTAGTAGACTTCATTCTGTTTTGGTATTGGGAGGTTGCTCTGGACGCTGCACTCCGAGTCGAAGAACTCAATTTCAGTGCGACCTTCGACAAAGCAGTTGGCAATCTCAAGTTCGGGCTCGAATTCCCAGGCAGACACTCCCTTCTCTTGTATAGCCAGGAATTGCGATAGGGATATGTCGGTTTGAACGGACTCGGGCGGGTTTGCTTGCACAAAAGCTGTGGAGGTTAGCTGGTGCTCTTCATGCACAATAACCTGCCTGGCATACCTTTCGCTCTCATGTACTCTGTTCTTTGCAGGTCGTCCATATCCTCTAGCGCCTCGGCCTCCTCTTTGGCAAACTGCTGCTCGTCGTCATATTCACCCGGCCGCGTTATCCGGTCGAGGAAGATGCGTCCTGTGTTGGTGTAGCGGAAGTAGTAAACAATGGCGGCAATGATAAGGCACACGCCCGCGGCGCCCAGCACGGAGAATATGCCTATCATGATGCCCTTGGCCGTCGAGCCGAGAGTGTTGTTGTATCTTGATATCCGCACGTCATCGAGCTGTGAGGCCGGTTGTCCGGTAAGGATGGTGGCATGCGCAAAGGGCGCATTGCCGGTCGGGTAGTAGGATCTGGACAGAGTCGTGTGCGGCGAGCCCGCTTGCAGCGGTTCTTGAGGCAGCATGATCGAGTGCTATGGGGGTTGCGACTCGGCGAGGGCGGGTGCGATGGGCGCAGCAGCGCTCGTTCCGGGATGAAGTCGTCCAGTGGAGTCGCTGGACGGATCAGTGGGGGCCGGTAACGACTCGTTGACGTGCCGCGGCGGATGGCTGGCAGAGCTGGCGACAGGGCAGCGACGCGATGGGGCGTGGTGAAGGTGCGAATTGCCGTCGGTAGCAGTGCGCCGTCGTGGGTGAGGGTGAAGGAAAGGCGTCGAAGTGTGATGATGGATTGGCGTGATTGTGAGATCGGCGTGAGACGTCAAGTGCCTGACGCAGCTTGGCTTGGAATCGCGCGGCGCTTTGCCACCTCCGCCTGCACACGACACTCTGAGCCCCCGGTCCTGGATTCTGCCGATCTACCCGTCACGTTACAGATTCGCCGCGAAACACCACACTTGGGAAAATCAATACTTTCGTAGGCTTCAACGGCGTCCCTTAGCATTGCGCTGGCTCCCTTCGCCGTCTTGAAGCGGTAATCTCGACCATGGTAGTCGTCGCGCAGCAATCCAGACCGAAAAACCAACTCAGACTTGCATGGCCACGACATCATGCGTGCACTACTCTTCTAGAAGGCTGCGCGCCTTCTTACGACACAACAGAAATTGCTAGACTTGCATCACTCTCGGTTCTGGTCCCTCGCAAAAAGTAGACATATCGCTACTCCAGACATGCCAGAATAGACAGGCCAAATTTAGCACTTGACGCGATTGCTTTTGTTCAAGCGCGGGGAAATGCTTCTGAGGCACTTGATCCACTGGCGAACCCATGTCGTACAGTCCTGAAACACCAACATAGCAGAGCCGCCTTCAAAGGCGCTTCAGCAGCTAGTGTCTGTGCCTGATATCGGTAAGCCCTATCAATATCTCGTTACCGCATACATAATGAGTGGAGGCTCTTTCGTCTCGATGTCCTGAAGTCAGCAACATGGTTGCTCAAACTCTCTCATCATGCAAGGGGACTTCTTTGAGTTTCCGACGACTTCATAGCCTGTTGACATCATGTTGTGTTAAATGGCCGACTGCACTGGAATTTCGTCCCGCGCTTCTATCACACACAGCCTGGACATCAGTCTTGCGTTGTTCTACGGATAGGATGCCGACCCGCTCGTCATTGACGTCAATGATGTCAAAGCTCATACCCTGAGTAATCGATAGCGGCTCCAATACTTTAATGAGCAAGAAGCAAGAATAGTCATGAGTTGTCGAATAAGGCGTATGATACATGATTTGATAGCTTGGACGAAACAGTTGGAAGATTGTAGACAGACCATGCTCTCTCAAGGGAGGCGTAGATTCAGTGATGACTTCGTGCATGACCCAAAGGAGAGGAGTCAGTATTGACTATTGTCAGATGACATCGACCAACAGTACATTCGCGACGACGCTTGTTCGGAATAGTGTAACTTCAGACTGCATCAAGTCGCACGCGAATCCGGTAGTAGACAACTGTCCGTGGGGGTATTCATGGGCGTGATATTCTGACTTCATAGACGGCCCATGCAGACGCAGCTCATCGACGTAGGCTGTAGGTAGTTTAAGTTTGACACGAGCCCTCGTCGTTTGCCATCAATGAGGGATGGTGAGGTCCTGGCGACGCGTTCTTCTTTGTGGATCGGGTGTATCGCTTTCGTCTTGCTGGCAGCCATGGGGCAGTCGCGCTTGTGTAACTGGAAGGAGGCTCAACTGTACTATCATCATAGCACAAGAACCCAACATGCCCATGTCATGGTACACGCGAATCACGCAAGCGTCCAAGTGAGCAATGGATACTATCCGGAATCAGTCCTGTACCTCTCTTACAGTGGGTCATTGACCATCACGATGTGACTTCCGTTGTCGGCGCCTTCTGGCTCTTGACGACTGGCTAGTGTTGTCGACCTCTTACTGACACATGGGCTGTGCTGTACCTTGAGCGTGGAGTAATGTATTTCGAAGACGGGTAGTGTATTGCGTGACTGAGAGAAATGACTGAGCCCTGACGTTCTTGATGTTTTTGAGACTTCCTCACGGGGTCTCCGGAAGTGAGGTTGAGGAGTAAGGGTCATTGAGCTAGGAAAGTGAGACAACCTTGGAACAGGACCTCGGGAAGGAGCGATGGCGATGCACGTGATCTCCCTGAAGCACTCACATGACTTTTTAGGTGCTGCCCGGACGTCAATTCTCGACTGACGCGATACCGGACGGCGTTATTGAAGCAGGAGCACGATGCAGGTGCTGCGGTACGACGTGTGCTAAGAGCACCGACTTGTACAACAGACGGCTGATGACAGGTGCTGTTTTCGACTACCGCGCAATATCGACCATTGACATACCGTGTGAATGATGAGGCGCGATGAAGGCGACTTTGTTTGTTGGCGTGGAAGAGCTGGGGAATGTCTTGCACGCGTCTCGCAGTCACGTCGCCCTTTTCTACCGAGCCCGCCCGACTTGGGCGGTCGCAAGCAGGCACATCACCCCAGCAGACGCGCACTCACTGAGATTACGACCGCGCCCGCTTTATACCGCCCCTGAAGCTCACCGTCTCGGCCTTGGTAAAGGCTGACTGCGCTCGCATCCTCGACTCAGTCGCACGGCAGCTGCTCCTGCCTAGCTCACCGCCCGCTGCGCATAATTGGGTCGCAAGCAGAACCCACTGCACGTTACCGGCTCCCGCGTCATTCTCGAGCAAACTTGTTGCACTACACGCAAAATATTACAGCGAGGAAATAATTTGTCGGCCGCTAGAAAAACATGTTCGTCGCCTTGTAGCCCGCCCTATTGTCTGTTTCGCGTGGAAGGCTGGTGAGCACTGCCCCTCATTGTTCATTCGCCCATGGCTTTCCCCATCAGAGCTAACCATGAAGCGTACCAGCAGAACAAGCTTAAGTCGCCAGGGTCTACTCTTTTTTCCGCCTGCTTCACCTCCGCAGCGCAGCCCTGCTTTTCCGCACATACCCAATTCGAGGGTGCTACTAGACTCTCGCACACACCTTCCCCGCACTGCGAAGTAATCCACCGCAAATATGGCGTGGCAACCCCAAGAAGAGCCCCTGCGACAGCTGGCGCAGTGTCTGAGGGACTCGCTGAGCGGCCATGATCAGAATGCGCGCAAGAATGCCGGAGAGGTTCGTTTGTCCCTGCTATGCATCACATTGCTGCAATGTGCTCACCGCGGCGACCACACAGATGCTCAAGTCGGCCCAAACTTCACCTGATATCGACAAGTACCTCGCCTACATCTTCTCCAGCAGCCAGCCCCCGTCCGTCGTGAACATGGACGCCTCTCAATACTTCCAGACGCGCGCTGCCGCTGCCGTTATGCTCAAGAACGACATCAAGACCGGCTACAAATCGATGCCCGACTCCACCAAGGACTACATACGATCAGTGATACTTGCGGGATTGCAAGACTCGACTACGCAAATACGGGGCTACGCGGGAAATGTCATAACGGAGATTGTGCGCCAGGGCTCTATTATGGGCTGGCCCCAGATCCTCTCAGAGCTGGTCGGCATGGTCAGCAACACCGACGGCAGTGTCTCGACACAGGCGCAAGAAGGCGCCATGGGCGCGCTGCTCAAGATCTGTGAGGACAACAGGAAGGCTCTGGACCGGGACTACCAAGGACAAAAGCCCCTCAACTTCCTCTTTCCCCAGCTGCTCGAACTCACAACAAGCCCCCAGCCCCGAGTACGCGCCGACGCACTGGCCGCTATCAACGTATTCGTCCCAGAGAAGCCCCAGGCCGTCGTCGCGAACATCGACATGCTCATGCAGCAGCTTTTCAAACTAGCCACTGACCCCAGCGAAGACGTGCGGAAACACGTCTGCCGAACCTTCGTCCACATAGCCGACATCGCTCCTCAGATGATAATACCACATATGGAGGGTCTGGTCGAATTCATGGTCGCACAGCAGCGCACTGAGAACAATGCAGACCTGGCTTTGGACGCGGCCGAGTTCTGGCTGTGCGCCAGTGAGGACGAGAAGATGAGGGACCACCTTGGACCATATCTGGCCAAGATAATACCTGTATTACTATCTAGCATGGTGTACAGCGAAGACGAGATCCTCCGTTTGGAGGGTGAAGAGGAAGACTATGAGCAGGAGGATCGAGAGCAAGACATCAAACCTCAGTTTGCGTCAAGCAAGGCCGCGCGACTTACCACAAACGCGAACGGCGAGACGGTACCAGGCTCGAACGGAGCCGGACTACCCACGGGCGATGATGATGGTCTCAGCGACGGCGAGATTGACGACTTTGACGACGACGACGAGTTCGGTGACCCCGAGGAGATGTGGAACCTTCGAAAGTGCTCCGCTGCGGCCCTTGATGTCCTCGCATCCGTCTTCCACGAGGCCGTATTCCAGGCGACTCTTCCATATCTGACTGACAACCTTAATCACGCTGAATGGCCCAACCGGGAGTCCGCAGTTCTGGCTCTTGGCGCCATTGCGGATGGCTGCATGGAAGTCGTGGAGCCGCATCTTCCCATGCTCACTCCATTCCTCCTGACACTACTGAACGACCCGAAGCCTGTTGTGCGCCAAATCACATGCTGGACTCTCGGTCGCTACTCGGGATGGGCTGCGCATCTTGACGGGGCTGGCAAGAAGCAGTTCTTCGAACCAATGATGGAGGGCATTCTGGTGAAGATGCTCGACACCAACAAGCGCGTCCAGGAAGCTGCGGCGTCAGCCTTTGCAAATCTCGAGGAGAAGGCCAACGTTGAGCTAACCCTATACTGTCCCGTCATTGTCAAGCAGTTCGTACAGTGCTTTGCTATGTACAAGGACCGGAACATGTTCATCCTTTACGACTGCGTTCAGACACTGGCCGAACACGTCGGACCTGCACTGGCAGACGACTCGCTCGTCCAGACACTTATGCCCGCGCTCATTCAACGATGGAACAAGGTGTCAGACCAATCGAGAGAAATGTTCCCATTGCTGGAGTGCCTCTCATATGTTGCCACGGCTCTCGGACCCAAATTCGCGCCATACGCAGCTGGCATATTCGCCAGGTGCATGAAGATCATCCACCGCAACCTCGAAGAAGGTCAAATGGCGGCTGAGATTCAAGGTTTCGAGCCTCCGGACAAAGACTTTTTGGTAACAAGCCTTGACTTGCTCAGCGCCATCATCCAAGCCCTCAACTCCCAGGACAGCGCGACACTAGTCACACAAGCACCAAACTTCTTCAACCTACTAGTTGTCTGCATGCGGGACCCAAACAATGACGTGCGACAGTCTGCATACGCACTTCTCGGAGACTGCGCCATCTACGTCTTCCAACAACTCCAGCCCCATCTGCGAGACGTATTGACCACCCTCATCACACAGTTAGACGTTTCGCGGATAGATTCTAACAGTCTCGACACTGGATACTCAGTCATTAACAACGCCTGCTGGTCCGTAGGCGAGATTGCCATGTGCCACAAAGAAGGCATGGAGCCCTATGTTGAGCAGTTGCTCCAGAAGCTGGGTAACATCCTCTTCGACGAGCGCGTTCCAGAATCTTTGAACGAAAACGCAGCCATTGCTCTCGGTCGTCTAGGTCTTGGTAGCGCGCCCTTACTCGCCCCCCATCTCGCTCAAATCGCTCCCCCCTTCCTCCGCGCCATCAGGAAAGTGCAGTGGACGGATGAGAAGTGCCACGCACTCACTGGGTTCATGTTGATCGTTCTGGCCAACCCGGGAGCCATGGAGCAATCGCTTCTGGAGTTCTTCAGCGATATGTCTCAGGCTGATCGGAATGTTGTACGCGGACCTACGGCTGGTCGGCAGGTGCAGGAGACGTTCCAGAAGGTGAGATCATTTCCACTTGACATTGAAAAGTACTTTTAGCTAACACCGTGACAAGGTCATCCAGCAATACAAAGGCATGATCGGTAACTTCGACGCCTTCCTCGGCGGCTTGCCTTCGGAGCAGCAAGCTCGCTTCCGCGAATTGTACTCGGTATGAGTCGAAAGCAAAAGAGTATCAACTTCCGATATCATCAGTTCCCACAGTGTGCTACCGCGGCGTTGAATAAGGGACGAGGGAACGTCTGGATCTTAGAGGAAGAGAAGGGAAATAGGGAAATACCAACAGGCGCATCACCGTCACATCATCTACCGTGTGTATATGTGTGCAGGTCCATGTGACCCTGATAGGAGGAGGAAATGGGACTAGTGATAGCATTTTCGGCAGGCAAATAGGGCGGGGTGGCGGGTGAATATCTATATAGAACATGTGTGTCTTTATCTTTCTTTTTCCAGCGAGCGCAGCGGTTTCCAGTTGTTTATGCGACGAATGAAGAGGCGATGATACGCACGCACGCACGTATGAGAACATTTCCAAGGCGTTTTGTTTTGAGCGGATGTAGGTAGTATAGTAGGTAGTCTTAGTTTAGCTTAGTATTAGTTCAAGTTTTCTTCTCTCGAGCCACGGCGATGCGTCTTAGTCGGTGGTTTGGAGCCCTTGGTTGCATGCTTACGGCAGCTACTCTTTGCTAAGCCTGCGACGCTGAAGCTGTTGCTAACGTGTCTGCGCGCTCTCCTCACCTATCTCCAGAGCAAAAAGCAGTGTAGCGAGGAGCGCAATCACTTCACTCCCAGCTCTCACTCGACTCTTCACAACCAGCCACGTCGCCTCCATCGCTCAAGCCGCTTCTACTCCGTCCTCACTCACCACCACAGCCCAATGCGCAACGAGCAGCAAAAAAAATGGCCAAAAAAGAAGGTTCAAATGCCAAAAACATACAACAGCGGGGATTCGCTAGTGGTCACCCACCTAACTACTAATCCGCCGGTACACTGCTTGTATATGGCTGAGCGGACGGGAAGCCTAATTCTCAGTGTCCTATGGTCGTATGTGGCAGATTATGGATTTGGGGGGAATATGTAGCAAATTGAGAAAGGGGTGTGTGGAAGGCGGAGGGAGGCGTCGGGGATGCGTGGCGGGCGTCGGGGGAGTGATCTGGTGTGCGGGAAATGCGAGAGGGAGTGGTAAGTTGTTGGGGCTTGGCGATGGAATATTACTTGGGCTGATGTGGTGGTTTGAGGTACTTGGACTTTGGCGCTCGCACTTGGTGTAGCCCACGTGATCTGGCATAGCGCAAGATCGAGGGTCGCGGCTGCGACATGGCGCTGCCCCGAATCACTCCAACACCACATAGCTCAGCCTGACATTCAGCGCGCAACCTTGAATCTATTCGAAACAGCTTGGTGTATGGAGGACGCACCTCATATAGCTCCGGTGAAAGATTCAGCGAGGCTGATTCGATGGCCGGTGGACGTCGAGGGTAAAGATGATCGGTGTGCTGGGGTAGCCTTCAGCCACTTCGCTGACCAATCCTGCTGCCTTGGCTTGACGGCGTTTTAAATGAGATCATCCACGATCACAAGGCTATGCTCATCAATATCCAGTTCTGATGCTTCAGTCTCCGCGATGAAAGGAGGAACGAACGCATAATGTCGGAACTTGTACTTCGTCCACTTCCCTGCGGCTCTCGAGCCCCCGAGATCGACGCACCACCGGACGGAGTCAATTCGTCGAAGGAAGACGCGAATATCATAGATTCGAAGTTACTTCAGCAACGAATCTGCACCTCCTGCCAGAAGATTACACTCGATCGTCTCTTGAAGACACACTGCGGCTCAGTCGGGGCATGCTGGCTTGATTTTAACAGTGGTCAGCCCACAAACTGCCCCATGTGCAGAATGATCCTTAAATCTATCAAAGTTGGAGACGAGAACACCGGAAATATTCGTCTTGGGTTGAGAGTAGATGACCCTCAACCGAAAACCGACATTTATACTGGGAGACGAATCCGGGATGTTCGTGTAACAAGGGACCAAGTATTCGCTGAGGACTACTTTGCAGATGGGTTGCTTCGCATATATGCGGAACCAGGTGAGTAACCCGCTTCATCCGTCTCTGCAAGTCTGAATCGAGGTCTGATTTTGATAGATTCATACGTTTCGAAATTCGGACCGAGAGTGTGTATACCATCTTCTAATCTCTCAAATGCTACCTTCCAGAATATCTCTAGCTGGATTAAGGTGTGCGACCAGACGCATACAAGCTGTTGGAACCACTCATGGCAGTCTGCAGAACCAGAGACGCGATATTTGCCTACCAGAGTTGTCCATGTTGGCTCAGCAACTCGACAGCCACGTCTCCATATATCTCAGAGACACCAGAGCAATCGCTACATCGCGTTGAGCCACTGTTGGGGGAAAATTCCACAAGTCAGAACGTTGAACGCAAACATCGAACTATTCAAAGAAGAGATCATACTTGGCGATCTGTCGAAGACTTTCCAGGATGCGATCAACGTAGCAAGACGGCTGGACATTGAGTATATCTGGATTGATTCATTGTGCATAGTGCAAGACGACGATGTGGACTGGCTTCGGGAGTCCGAGCGCATGGGTGGCATTTATGCGAACGCCTATCTCACCATCGCTGCGACGTGGACGGCTGACGGGAGTGGTGGACTTGACAGCATCCGCCCTCAAAACGACTGGATTAGAATACCTTGCGACGGCTCTGACGCAGCTAAAGGATATATGTGGTTCAGCGATGCCTCGTGGACCTCCCAAACCGATCTCGATGACGCACCACTGAACACGCGTGGTTGGGTATTTCAAGAAAAAATACTTTCGCGGCGTATCATTCACTTCGCTTCGACACAAGTGTACTGGGAATGTAAGCAGCGCTTTTTTGGGGAAGAAAGTGAAAACGACATCCATCTCAAGAGTGCAACCCCGGTATCCTCACTGTTCTGGGCTGACGTGAATGCCCTTCCTCCTATTATACCGTTGCCCTGGGAACCTAGGGAAGATCTCAACCCGCTGTACCGCTCTCCAAGATCACAACTTGATAGGTTTTACGAAACCTGGAGAACCTTCGTTTGCTACTATTGCACCAGGAATCTCACCAAAAAGAGTGATCGTTTGATAGCTCTGCGGGGTATTATCTCAGTTGTTGAGAAAAAGACAGTGCTTCGTTGTGTCGATGGTCATTGGGAAGATGGTACGCGGAGGTTCGTGTGCGAACTAATGTGGGTTTCCAAAGCAGACAGAACCCTATCGGTACTTAATGACGGGCAGCCTTCCAGGCTGTGTTCTTCATGGTCGTGGGCATCCCTAGAGGGTCCAGTAGAGTACAACTTCGACCTGCATAAATGTGACGGAAGCTACGGCATGGACGAACGTGAGCTTCGTCTCGAGGCAATCGAAGACAGCGTTCGAGTCCCTTGGCCAAGTCGCCCTCTGAAGGTTTCGGGAATACTACGACCCACCTGCAAATACGAACTTACACAAAATCACGATAGCCGTCGGGGCAGTAAACGCACCTTCACCGCAGGAATATCTGGGTATGCTGGCGAATGGGTTTGCTTCGACCGCAAGGATGAAGAGCCAGAAATGTTTCAATTCTCTCCCGTTCATATTCATGAGGGCAAGATTGTATGCCTTGCTTTACTCGAGAGACACGAACCCGAGAGCACGGAGCGTTGCTTTGAGCGCGTAGGCGTGGGAAATCTTAGCTACAACGCCATCGAGAACTCTTTTGAAGCATGCGAAAGGGAAACGTACTATATAATCTAACTATGTCGTCTTTCTGGGAAACAAGTCCGGACGAGAGAAAACCACCGGTGAAACTCAAGTTCAGAATCTGTTTCAAGCCTATCAATGCGCGAGGGTGCCCAGAGCCTCTTGAACGCAATAGTACCTAACTAGGTGAATTGTCTGTGCGTTCATAGACACGTGCACTAGAATCTAACTTGACTTTGATGTACCCGCTTTGCATATTTGTATCTAAATGTAGGCCATAAACCCGCTTGACCTTTTCTTTGCGTCGCAACCATCGCTCACACGATACTGTCACCATACAGACTAGGTGTCTCATAATCCTTCCTCTCACCCGTGAACCTGCTCCAGTAGACCACAAACATCGGCCGACAAACAATCGTCAAAACATCCTCTTTGCTAATCGGCTCTTCCGGCGTGAACTCTCCAATAGAATGAGCCAAGATCGGTCGAACCTCCTCTTTACACCACTTCGCCAGTGCCTCCATCTGTAGTGGAAGAAGTGGCTTCCTGTCCTTGCGCACAACAATCGCACTTCCTACATCATTCTGCCACGGCATAGAACACCATCCCCAGCCCATAGATCCGGTGCTGAAATCGAATTCGGCGTTAGGATCTAGACACTGGTGAAGGAAGGTCGCGTTTTGGTTGTTTGTAGGACTGCTGTGTTCGAACATTTTGTCTTCGCTTTTGTTGGCCCACTTCGGATCTGGCGGGCAGCGACGCGTCAGGATGGGTATGCCAATTCGGTCGGCTATGTCGGAAGTATCATGCTTGGTGAAGATGGGATCGGTGGTTGGGAGTTCGATGACTTCGAAGGGTGGTCTCTTGAGCATCTTCACGTCGCCCAGACAGTTGATCCTTACGCCCTTTACACGCTCCACTTTCGCCTCATTATTGGGAGGAATGTATCCACACGACAAGAAATAGTCGGTGACATGTCTGAAGTCAATCATGTCAAGGTCCTTGCAAGCTGGTGGATCAAGACCTTTACCCGCTCTGGCATAGACGACGATAGGGCCCCTCCAATCATGATACGTTCCGGGTTGTGTGGTAGTGATTGACGCTATGCTTTTGTTTGGCCGAGAGCCATCTTCCAAGAACGTGTCGCGCCATACGACGCATATGGTGTTCGGAACGGACCTTTTCAGCCTCGGGTTGTATTGCATAGGCATATCCTTCTGTAAGGTATCCTCGCCAATGATTTTCTTGTAATCAAGCGTCTGGTGATCTGGTCCATCTTCTTCGTCCTTGTCGAGCAGCCTGGAGGGGAGCCAAGTGAATTTCGGTTTCGTTTCGTCGGGATCGAATATGACTGCACGATAATGATTCGCACTTGGTCGATTCGTATCAGCGAAGCTGGAGAATGAGGGGCAGAGTAGCTTGTGGGTAGTCCAGTCAGCTTTCTGACATGTCTTGGAGCAGTAGGCGGTGGATTTGCATCGTGCACAATAGTTCGCGTTCGGTTTGTTGCATACTGTGCATAGCTGCGGGGTTGAAGCGCTCGACATGGTGGTACCCCGAGATGAGCTTGAAGGAGCAGCTGTGTCTTGTATATGTTGATGAGAAGAGTAGCTCATGTTGCTACCGCTATCGGAAGGATGTGCGGGGTTTATGCACAGGATGTCGCACAGCATTTCCCTCATCGAATAACAAGTGAACGCATGGCAGTGCATGCGTCTGCATGCCGCGCGTCTATGGCATGCCTCATGTATCTTCCATGGCCTCAAGTTACTGGACTTTCAATCTGACCCCTGTTCAGAGACTCACATCGACTCTGAATCGCTTAATGGAGAGTCTTCGTGATATCTAGCTAGGCAGCATGGTCCTATACGCATTCTACTGAGCTCCTTTCTTGACCAGTCTTGATCAAAGCAACCACGGCTCAAACTGGAGATACCCAGCCATATCCGGGTATTCCTCTCTCTGCTCATCTGTTTGCCCGTTCTCAAACTCCGAATAGTAATCACATCTTCCTGTCGCACACGTCCAGAACCCCAAGTTAGGTATTTTCGTGTCAGCTCCCGCTTTATCCTGACGACTGGCTATTCCGCAGTGACACTTGGGATCATCACTGCTCATGCCGCGGTCATCATCCCATGTCATCCACCCTGTGTAGTGATCCCCTACACCTTGCGTGCCTCTTGTCTTGCAACGAACACATTTGTAGTACGGACGGCCTGCGTTGCCTTTCTGGTTGGTCGCCTGGACAATGTTTCGGAATCTGGGTTGCCAGTTGCACCGGCGGCATCGTGGTCTGGGGTAAAGAGGAAATTCCGGTAGTTGGTCTTCATCCGTGGCTCCTCCAATACGGAGACTTTGGAAGTCTAGGTTGCGTTAGACCCTGTCAATTCAGACACGTGTGAGTATAGTGATTGCGTACCTAGACTGTTGGGATCTGCATCGTCATGGGCAACCTCGCGCCTGCGAATCGTTGCCATCGTTCCTTGGGTCCAGCTCTTCGAGCGTATTTGGCGAACGAGAAGGATTACAGTTGTGATACGAAGCGATGATGAGGGTAATGAGAGGCCGCCTCTGTCCAGATTATGTGCCCCGCGCCCAGCTCAGTCTTGTGTAACAAGGACAGCAAACACACTGCGCCTATCATCACCCTTTCGGTAACCAATGCGGCAGAGTTGCATGATACTGCTAGAATCTTCCATGGATGTTGATAAGTGGCTGTGTATCGCTTCCGCGAACAGCACTTACGAATAACTTCGATCGGATTCAAACTGCAACGAGATATATATGGCATAGTCGCTACGGACTCCATCCATCACTGCTACAGCAGGCACTCCATGTGAGTTTCCGTCTAAACCCAGCAACCCAACCTTCATCGTTCACTGATGACCACAAAGACACTCCGAGTCTCTACAAGCCCTTCCATCCTGACACAACGTCAAACGAGCAACAGCTCGCAAAGCCACCAACTGCTTATTACTCAACTTAGCACTGTGTTGATGCTGACAGTTTCCAAATTTCTCTAGATAAGAACACTTCCCAAGCAAATAGAACTGGTTGCAGAGCCTGCGACCTTTCATGGCCATGAAGTCTTTGGACGTGTAGCTCAGCGGTGAGTCCACACGTTCGCCGGATTTGTTAAGAAGTACTGTAGCAGCTGTTGTAGGCTGCTTGGTGACAGAGGGGCTCTGGGCTTTAGACGACGAAGATGAAGAAGGCCCTGTTGGAATCTGCGCAGCGGCCGTTGCGTAGTCTGTCGATGGTGTTCGCGGCGGAGTCGGGAGAGACACCGTTGCGCGCCTAGGGGTGACCACCAGCATTTGGCTCCGGAACACCTTGTCGAATGATACAGTGTGGTATCTGTCCTTAATCGCAGCTAACTCGCGGGCGAACGGCGGGCCTTCCAAGAGGGTGATACGGCTTCGCACTGCGTCGTCTTCGTTGTATGGGCCTAACAGCCGGGCATAGCCATTATCGGCTGAGCCGCCGAACAGGATCTGTTGACAGTGCATATCCGCTAGATTATGCCGAAACATTGCTTCGAGCAGTAAGCATTTGGCGTCTTGCCTGGATGACACATGACTTACCCTTGATCTTCTCATCCGAACACTCTTTGCCGTTGCCAGCATCAACATAATCACACATGGGATCGCCCATGTTGAAACCACGCACGAAGTCGTCAAATGAAGCTAATTGTGGGAGAATCTCCGCGTCTTTGTATGTCTTCGCCAGGCCCTTCATGTTTGCGTAAACACGAATGACCACCTGTACGTGGTGGTTTACCGCAAGTAGAGATGATCGGAGTTCTTCCTCCACGGCTTGTTTGAGTAAGCCTGTTGCTCTCTTTCCACCTTCTAGTCCAGCTTTCACAAGGTCATCGTTGAACTGAAGTAGTCATTAGGGAGGGTCGATGAGTGCTGAGAGTGGACATACCAGCATGCAATCACCATCGATCAAAACGGATGCGAAGGCATGACGAGCCTTCTCAACTTCCAAAACTTGGATCTGCTTCTTGGCCTCTTCGATACGATCGCGTGTCAACTTGATCACGTCTTTTCGATCACGAAGTTCGTACTCGGCTTCTGACAACCGAGCAGAGAGATCAGCCACCAATGCAAACAAGTTCTGGGTTTGGAGTAAGTGACTGAAGGATCGCTGAGGAATGTCTTACTTGCCTTGATCAAGACATGCTTCTGATCGTCGTTCGTCTGGCAAGTGTCCCACACACCTCGCAAACACTCCAACTGCGCTTGCAGATCCGCCATTCTGTGATCTCGAAACGTTGCAGACGCGAGATAGTCTCAACGATGAGACTCTTGCAGCAGAAAGTCTGGGAGAGAGCAGAAATAAATAAGGCTGGCAAGGACTGGGCTCACAGGTAAGTGCCTAGAGGCGCAGCACGAGGCACGTTACACAGCATTCGTCTCGTCGAATACTCTTCGAACGCATAACAATGCAGGCGCCAACGAACCGCCCATCCAATCGTTCGCATAGGCAGCATATGTGCATCCATCCTCATGTGCTGTAAACCCCGGTCACATAGCCCCAGCGGCACGGTCCGGTGTGTTGAATGTTGCCTCAGGCATCTTTTCCCGAGAAGAGTGTCGAATTTGAGGATTTGAAGTGATAGTTGGCGCTCGATGTCATTGCGCAGTTTGAATTGGACGAACAGAAGAACTCGTGTTTAGCAGATACGCCGCCACCAGCGCTTGCAACCAAATTAGGTTGAGTACGACCTGTCGAAGATATGTTTCCATCTTCCGTGTTATTCCAGAGGACAATTTAGTCTGAACACGACTCGAGTGTCGAATTCAGTGATGGTTCGAGTTCCTATAGATGCGATATCACAACGCAACAATGCGATAATGGATGGCATAGGTAATCACATGGTCGCTAACCTTTACCACAGCCCAAGCTGAGGCAGATTGTTTCGGGCACTCATGATCTCGCGATTGGGTTATAGGAAGATTCTATGGTTGTATGACAGCGCGACATGCGCGCTCAGAATAAGGCTGAAGGTCGGTTCCCCGCTCAGCGCCGCGGTACAGCTACCCAGGCAAATGATGTACCTTTGAAGGACCGATAGCATGAACAGACGTATTAAAAGAGATCGGTCATGTGAAAAGACAAAATAGATGGAAGAGCACATGCGGATCTCTGAATAGCTATAGTGGTTGATGATGCAGGTTATTGGGTAGTGCAAACGCTGATCGGCACCGGTCTAGCCTCGGCGATAGCGTGAGCGGCTGGACGATGATGGGATCACAGCAGTGGAGGAATGAGGCACAGGTCACAGCCGCTCAACACTTTCCCCTCAATCTCGGCCTCGTAGGGCGCGTAGGATTATAAGACCTCTCTGCCCCCATCTGCCATTGTTGGGCATCGATAGCACGCTGAATCATCCGCCCCGCTTCGCCAATCGCGCGCAACACGGTACTACTACCATCACGCCCAACGTCCCGTACCGTCCGACGTATCGCTTCGCCGCCCCACAAACAGGCTAGCAGGCTATTTATCAGCAAGCGCCCGTCCGAAGTTGGACGAGATGGCCTCGCGCACTTCGACACCTTCGCGGTCGCGTTCCTCCTCCAACAGCAGCAGCTCTTCCGACACCACCATGATAGACGCGCCGCCGCAATCAGCCAGCCGCCCAGCGCGCCTCCGCAACCCTTCGCATTCGCGTAGCGCCGCACTCCCCACGCCCACAGCCTCCCAGATGCCGACCCACGAAGTTCTTCCCGATCCGTGCTTCTCACTGCTCTTGTCTCTGCCGAGAGAACTCCGCGATCGCGTCTACACGTATGCCCTGGTTTCCAACACGCCGTTCCTGTGGCCCGGTGCCGTGTCCCAATCGGCGTACAGCAAACATCGCCATGTCAGCGTGAACCTCCTCCGGACCAACAGGCAGGTTCACGACGAAGCCGTGATTGTTTTGTATGCACAGAACAAGTTTCTATTCACACATCCCAGCGACTGCAACATCTTCCGCGTCGTCACGTCTCCCGCCTCCGCAAACATAACCAGCGTGTACATCCGCATAAAGGACAAGGACCTGCCATTATGGACGGAATATATGGGAAGCGGGAAGGAAGTGAGGAGCCTAAGAGCTGATCTGCCTAAGTTGAAGAGTCTCTGGGTATTCCTCAAATTGGGAATGTGCCCACACTTCATGTCAGGCGTACTGGCTGGGATACAACGCCCAATTCTCGGACCCCAACCAGCGGGACACCTACCGGCGGTTCAGAATGCTGTGGGACATCAGATACACACCCTACAGCAACATGTCCAGAATGCCATAAACCAGGTCATGACTACCGCCGGCGTGCAAATCGTCGGCGGCACAGGCGGCCATGCGCATACTCCTGCCAACGCGAACCAGGTCCCGCCTCCGCCTCCACCCGCGCCCGCGATGCCTTTCCCGCAATTCATGCAGGGGGCGTTGGGGATGGGTGGTCAAGCGCAACATCACCAACAAGCAATGCCAGCACCGCACGCCCACGGCCAGCACAACCACCCGCCGAACCCCAGTCCGCTAGCACAACATCTCCAAGCCCAACAGGACAATCCCACCGTCCAAGTTATACACCCGCCCGCTCAACAAACACCGCCACCTACAACCCCCACAAACAGCACAGACCCCAACAAGCTCTACTCCGGCATGATCCGCTCCAACCGCTTCAAAGTCGTCACATCGCTCTGCCTCCAACTCCACGACGTCCTCCACACCAAACCCCCTCCGTCTGCGCTATCCCCCGTATCCTCCACTTCCATCACCCCTACTGAATCGTTCGGCACACGACTACGCCAAATCTCACAACATCGACTAGTCGCCCTCGATCGACCCTGGACTGATCCAACTACTGGTGCTAGCGCCACGTCCGGCAACCCCTCCCGCCCCCTCAGCGACAGCAAGTCTTCCTTCCAAACAACGAAATCTGAGACCCTTCCACCGCCGTCCAACCCGGAGATCAAGATTGTGACTATAGTACGACCGGGCAAGAGATTCGTCAAGAGGCTACTTGAGACTTTTCCGGATGAGCTGGAGGTTGATCCCGTGACAAAGGATGCCAGAACAAGGTTTAGAAAGATGCATGGCGTGGATGTTAGTTGGGAGTTTAATGGGTTGAGTGATGTTGAGGCGAGCAGTGTGGGAGGGGTTGTGGTTCCTTGGGATGGGGGGTGGTGAGAGGATGGGATTGAAGGGGGGAAGGTCAAGACAAGATTGTTATGATGGTTTGGAATTCGAGGGGACTATTGAGGCGCTGTATTTCGGCCGGGTGTTGCAACTTTCTCATCTTGGGAACAAGACCTGGCCTCTTTCATTAGACTTTCATATAGCAAAGCCCTAGCAGCGTACTACCCACCCACTACGCATAAACATAGCAAAACGGCCCCCCAACCGTACTCATCGCCTCCCTAATCGTCACATTCCCAAATCCCACCCACTCCCCCAGAGTAATAACATCCTCCAACGTCCCCGCCTCCCCTGGATCCCCCACCCCACTCGTCCCCCCCGCAATCGCCTCTTTCCTACTTTCCAAATCCAAATTCTGCCACGTCCAATACACCCTATCCACCATGGCATGATGCGCAAAGAACGCAGGATCCGCAGGCGAATTAATGAAATCAGAGCCTGCGTCACCGCCAATGGTGTTGTGGCCGCCGACGTGGGGGCCCATTTTGCCTTGGGCGAATTCACCGCCGAGCACGGTTTGGAAAGAGGTGATGGTGGTGTTGTCTCTGATTAGGGCGGCGACGACGGAGTCGCTGGTTTCGGCGGAGGATTGGAGCGAGATGTCGCGGGAGAGGCAGCGTGGGTTGTAGCCTAGGCCGTTGGGTTGGGGGTTGGGGGTCGGAGGGGGGAGGGAGACGGCGGCGAGGGGGCCGAGGTTTATTGTCCAGCTGGAGGGGGTGTTAGCAATGGGTGTTGTTGGAGCGAGGAGAGATGGGAGGGTGGTAGTTACTCTTTGAACGGACCGGAGGTTACGCAGCCGCCTCCACTTCCGGGTTGGAGTTGGATGTAGCACTGTTCGGTTGAGGGGAAGCAAACTGAAGTTCTGTTTGCGATGTATGCGCCGTCTCCTGACATGCTGGTGTCGCTGCCGTCGAAGAAGGGGGAGGCTTTGGGGTTGTCTGCCCAGTGGCCCCTTGATGTTGGCGTAGATGTCAGTATTGGTCTCATACGGGTCTTGATTGATTTTACATACCAATTGTAATAAGGCTGGTATCCTTTATACCCGCATTCGTTCCTGAGCATCTGTTCAAAAGCCCAAGTATAGTATCGGTGCCATGTCAAGAAGTTTGCCGTGCCATGGATTGTGAACGCTTGTTGGATATGAGTTACGACTATGTCATCGTATCGGCTCTTTGCTCCTGAAGCGATGGCGGCCGGTGTCTTCGCGGGTAGTTTTGCTAGACATTTTACGGCTTTGATGTAGCTGCGTCTTTCCTGTTTGCTTAATGCTGACCTGGGGTATGTGAGTCCACGCAAAACGGCACGGTGGATGTCTCGCTCACCAATCTCGACGAACGGCTACGTTATCGAGTGTGCATGTTCCTGGGCTCGGTAATGGGTTCTCGGAGTAATAGGCTTGCATTCGGTGCAGACTTTGGGCAGCTAGGGCGTCTACTTCATTAGGCTTCCCTATGCTCTTTGCGCCGGTGGTACTGGCCAAAGCCATTGATAAGACGTTGGAGAGCTTCATGATGCTAGGGTACGAAAGTATCTGGTGGTGAATTGAACTTGACGGGAAAGAACTTTTATGTTGGACCGGGGATGTTCGAGACGCATTACACTGACACGCGAGATCGTCCCAACCAAGAGCATATCCTGGTATCACTACTTACCCGGGCTGTTATTGCCGTCTCTCAGCATGTCTTAGGCGAAGCGAGAGCATCCTTCGCAGCGTGCCGTCAGCCGCAGTGGGGCGTTCAGAGTAATCATCTGCAGTGCTGCAATCTAGTCGCCATCCGTTCAAGATGTGTAGGGGAGTTGACATGAATTCTCCTTCTCGAGCGCACTCGAGAGTGTGCATGGTATCAGACGCATCTTCACAAATGGAGGTTCGATCAAACCTGCCCCTACCATACATAGTTTCTTGTGAGTGTGGTGTTGAAGTATCTGTTGAAAGTATCAATGTATCTACCACCTTCGAGCTGTCAGACATGAGAGCTCCCGCCTCCCGCCAAGGCGCTAGATTTGGCGGCATGCACGGTGCTCCAGGGTCCATTCTTCCGGTCCTGTGTCCCGCGGCGCCTCCCCAGCTCTTCCTCCTCTCCAGCAGCACCTCATACAAGAAGAACAATGAACAAGTCGGGAGACTACATAAACATCAAAGCATGCAAAATAGGTGGCATGACGTCAATGTAGGCTCTAGGGTGTTCAGCTCCTTGGGTTCCTAGCATTTTCCTTCCTGGTGTGATTTAATAGGCAGGGCGGGTTGAGTTAACGGAACCGGGAATACGAGATGGAGGGGTTCGATGATCGGAGAGAAGGATGGCCATACTTCATGTGTCTGCCATGTTAATCGTAAGGCCCTCTTTACCGAAAACCACGATCTTCTCGACGATGCGGTGACCCAGCTCTGTCCTGTGGTCACGAAGCATTCGCATCGTGCTCGATGCGTTCGGAGTTCCCAAGATGGCGTAGCAGCCATTGTCCAAGCGAGTGTACTCGACTTCGTTATTGTCTTCAGTTCTTGAAGACTACGAGTGCTCCGAAGCTTCCTCCCTTTGTATCGTTCCTCCTGTAATCCGACGTCAAGAGAGGGCTGTTAATCCTTCGGAAAAACGCACGGCTGCGTAGCGTTATCCATCCTATACAAGGGCAAAACTAAACACCTAAGAGCCTACATTAAGATAAAAACACGCAAAGTAGGTGGCCTGACGTTAATGTAGGCTCGTGGATTGATTGTGAAAGCATATACATGCCATTGGACGACGACGCGCTGCGTACGTTCTGTACCATCATGCGCTCGTGCGGCACAGTTTCAAAGCCGAAAGTTGCCCCTCCTCATGAGAAACCGCCGTAGCCTCGTGGCAATTGTCGACACTCCCCCACTGCAACGCGAAGTCCGGTGTACGAGGTCACAACATGGCCAACATCTACCGGAATCTCGAAGGCGACGAAGTCCGCTTCGTCAGAATCCGACCTGGTGCCTGGACGGATCCTGTTCGATGCGATCTAGTATATCTAACGTTGCCTAGCGCTGAAAGCGACCTGGTGGAAGCATGGTTTTCGGGCAGGCCACTACCACGAATACTGACTGCACAATTTTCAGACACACGGCCCCCGGGCAGCTTTCCATTAGCTCAAGATCCAAACGGAGAATATATCGCGACAGCACCGACAGACGAAATACCGCTTTTCGTTGCATTGTCGTATGTATGGGGTGATTCGAATCAGACGGGGGAGCTGTTACTCGATGGTCAACCAGTACAAAAGACTGCCAATCTCATCGCTGGTCTGCGAGAGCTGAGGGCCTTACTCGGAAGTTCTTCTCGCACACTTGAACTCTTTCACGACGATAGCATACTCTTCTGGGTTGATGCTCTATGCATCAATCAATCTGACAATGCAGAAAAGTCGGCGCAGGTACCTCGGATGGGCGCGATCTTTGGAGCTGCAACGCTTGTTGTAGCATGGCTGGGAGCTAATGAAGAAGAAGATAGCGACATTGGAGATCTCATGAACGTGATCAACAGCATCACTCCCCCGGATGACTTAGGGGATTCTGATCGTTCCTCTCGCGCGTTTGGTGCCTTGCAAAGCGGCACACTCTTTCGCGTCCTACAAGCCTACAAATGCCTTATACAACGGCCCTGGTTCGAAAGAATGTGGGTGGTACAGGAAGCGGCGATGTCACAGCGCACTGTTATACTAGCAGGTTCCCATTGGTGTTACGGGGAATCCTTCACGGACGCCTGCTATGCTTTGATGCAAGTACTAGGACATCATCCCGAGATCAATGTAGACGAGAAGCGTCTGTTACAGTCAATATTCCACTTCGAGATTGCTAGGGGAATAAGCGACACGATAGAGGCTCTTTTTGGTCTGGCACCTGTGCCTTCCACCGCTATATCACAAACAATAAAGGATGAAATCTGCGATCAACAGTTGCACGACTGTAAAGAGAGAACGACGGGTACATCTGGAGCAAGCATCTTTGCAGGCTGGGTCAATGACGCAGGAAGTCTATGGGAGGATCCCGTGATTGCAAAAGAATTTTTAAGTGGTCGACTGCTTGCTTTTGTACTCAGGTCTGCGTTTCTGAGCATGGTTTCCGAGTACAAAGCTGAAATCCCTCATGACTACCTCTATGGTATCCTTTCAATTGGTGGTACCACGAAACTTCCCCGGAAGCTTGCACCGGACTATGCACAACGATTTGAAGACGTCTTCCATGAATATAGTAAGCTGATACTATATCACACTGGAGATCTCGCTATAATCCCCAGGATGCGACACGAACTCAAGGGTGTGCCCAGCTGGGTTCCCGACTTTCGATCCGCACGTGCGTTCCCCTTCACATCAGTGGGTGAACTTCCGCTGTCAGTCAACTTTGATGTCAGCATCTCCAAGGACGGACGAGTTTGCCTCACCAGAGGGATTCACCTGGGAGAAGTAATGTTCGACTTGGACTGCAGTGAATGCATTGGATCTGGAAATAAACGCGCTGTCATTGGTTGTTTCGATGATTTTCTGGAAAGATTCTGCGAACAAGAACGATTGGATAAGCACGACGTCTTGACAAAGGTCCTCGAGGTCTTCTGCCAGAACACAGAGTTTCGCAGCATTGAAATGAGCCAGGTCCAGGATTTCTATGATGAATGCGTGTCCAGATCGCCACATATGGTTGATCAAGGCGACTTGTCTCATCAAGACATTCTGATGGAGTGGTTATCGAGAACTGTGGAGTGTGTATGTTTCGCTACTTCTCAGGGACTACTATCGAGTCTTGCACGACATGATGAACGCCCGAAGAAGGGAGACGTACTAGTAGTATTGAAGGGAGCCGATCACCCATGGCTTCTTCGCCCCACCATCGATTCTGATGCAGAGGAGTACACGTTCCTTGGAGCTTGCGAATTATTGTACGGGAACCCCCGAGGCAGCCAGCTTATGATATGGAATCCCCGACACCTTCACAGGCACGTAGAGGCCAAAGAACGGTTCTTTGCGCATAGCGAAGTCCGAGAGTTCCGCTTAGTATAGAGCTTCAGGTCGAACAGCTACAACAGGTCCACTAGACTGCGGCTCTGCTCTGGCGAACAACACATTCCACGTACCCTTCCCGAATTCCAAAATACTCAGCTGCAAAAGCAAAGCATCAGCACTACAAGATATGTCCCGACAGATAAATTACAGAGGTCCGACACATGGTTTCAGGCGGTTCCGTACTCAAAGATCGTCGCATTTACTCTTGTCTCATACACACAACCTCTTTTCCTCGAAGAAAGAAAAGAGAAAGTGTTGTGTGTATCCAGCTCGAAATCTGCTGATGGAACAGCGGACTGAGCGAGGCAAGAGACCGTTCTACAAAAGCGCGCGCGTTTGGTTTTCCAAGCTGCACGTCGGCAGCGCGCATCGCTTCACGAATTGGTGAAGGTAGTGATGGGAGTGTATGTGTGTCAGGGTGTGTACGATATGAGTACACAAACTACACACACGCGTGGTGATGGTGGCACCGGTTGTGGTTGGGCAGAGTAGGCGGGAGAAAGCGCGGCGTGAGCAAGGGAAAGTTTTTCACGATTATGTCATCGTGCCACTAAGCCTGTAGGGCACTAGCGTTCATACTCAACCCGCGCAATTCATCCCAACTTCTGCCAGTTCACGCGGCATCTTCAGCACCCGCCAATCATCATCGTGCGCAGATGGCGTGCCCAGGGCCATGGATTGGCCGCCGGCTTCGCTTGCAGCTTGCGGACGTTTGGCATGCTGGATTGATGTTGCGCTAGTGTTTATGTGGCATCCCGTGGATATCCAAGCCGTGCGTGTAGAGTCAAGCGATGTGAAATCATCAACTACAGTCCTGTCTGTTTGTCTCTCATCTTCTGTTCTTGATCGCGCGATCTCATTCGCGACATGTCTTCCAACATGGCGGCCACCCGACCAGATGAGAAGGCGACGGCCTCATCTCCCCATGACGCCGAAACAGCCTTGGACGCGACGTCCACCGACAAAGACTTGGCGATCAACCTCGTCGGTGAACGCGCCCAAGACATCGACCCTGAGATCGAAGCAAAAGTTCTCCGAAAGATCGATTGGTTCCTCATCCCCACCATGATCGTGGGTACGTCAATCCCACCAACCTCGTCCATACCATCCATCTCTCGCCATCATGACTACCACATGATTTCCATCTAACAGCGAATCCCAGGCTACGGCCTAGTATACTACGACAAAGCGATCCTCGGTTCCGCCGCCCTCTTCGGCATGACAACCGACCTACATCTCACCCAAACCCTCTCCCCCGCTACATCGACTTCCCCAGCAGTAGTTTCCACGACGCGTCTCTCATGGGCCACCTCATTATTCTACTTCGGCATGCTCGCAGGACTCTACCCACTAACATTCGCCCTCCAACGCTTCAACCTAGGCCGTATCCTTGGTGCCGTCGTACTACTTTGGAGTCTCATCTGCATGTTAACAGCCGCTGTTACGGACTACAAGGGACTGTACGTCCAGCGTTTCTTCCTAGGTTTCGTGGAAAGTATTATACCAACTGGCTTCATGACGATAGTAAGCAGCTACTACACACAGCGCGAACAGTCCGTACGCCAGTCCTGGTGGTTCAGTTCCACGGGTCTCTTTACCATCATCGGCGGCGCGCTAAACTACGGCTTCGCGCAAATCACGTCAGGCGCGCTGAGGAGGTGGCAGTATATCTACCTGCTCGCTGGGTGTTTAACCTTCCTCTTCGGATGCTTCTGCTTCTTTATCCCCAATTCCTGCGCTGAAGCATGGTTCTTAAACAAGAGCGAACGCGTTGTCGCTGTTGAAAGACTCAGGAAAGGAGCGACGGGTGTGCGGTGCCAGAAGATTAAGATGTATCAACTCAAGGAATGTGTCACGGACGTTAAGTTCTACCTCGTCTTCCTGCTCATGGGTAGCGCATACACCGTCAACGGCGCAGTTTCTGGTTTCGGCCCACTCATCGTAAACACATTCGGCTGGTCACCTCTCGCATCTATACTCTGGCAGTTCCCGCTCGGACTGATCTGTCTCGTTACTATCCTTCTTTGCGGGTATCTCTCCTCGCGCATACACAACATCCGCATCATCTTACTCATCGTAAACTGCCTCCCTGTCATAGCCGGCTGTGCCATGATCTGGAAGTCAGAGTGGACATACCACGCGCCCACTCCAGTAGCTGGATACTCAATAATCGGTACTTTCGGCGCGGTAGTCAGCCAGACAATCGTCATAGCCATGTCCAACGTCAGTGGCGCAACGAAGAAGAGCGCCATGGCTGGCACAGTATTCGTCGCATATTGCGTAGGCAACATCGTCGGCCCACTGTTGATCAGAAGTCAAGAGAAGGGGCAGCATTATCCTAGGTTATGGACAGGCCTGATCATCTGTTATTGTATCACGATTGCATCTGCAGTGGCGCTATACGCCGTGTTGAAGAGGGAGAACAAGAGAAGAGAGACAATGAGCGTGGATGATGAAGAAAGGGATAAGATGGCGTTTATGGATCTGACGGATGGTGAGAATATGTATTTTAGATATGTCTTGTAGAGCGTCACGGCTGTCTGTATTGAAAATTCGGGGAGTTGAGGGCCGTGTATATGTATCATCTGTATACGGTCTCTATAAACGAATTCTTCTTTTGGTAGCTGACGTCGAGTCCCGCTCTATGTCTATATAATGTCACTCCATACCAACCCAAACATGCTTAGTTACCGAGACTATCCAGCAACAGAAGAAGCCGACATCCCCTTCCCAGCCAACCTCTTACTCCTCCTCGTCCCTTGTTGCCCACCCTTTCCCTCATCCACATCCCCATTCCCCTTCTCCGCAACACAACTAGGCGGATTCTCCCTCCTAAACTCCCTACTCCCAGACACAGGTTGTGCATTAAAGCTCGCAGTCCTATACCCAGACGCCCACGGCCCATTCTCAAACGTAGAACTCTGCCGCCGGTACTTCGCATTATTGCCAATCAGCGCATCAACAGCGTCCTCATCCATACACACATCATCCATGCCCTCGATAGAAAACTCATCGAGATCTAGATTAGACCAAGAAGGATCATTGTTAGCGGGGAAGAAAGCGCTGAGGCTTTGTTTGCGGTCGTCGAAGGGGACTGCGGGGGCGTAGTTGGCCATGAAATCGCTGGATGGGGGTGGAGCGGCGGATTGGGTTTGGGCTTGGGTGGGGAGGTCGGCGGGTTCGGAATAATTGATGCGCTGTTTTTTGCGGAGACCTGCGCGGGAACCCTGACGGGGTTTGGTTCCGTTGATGATTTTCTCAAAGGAGTCTGAGTCTTCGGAGTCGGAGAGGGCGGTTATACGTCCCGTAGATCGTGCCGTAGACGTGCGTTTGAGTGCCGGACGCTCGTCATCAGATGAGTCGCTATCGTTCGCCTGGCGCTTCCTGGGAAGCGATCGCTTCCGCGAAGGCGTCTGTCGTTCATCATCCGAGTCCGCAAAAGTAATAGTCCGACGTGGTGTTTTGCGCTTACCACCAATACCCGCTTCGTCTTCTTTGATGAATTCATCTCGCTTCTTCTCCATTTCTGCGATGCGCTGGTTGATCTCTGGATGGAGGATATCGTAGTAGGCTGAGTAGTCGAACTCCTTCTTCGAGCCCTCTCGCTTATAGTCTATATAGACATCCATCTTCTCGATCTTCTTGTCAACGAGCTTGACTTCCATGTCACCGCGGTGAACGGGGAAAGAGCCGGGGCGGATCTTGCGTTGGAGAATGAATTGTTTCATCTGTGACTTCGCGCGGTGTTTCATGTTCATGCCGTAGAGGGCGTAGATGAGCGTACGTTCGTGAGGTTTAGGATGACCGCCCTTGTAGTGTTCATGAACGGGGTAGTCAGAGAACTCGTGGGTATCACCTAATCGGCCTTTGCTAGCAGCTTCGATGAACTTGCTAGCCAACGCCGCTTCGTAATGATGTTTCGAACCGAACGCGGATGCGAAGTGGCCTTTTGGCTCTTTCTCCATGCCTACTCGCTGATCAACCTTGACGTTAGCTACCTGGCAGATGTAGGCAAAGTCTAGGAAGCGCTCCATACAGTATAGATGAGCGAAGCCCACGCAGTCGTACGGATCAACTACACCAGTGCCGTAGGTTCGGTGCTTTTCGTCGAATGCGACGCGGTAGTTGCCAACTTCAGCTGTGCCTTTGCCGGTGTACACGCGCATCGGGCATGCGTCGAAGCGACAGTGGCTGTGAGATGCAGAAGCATAACGGCGGGCGGAGTCTGAGGCTACGGGCTGGATCCAGATGCGCAGATTGTCGCCGGGATACTGCGTGATATACTCATGAATCTCGCGGGCAGTCATGGTACGCTTCTTGAACTCGTGCATGCCGTTGTTTTGGCTGTACTCAAATTTAAACCCCGATGATGATGACCAGTTGCCGTGAGGAAGAGGCTTGGTTTTGTACTTGCGACCTTCTTCTGCGTGTTGGTTGATACGGGCGGTACGCGTAGTCTCGCCCCTAGTTGTGTTGTTAACGCGAACCCAGGGCTTGTCGTCGCACTTCTTTGGCTTTTCTCCTGCTCGCACGACAGCTACCTTGACCGGTTTGCTGACCGAGCTCGCGCATGAAACATTAGAATCGTGACGGGTATCTACTGATGATCGGGTTCGATGTGTAAGCTGCCTGGGAGGTTGCTTGGCGACATAAGCGTCATCATCAGATCCGAAGCCAGATTGAGTACGTTTACGTTTGGGTAATTGCGGTGCAGGGCGGCTGGATTGGCGAGAGCTTGAAGGAAAGGTTTTGTTGAATTGGTGTGATCCAGTATACTGCTCGGTAGGCATCGCCACGTATCCAGTGTGCTGTTGCGGATACGGCTGTTGTGTTGGTTGGTAGTACGGCTGAACAGGGTACATCGAAGTGAATGGGTCAGGATACGTCTGTGAAGGCTGGGCAGCAACAGGGTACTGCGACATGTCCGACATGAACGTGTTACCACCTGGAAATGCTGAGAAGCCGGGAGTGGTGTCTAAGAACTGGGATGGCATCTCGAAGTTAGTATCCCAGAGACCAAGATCCTGCGAGAAGTCATAGGTAGGGTCATTAGGTTGGTTGCCATGCGGCTCTACGGGAACCAAATCAGTCGGCATTTGTCCAACCGCATTCTGGTTGACCCACTGATGTGACTGATCATTGAGGTTATCTTGTAGAGGCGCAGATACGAATCCTTGACCAGCTTGGTTCTCCTGAGAGGAATCACCGAGTTGGAATGCACCTACGTCGCCCCCGTTCGAAGGCACCTCATCCATGGGCACATCAAGGCCATTATTACGTATCCAGTCGAAGTCTAGACCGAATGTATCATCGTTGTAATCTTCGTTGAGATTGAATTGCGTCAAGTCAAACTCGCCAAGAAGGCAAGGATCGATTGTACTGGGTAGACCCAGCACAGCGCCGGAGCCGGTTCCTGATACTGTATGAGCAGGACCTGTTCGTAGATGTGTATCTGTTATCGAATCGGGTTGACGAGCGTGAAGCGTTGGTAGTCCTGAATGTAAGTCGTATTGGGTGTATGCGTCCGTGGGTTGATCCTTGTGTGACCTCGGAGAGATTGGCGAGATGCGTGAAACGGTAGATGGATACATAGCTTGAGCGATCTGATAGGTTCACGGCGTACGGGACGCACAGATAACACGGCTCACATCGTATATATATGAGAGCTCACGAGATTCTTTCATCGAGTCTTGTGAGGTTACAGATTTGAATTGGACAAAGGAATGTCGAGTGTAAGTATACTATGGTGCGCATCATTGTGCTGAGCTACAAAGCGGTCTTGAAAGGGCGGCCAGGCGGTGAATTACCAGCATTGTTCGAGTCGCTCTATCAATTGAAGAAACAACCCCACTCATCGTCGTGGCGATGGCTTACTTCAAGCAGATGTGGTGTTGAACAAGACTTCGGACCGCCTGGTAATGTGGACAAGTGGATCGCATGAACCGGTAACTGCTCTTTGTTAGCCAATGAGCTCTCTAATGTGGACGTAGAGGAGCAGGTAGCCAAAGGAGGTGATCAGATTATATAAAGCAAAGTTTTCGACACAATTTTTACGAACAGGTCTGTGAATTTTGTCTTTTTTTCATCATGAAAGGGGAGTGTGTAGGAATGATGGAACTGACCAATTGCTGGGTTAGTCTCGCGCTGCACTAGAAGTGAGCATGTGCGAAGTAGAGCCTGTAGAGCCATGTCGCGCGCTGCGACGCGCTGAGAGCCTAGATTGAAGGCACATGCGTGTTGAACACCCTTTGACAACTTTGCACATTATAACCATGGAAATCCAAGATCATAGTGTTCAAAGTGGTCACGGGATGTTGGCCGCGCATGTGAAGTAAAAGTTGATGCGCTGCAGCTCGAAGACAAAGAAGAAAACTTTTGCCGAGGCGCTAGGGTCGGAGTATCAGTGCCGCCGAGATCCCGGACCATTTCCAACCACACGGGCCTTCCCGCCTTGACACCTGTGGCCACAATCGTGGGCCTTACGAACACCGAGTGACGTTCGCCTCAGGTATCCACGGGTTCGGTTCTATCCTAATGTTGGGACGATCAAACATGCGTGCCGCATCTGCACGTGAGTCGTTTGGGGATGTTCCCTTCTGCACCAGGCCCACGCGAAACACGCCTCACGCGCCCTCGTCAAACACGGACTGTTTAGTCAAACATGAGAGCTTTCGAGAACACCAACCTATCGCATCTGGGAGAAGAGATTGAGACGTCGTCAAAACTACACTCCGCTGTCAATCATACCATAATTCCAGATTTGTATAACATCGAGCGCGTTTCCTTATTGTCATGTGGAGAACGAGTCGTCGAGGCTCTTTGTATCGAAACTTGTGTTTCTGATGGGTTAACTCCAGACCTTTGCGGATGGCACTACCTCCTGGAATATTCAGTAGTGCAGCTCATCCACCGGCAAGGCCGAGTATTCACAGGCATACCCAGACTCTGATATTGTGCGACTTCGCAATCCGACGAGGCTTTCTTTCATAGCGTCATCGATGAGGCCAGCTTCCCCAGCGTACATGACCTCGGTGCTCATGCCCATCCGCTGGATGCGGAAGCAGTGTTTCAAGATCGACGGGGCTCTCGAGATACCTTGACCATGACAACAGGGGCTCCCACGCATCAAACATCCTTCGGACTGCCGAGAACACTGTGGCGGGATCTGATCCGCATGGGTTACATTACTAAACACCAAACATCTGGGATGCTTGAGCTGCGACATCCAGGTCATTCACAAACCATTCGGGTTACCACCTACGTCAGTAGCCAATCGGTGAAGGCTTGCAGAACAACAAAGTTCATGACCCATACCACACACCCGATCCCTCACCATGCATGCAACGCGTTCTACCGGGATGTTTCCTACCGCGGTCATCGTGGTCAAGGCCATGCGTTCATAATGCCCGGCTACCTCTACCTGCAGCTCGGATCCTTCACCGTCGTGCTACTTCTCGACTGCTAATCTTCCGCCAGTGCGTGGTTGGTCCTTTTCCGATTTCGGACCTTATATCTTTACATCAATGTTAATTCCCTTCTAAACTATGGCAAGCGAAAGGCTTATGGAGCTGGTGCTCCTGGGTCGAATCACCTTCTACGGTATAATAACACTTATCATCCTGAGCTATGTTACAGTCGGTTTGCGGTTATGGGTGCGGTATCGCATCACGAGGTCTCCAGGTTGGGACGACGCTGCTATGGTGGCCTCACTTTTACTGTTCACTTGCTATTGCGCTTTCGTAATGGCCATCACGTTTCGGAGCATGGACCGAAAACTCTTCGGCGAAGAGGATATCCACGTAACTTTAATTGTGAGTATGCCTCAAGATCGGCCATCATGCAGGATGCTAATTCGACTATAGTTTATTCAACTTTCCGAAGTCTTTTACGTCCTAACGACGAGCTTCCTCAAAGTCTCGCTAGGTCTCTTCTTTCTAAGGGTTCTTACCAAGAGATGGCAAAGGCATCTATTCCACGTCGTTCTCGTCATCAGCGCAACATACGGCCTCTACTACGTCCTGATCATCATTTTCCATTGCGGCGACCCAACACGCCTCGCCGATAACCTGCGATCACCGTCATCGCCCAACTGCTTGCCATCTGTTCTTGTTCTCACCTCCGGATATCTCTACGGCATAATCAACGTAATCGCTGATTGGACGTTCGTATTGGTGCCGATATCCGTCCTACTGGATAGTGACCTCGATCGAAGGAGTAAGATCAGTGTTAGCATGGTTATGGCGTTGGGTGCAGTTGGCAGTGTAAGCTCGATCCTCAGGATGGTCTACCTGAAGGGACTGGGATATAACGGCCCGGGACTACATGGTGAGTCTTTTTTCACCTACATGACAGCATTCAAGCATGTACTAACAACTATCTAGTCGACGCCGTCAAAGCAACGATATGGGCGACCGCCGAGCCGGGCACAGGTATCATCGCAGCCTCGATCGCCATCCTTCGCCCGCTCTTCCGCAAGATCGCTTCGGATGTTCGATCAAAGGCGTCTTCTTACTCCAACTCACGCAAAGGGTCCCTACAGCCCGACGACTCCATTGCGTTGAGGAGCCAAGATATGGTCGCGCAAGAGATGAAGAACAACAAGAAGCACAGCGTATACAGAGTCAGCGAGGATCTAGATCCGTGGAGTCCGACTATTGTTGCCACGGCGGATGTGCAAAGAATGATTGTAGTGAAGGGGAGGATGAGCCCAGCCCCAGGTGCACCTCCAACGAGGCACGATAATATGATATAATGCATTGAACTGCGACTACGCGTATATAAGATTTTAAAAGTTTCACAGAAGACCCAGGAGGACTCAATGTGCTGTCAGTAATTCAAATTATTACTTTATGATTAAGACCAGCCTACCTCCTCGGCCCCAGATGTGTTGTCGTCTTGGACTATCGTCGATTCAATGTGGTATCCCAAGCTGCAATCGATCTCTTGTCAGCTGACCAGACAAGGGCGTATGGCTCAACAAAGGCCTCTCGACTATTGATGAATGTCGCGGCGCTCATCACTACCTCGGCGCGCTGAAGGAGTGGTGGAGTAGGGCTAACGGATGACGTGCCGAAAAAGGCAAAGGCGGGAGGGCGGCCCCAGGAACAGCGGAACATGGCGAGTTTGGAGCTTGGAATTGGTTATCCCAAGGTCACCAACCATGACATAACTACCCACCTAACCGCGCCATGCGTCCTTCGCAGCAAGAGACGACATGTGGAAACCGAACCTCCACGCCCGAAGAGGCACGATAGGACACCGCGTTGCCTGTATCTGCGCCCGCGCCCCCAGGCTGCCCCCAACCTATCACCACCCCCGCCAGCGACGCTGCTTCCACGAATACTTCATTACCCACATACCCTCGACGTCGCTGCATCCTGACTCGCGAGTCACCCAGCCTGCGCTGCACCACAAGCTCCCGCGCGACAAGAGCACGCCGTACAATGCGGACAAGTCGGGGCGGTCGCCGGCTGCCGTCGTGGGCACGTCGCGCGAGATGACCGTCGTCCGCATACCATTGAAGAGCGCAAAACACCATTTCGGCGTCTCCTTGTCGCGGGGGTCGCGGCCATACAACGAAGATGCGTTCCAGGCGGGCACCATTGACCTCCCCGCCTTCGCACGGCGGCGCCCCATCTCTCTGAGCAGAAAGGGACAAAGCGCAGACACCGAGGTCACACCAGACGTAGGCGCAAGTGGAGATCCACAGGTCTTCTACTTTGGCGTATTCGATGGCCATGGCGGCGCTGAGTGCTCTGGCTTCCTGAGGGAGCAGCTGCACGACTACCTGGAGAAGGCGACCAAGCAGTTTGAGCTCACGAGCAGCCTCGCACGGGAAAGAACCGAGACCCAGTCTGGCAACCCAAAGGCCAAGGGCGAGGCTTCTTCTGGCGACCGAAGGCAGAGGGACAAGGAGAGCCTGAATGCTATAGAAACGCATACGCCACCGGGCACAACAGCTTTGAAGCCGCCACAGCCTGGAAGTAAAGACCAGCTGCCAACCGCCGGCTCCAAATCCATGGACGGTCCAATTGAAGGCGTTGCTCCAGTGCGACAGTCAGACAGCGTACGGAAAGCTGAAGAGCTCGAGCAGCAGCTGGTCAAGCAATGGAAGGAGCTCGTAGGCGGATACTTCAGACGCTTCAAGCCCGAGTACTTCTCCATGTCCGCAGGCGGACGCGGCCACCCTGCTGAGAAAGAAGTCATTGAGAAGCGTCACACCAGCAATCCAACAATACCTGAAGACGTCAAAGAAGGCATCGGAATCGAGACCGTCCTCGAATACGCCTTCCTCAAAGCCGACTATGACTTCGTCGCCGCCCAAGTAGGCAAAAAGGAAGAAGACCCCGTCCGCGCAGACAAAGCTCTCAACGACGACGACATCCTCGGGCAGCCCTCACGCCAAACCAGCACAAACATCGGCGGAACAAATCGCTTCAAAGGCGGCAGCACATGCAGCGTAGCCCTCATCTCGACGCCCACGCCCTCACCCTTCTGGCACCCTTCCTCGCCCTCCTCCCTCATAACCGCCCACGTCGGCGATACTAGGATTCTTCTCTGCAACACCGCAACCGGCCTCGCCGTCCCCCTAACATCGAACCACCACCCCTCCCTCCCCGAAGAAGCAACCCGCCTCCGCCGCTTCGCCGCCTCCTTCGTCACAGACTCCTTCGGCGAAGAACGCATGTCCGGTCTCGCAAATACCCGTTCTTTCGGCGATATGGCACACAAACGCGTAGGCGTAAGCGCAGAACCCGAGATCCGCCGTATAGAACTGTCGCCCGCGGAATACTCGTTCCTCATCTTGTGCAGCGATGGTGTGTCGGGCCATTTGTCAGACCAAGAGATTGTGGATATTGTTAAAGAGGCTAAGACCCCGGAACAGGCGGCGAGGGATGTGGTGGCTTTTGCTACGGAGACGAGTACGGGGAGTGAGGGGGCGGATAATGCGACGGGTTTGGTTGTTAGGTTGGGGGGCTGGGAGAGGAGGGGAGAGGGGGGTTTGGGTAGTCTGGGGACGAAGGAGATGAGGGATTGGAGGAGGCAGGAGGCGGAGAATCCGAGGGCTAGTGGGAGGATGTGAGGACTTTATCCGAGGAAGAGATTCTTTTGTATTGATGGGACTGCGGTGCATGATAGATGTTTGTTGGGAACACGGTGGGTGGGTTGGACGCATTGTATATAGGACTACTATAATGATCCTCATACTACTACTACTGCGTTTATTCCAGCCTGTACTGACTTCAGTATGTGGGTATGTAGGCTACCGTTTTCCCACGAGATATCGAGGTTAGTACGGGCTCGATCCTTGTGTGAAGGAGCTTGTCTATAGTCAGATCCATCGTGTGCTAAATGCAGACATTGTGTCTACCGTCGTACTGTGAGACGCGATGCAGTGTATACCTTCCTCGCAGATTGTAGCTATGCGGTACATTTCAGAGAGAACAAGCTCTTTCGTGCATGTTGGTACTTGTCAGGGGACCTAATTCAAGCCTAGTTAAACCCTCTTCCAGTAGCACCAAAGAGCTTCCGCCAGATAGGACTGGTAAGAGCAACGCTGCCTCCTCGAAAGATGAACAGTCGGACACGTGAGCATACCTAGGTATCAGCCTTGGCACACACTCGTCCATGAGCCCATGCCCAAGCAAAGAGTCGTTCCCCGTAACCCTTTCTAGGCGTCCAGATGTAGGTTCAGCTGTAGGCTGCCGTCGCTACCAATTATTTCAAAGACACACACGATGTAGGCGGCCGCGATGACTAGGAATTCCAAGATGATGATGTTCGCGGACTAGAGTTTTGCATCGATGCGATTCGTCATGATGCGCGTGTATCGTCCAATAGCCGCGAGGTGATTGACGGGCTGCAGGTAGACGCTTGGCTTGGCTTCCAGACAGAACCACAGCGACGCGATGTAACAGTATCAGGAACTCAAGGTGCACAACGACTAGGCTGGATGTCATAACTCTATGCAGTGTCTGTGCAGGACGGTAGGACCCTCGTTCAGTGTCATGGCTCTCACAGGGCTGCATGCGGGAGGGCGAGCTCAATCTGGGGGGGGAAAGCACGATGCGCAAGCGAGCCAATGCGCCGTTGCCAGGCGGGCGCCGCTCCTTCCTCCAGCGAACCCATCGACGGTGCCTGAAGCAGCGGAAGAATAAATTTCTCCTCTCACTCTCACCCTCACGACGCCGTCTCACTGTCAAACGCCGTGTTTGCCTGTTGCTTGCTGCTCTTTGACTGGCTGCCCTTACGCCCGTCTCCTTGCACCAAAGTCCGCACTGTTAGTGGGGCAGACCCTTTAGAAGGAAAACAACACGTGAACTAGGCCTGTCTACGCTCGACCTTCTTTCGCTTCAAATTCCCTCCCTACGACGGACGCCCTCCGTAACCTCACCACTCCCTGCCCTCCTGCCGCACCACCTTCTGCTTCTCCCGCCACCGCGGCCCTTTAATTCTTCCCACCGCCAGATACCCCGCCTGAATCTTTGAAGCACCCTTCAGCAGTTATGGATATCAACCAGGTGTTGGAGGGGACCTACTCCGCCGGTATGCTGCCTTTGGTGAGACCCGCACTTTTCTAGAAGCTCGACTGACCCTTCTGCAGACGCTAGCATCCGTAACAGCGCCGAGCAACAGCTCATCCAGGCTGCCGACTCCGACTTTGTGAGTCCCCCGCTGCCAGAAGGCTGCATGCCCCCCGAGACATAGCCAGAACATATCCACTAACGTCTATCCTCAGCCTCAATACCTCACCGTCCTCGGCGGCGAACTCGCAAATGAACAAGCCGCGCCCCAAATCCGACAGGCCGCCGCCCTGGCCCTGAAGAACGCCTTCACCGCTCGCGAGTATGCCCGGTTACGTCAGGTTCAAGAACGATGGCTCAGCCTCGACACCCAGATCAAGCAGCAGGTCAAGGACATGGCCCTGCGGACTCTGGCCACACCCAACAAGAATGTAGGCTCCGCCGCCGCACAGTTCATCGCCTCCGTCGCTGCTATCGAGATACCCCGCAATCAATGGCCGGAGCTCATGACCTCGCTCGTCGAGAGTGTCGGTCAAGGCAGCGACGCCCAAAAGCAATCTTCGCTTACCACAATCGGTTTCGTGTGTGACACAGACGATGTAGAGTTGAGGGACGCGCTAGCACAGCACTCCAACGCTATCCTGACGGCTGTCGTCCAGGGTGCCCGCAAGGAGGAGGCCAACAACGACGTCCGTGTAGCCGCCATCAACGCGCTCAGCGACTCGATCGAGTTCGTCCGCTCCAACTTCGACAATGAGGGCGAGCGCAACTACATCATGCAGGTCATCTGCGAAGCCACACAAGCGGACGACAGCCGCATCCAGCAGGGCTCGTACGGATGTCTCAACCGCATCATGGGTCTGTACTACGACAAGATGCGCTTCTACATGGAGAAGGCGCTATTCGGTCTTACCATCCAGGGCATGAAGAGCGAGGAAGAAGATGTTGCCAAGCTGGCTGTCGAGTTCTGGTGCACCGTCTGTGAGGAGGAAATCGCTATCGAGGACGACAACAGCCAAGCTCAAGCCGAGGGCTCCACCGAACTCCGCGAATACTTCAACTTTGCCCGAGTTGCTACACAAGAGGTCGTGCCAGTGCTTCTCGAGCTTCTCGCCAAGCAAGACGAGGATGCCGACGACAACGAGTACAACACCTCCCGCGCAGCATACCAATGTCTGCAGCTCTGGGCACAGTGTGTCGGTAGCGGCGTTATGCCTCCAGTCCTTGCTTTCATCGAGAAGTACATCCGCTCAGAAGACTGGCACTACCGTGATGCGTCCGTCTCCGCCTTCGGTGCCATCATGGAGGGTCCCGAGGAGAGTGTGCTAGACCCCATTGTCAAGCAAGCTCTGCCTACTTTGATTGGAATGATGGACGACCAGAACATCCACGTCAAGGACTCCGCCGCATACGCCTTGGGCCGCATCTGCGAGGCTGTTCCCAGCGCACTCGACGCACAGCAGCACCTGCCTCCCCTGATCGGAGCTCTCTTCAACGGTCTCGCCAGCAACCCTAAGATGGCCGCATCGTGCTGTTGGTCGCTGATGAACTTGGCTGACAGGTTCGCCGGAGAGCCCGGTTGCACAACCAACCCATTGTCGCCCCACTTCGCCCAGAGCGTGCAGAGCCTCTTGCAGGTCACCGAGCGCGCTGATGCCGACAACACTCTCCGCACAGCCGCATACGAAGTACTCAACTCTTTCGTCAACAACGCCGCTGGTGACAGCGTTCCCCTGGTCAACGAGCTCGCCAACGTCATTCTCGAGCGTCTGGAGAAGTCCATGGCACTCCAATCGCAGGTTGTCAACGTTGAGGACAAGCTGACTCTCGAAGAGATGCAGACTAGCTTGGCTAGTGTCATCATGGCCATCATTCAGCGAATGGAGAGCGACATCAGGCCCCAGGCCGACCGCATCATGCAGGCGCTGCTGAGTCTGCTTTCATCTCTGCCTCCCAAGTCCAGTGTTCCAGATACTGTCTTTGCCGCCATTGGTTCGATCGCGACGGCTCTTGAGGAAGACTTCCAGAAGTACATGGAGGCTTTCTCCCCATTCCTGTACAATGCTCTTAACAACCAGGAAGAGCCCGCGCTCTGCTCCATGGCCATTGGTCTGGTTTCTGACATCACCCGATCTCTGGGCGAGAACGTCCAGCCATTCTGCGATGCCTTCATGAACTCGCTTCTCCACAACCTCCGCAGCCCTCAACTTGGCAACCAGCTCAAGCCAGCTATCCTGCAATGCTTCGGTGATATCGCACATGCCATCCACGGTGCATTCGAGACTTACCTGACCGTTGTTGCTCAAGTGCTGCAACAAGCTGGACAAGTCACATTGACCACCGAGGGCAACTACGAGATGATCGATTACATTACCTCTCTCCGTGAGGGTATTATGGATGCATGGGACGGATGCATCGTTGCCATGAAGAGCAGCAACAAGAGTAAGTTTTGTAATCCAAGACGTTGATCCCACACTAACAGCTACAGCTCAACTCATCGTCCCATACCTTGACTCCATCTTCGACCTTCTCCGCACTATCCAAGCAGACAGCAACCGCACTGAGGCTCTCCTCCGATCTTCATGTGGTGTTATCGGGTATGTACAGGTGTCCTTCTTTCAATATATCCCACTAACATCATTTAGTGACCTCGCGGATGCGTTCCCAGCTGGTGACTTCAGGGAGTACTTCCGTCACGAGTTTCTCACCGCAATGGCGAGGGAGACACGCGCAAACCAAGATTTCAGCGGCCGGACCCGAGACACTGCTCGATGGGCACGTGAACAGATCAAGCGTCAAGTCGGTACGTCGCTCGGCTACAACCCCTACCTCCGCCCCGCTCCTCTCTAGTGAAATCGACATCCCCACCTTATATATATACTCCAGCCCACTGACTTCCCCTTCCCAGGCGGCAACCAAGGCGTAATGGCCTGATTGTCTTGATACCCCTTCCCTCCCCCAGCACTGCTTGAACCTTGTGTTGGCCAAGATGTTGGATAACCTCTCTGGAGGTACCGTCTAGCATGTGGCTAAAGCATGGGTTCTAGCTCCCCCTCGCGTATCCCAGCACCTCGAAGCACAGTACGGAGCCCATCCGTTCGAAGAATGTCGTCGCGCACGGAACTTCGCTCCCCCGGGTTCATCGGTCTACGTCCCTCGCAGTTACCCGGAAATCCTTGATAGAGCAGCGTCGTCGCATGCGTCCCAATTCGGAGGAGGAGGCGGAGTCGTTTCGTCGTACAACCATGGCACCAGATTCGGACATTGGGAATTGGTTAATGGTGTCTCAACCTATCGTCCACCCGCGGAAAAGACTCCAGGTGGCTGCGGTCATCCCGAATTTGCCTAAAGTCGACACGAAACGAATCCAGCACCCCCGACCCCGCGACTCCCGACCCCAGCACCAATGCGCATCTCCCCCCGTCGAACCCGAATCGCACAGCACCCTCTCCACAACCCAATCATGTAGCACCAAAAGTCTTGTAAGGCAAAGATAAAAAGCTGTTATAGCTTTTTCTTTTTAGCCAAGGAGAATAATAGATTCATTCACACCCCCCCCTTTTTTTGTACACTCACTTCTTCTTTTTTTCCCCTTCGGGACCTTCGGGGCCTTCGGGGCTTCAACTTCCCTCATCATAACATTGGAAATAGGCGTTTATACCACTTTGACTACTTTGATTGAGAAGTGGTTTGTTTCTGTGGAATGGGTATATTTGCTGGCTGGTGGTTTATAGTTGTAATGATTACTGCGTAGACTTGATGCGTTCGCGGTGATAGTCGGTGATGCCTTGATGGTGCGTGCTGTATCCATGTCGTGATGTCAACGCAATACTAGTGTCACAAAAGTGTCGAGAGTTATCCAGATAACTACGTCTCAACGCAACGTATCTTCCCGTCTCTATCTCTACTATCTCATCATCGCTCACTATCACGCTTACTAAACCTACACATACTTTTGCAAAAACTACAGACAACTAGCTCGCAAGCCGCCGCGACCGTACATCACAACACACTATCGAATCAAAGTCACCGCATGCCTCCGAATCAATAGAAGTCAAGTCTTTGACTGCTTCGAACGCCATATCGGTACTCATCAGCGGAGCAAGTATCACGAAAAGAAAGCCTGCAATTCCGGCGCCCAACGCAACGCAAGACATCATGGAATTTCAATCCACTACAGTCCAACAGGAAGACAACCTCGCCATCTTCGACTTCACAGACTCCTCTTCCACCGATGCGTCCACCCTTCCCCGCACATGCATCACCGAACTCGCCAAAGCCGCACGAAAAGCACGCCGGCATTCCGCCGTTCCCGCCCCATCCTGCTCAATACCATCCGACGACCGCAAACCCGAAGGCGCACCCTCATCTCTCCACAAGCGCACCGGAAGCGGCAACGTCAAAATTTCCATCACCACGAACCTCGGGAAAAGTCTAGACGGTAGTGCGGCTGCGAGGCTGGTCAGCTTGAAGAAGAAAAAGCGCTTGCCGCCCAGCTCGAGTAATATTGATCTTAAGGCGAAGGCGGATGTTAGTGGAGAGAAAGCGAGGGAATTGAGTGCGCTGAGGGTGCTGAGGGCGGCGACCAGGATGAGGAGTACGTTGCTGCAGGGGGAGGGCAATGGAGTGGGTGTGGGGGGAGTGTGTTCTGGATATTAGCGCTTGGCGATGGCGTTTGAACTTCGCGTATAATACCACTTCCCATTTCATGGTTGCTTGAGTGTATAAAATAATCGTCTTTTCAATAGCATCCCAAGCATTCCAGATTACATACTCAGTTAGTCTCCTACCGCCGAGGGAGTGAATATGTGATCTTCCTCGTCCGCACCGTGTGATTTTCTCTGCACGGGAATAACGATCTTGCCGCTTGCGTCTCTTTCACTCATGGTGTTCGAGGTACTGTCATGTTTGGCTGTCGACAAATCGGGCGCTGATTGGCTTGGGTGTGGTGGCGTATCTGGCTGCATTGCTTCGCGTGGATCGATGCGTAATCGGATGTTCCTTGGCATCCCGTGGAGTTGCCTTTCTGCTTCGCGAGTTGTGCGCGCCAGTTCTTTTGCGTCGGACCATCCTTCAAAGCTAGAGAACAGCTTCCCGATATCGGCCGCCACCTTCTTCTCGCTGTGTTCGAGAATATACGCACATCCACTGATGACCCGAGGTTCGATCTCATGGTCTTGCGAGGCACATTTTGCTAGGACCAACTTGACGATGGCAAGGTGACTACCCCGTACAGCAGCGAACAGAACATGATTTCTACCGTTTACACCTCCGGTAAGATATGCGCCTGCTCCCCACAACTGCTCCATCGCCTGCTCGTTGCCGTGATAAGCAACCAGATTATTGAGCATGAAGAGAACTTTCTGGTCCGGTGGGCGCATGTCAATCACCCCGGTAACGAGTACTGACATCTGGACAGTGAAATCCTTGAGTGGGTGCCGTATTTTCTTGTACGACGCTACCGTCTCCTCGAACATAGCCTGGAATATGTCGTCCCGGTTGAACTTCGAGATGAAACTGAGCAACTCCAGGCAACTTCGCTCATCCCCTACGAAAAAAGCGACACCGAATGCCTGGCAGACGGGTATCGGCTCATGTGAATACTTGTCGGTGACCATCTTGATGAAGAGTGATGCCATTTGAGAATGCAGCTTCTTTCCGGGCTGAAGGCTGTCTCTCAAGCACGCAGAGAGCTCGAATGCGCACAGGGATTTCTCCAGATATGCTGGTGACGAGATCAGCGCTTCCACAATGTCGTCGAACTCGTTGTTAATCAACCATTGAAGCTGCATGACCTGACGGACTTGGGCGTTGAGCCAGTCTTGAAGTCGGACTGGACTCTCTCGATCCGCGATCCAATTGATGAGAAGACTGTCGATGTCATGGGACTGGCGGGCTTCCTTGCTCAATGCACGATAGTATCGAGGAAACTGCCTCAATGCATAATCAACCCAGTCGATTTGGGGCTCTATGCGAACTTGAGCGTTCGCGAAGCTTAGTTCTGATAGCGTCATGCATGGGTTGTTCATCAGGTACCCAACGCACACTCGGACAATGTCAGTATGACATGCTGTCTCATTGTAGAGAAGAGGGAACTCCTTTTGCAGGAAATCGATAACAGAAGCGTGAGAAAACTCCCAGTTTTCTCCACATTTACTAATGAAGTTCTGGACAAGCCGTTCTGCCTGGTGGGCTGTGATTGACGCATTTTGGCTGCTCTTCGACGTCCTGCACAATACGGGTCTCGCCGAAGTGAGAGCTAATCTTGCGAAACCCGTTTTTATGCTCATGTATCCAGGCTTACACAACATCAACTGGAATATGAATGTTGTGAGGATGCGTTCGTTGGTACCGTCTTTGGAATTTTTCTGGAGAAGAGAGGCATACACCTTGTGCAACTCGTCGGCATTAGCCAGTGGCTGATTTTCGAGAGTCTGAAGCATATCCTCAAATGTCGTTTCGTCGAAGATCGCGTACTCCGGTTTGAGGAAAGCAGCTAGTTGTAGCTTGACCCAGATGAACCTTGACTTGTCAGCTTGATTCTCTAACAGCAGGGATGCACGAACATTCCATTGGCCTTATTGACCAAGATCTCGACAAGTTTGTGTTGGAGTGCTGGGTACTCTCCCTCTGCTGGTCTCTCGTTTTTGGGACACGTTTCAATCGTCCTGGTAATATAGTGTCGGATTTCCGAAGCAGTCCTGGTGGCGACCACGTCGATTTTTCTAGCCGTTCTAAACTTTTCGTCAACTCTCACATGAACCCGCCCAGTAACGAGCAATTGAAACTGATTCGGTGTAGTTGCGTAGCCGTGAATCGTAGAGAAAACGTCCAACAGGTCTTTCCAATCCTCGCATTCGTCCAGAGCATCGATCACAATGCGAATTTTGATTCCCGCGCGCAAGATTCCGTCGAAGAGATCTTTACACTGCTGTATGCTTTCGAAAGGCAACCTTTCCGATTCGTTGTACATGTCGCGTGCCTTCTGCGCTATCGAACCATCCAAATGATTGTAGATTATCTGCCGGAGGATGGATTTCAGGATTCGTTTTGGAGATTGATCGCCGTAGTTATTCGTGCAGAAGATGTAGGCGAGACGCCTATCTTTGTGCATGAAAGAAGCCTCTGCATGGTGCTGAATAACCCGGGTCCTGAGATATTAGCATGATCGCTTTTTCACACAGCTCGCGAAGGAACGTACATTAATGACGTTTTGCCCGTTCCGACTGTAAGCGTTAGTCTAGCCTGATACTTTAATATGTGTCACCTACCGGTACCTCGTATCCACAGAACCTCAGTGTTCCCAGCCTCCCAGCTTTTGTACTCTTCCGAGTCGAGTAGCCACTGACCACAACCGGGATATTTGTCTAGCTGAATGCGCTCGCACATGTCCATGTAGGCTTTCTCAGGTACGTCCTTGAACACCCATTCGCGGATTTTTAAACACTCGTCACCGATTTTCTGGCAGTCTTCAAACTCCTGCTTGCATCGTGAATCTCGTGTCTTAACCTCCAAATGCTGTCTAGTCATTTCCACTTTTGCGCCCGGAGACCCGAATATCTGCGCTATCATTCTTGATTAGTGTCCATCGTTATCCGGAAGAAAGATTGGCAACTTACCCGTGGTGCCATGCTTGCAGATCTTGATTAAGTGTAAGATGAACTCAAGAATAAGCCCATAGAGAGCGAGAAGGCTGGCCTCTACACGGATGTGGCGGTTGTCTGTTGTCTCGGCATTTCTACGCAAGTAGAGGTACTCGATGTTTCCCCAGTGGCGGATTATGGTTGTGATGTCCTCTACCGCATTCAACAAGCCCGCTTGTTGGTCGACACCATCTACCAAGACCTGTGCTGAAATCAGTCATCTTGAATAAGACACATTCTAACTGGATGTACCTGGAGAACGTTGCAAACTCCTCGCACAATGGTGGGCGCAGCTCTCAGTGGATCGAATTGCGCAGCAGCAACAGATATGTCTTTGAACACAAGAACGTTGCGGATTGCCCGCTCGATCTTGGGAGGAAGGCCTTTGTTTTCTCGCTTTCTCCGAGACAGTGTGTCTTCCAATTTGGTAATGACAGCAAGACTACCCTCTCCTCCTTTCAGCAGCTCGATGTCTGACTTTTCGTGTCTTTCGTCGAAGGCTGTGTAGGCTTGAGCCCAGAAGAACGAATTGAATTCAGTTTCGGGATGAAGGAGCACTGTGGCCATAATGCTTGAATCAGTCTTCGCAACTGCAACGACTCCCGGCATCCGTGGCTGGTCACGGTCTTCGTGTTGACTAAGCGGAACAGTTTGGACGGCCTCGAGAAGGGTAAACGCTCCGTGATTAACGTCTTGTACCGAGTCTGGCGACGGTGCAGTCGTTGTGTGTTGCTGCTGGTTCGCACCGGTCGCCCCGGGATGTGTCGATGTTCTGAGCGTCGCGGTCTGGGGTTCTGCTGGCGACAGCGGCGTTGGGGAGGTATGCGAATCGGTTTGTGATGTGGAAGTGGTAATTGACTGATGATGACGAGGCTGCTGTGTCTCTCCTGGAGTTACCGGGTTACTTTGCGTGAGATTGGCGTGTGGAAGTGACCTTTGTCCAGTAGACCAAGGTTTGGCCTTGGTCCACAATGAACTGGCCCTGGACTTGATTTTTGCCCTCGTAGACTGGGTTGGAGATCTCGGGTCTCCCATAGCTTCAGGATGTTTTGCGGTCGTCGGAGATATCAAAATCGCGCGAGTCGTGTAATTGTGAGTCGAGTGAGTGTCTTTGCAATGTCGTGAAAGCTGTGGTCGATGTAGTGAAAGACGAATGCGATGAGGACCGCAGTAGATCGGAAGGCCTCCAGATTCCATATCCCGTATTACAGCACTTCTCAGCCGCGCGCCAAATCCGTTCGAGCCACGCGACGCGCTCTGCAAATTCGGTTCTCAGCCTCGCATCTTCCCTTATCGGTCATGTCTCCGTCGCCCCCCAGCCTGACATTGGCGGGGAATCAGCCTTGGGCTGCTTCAACAGGGCAAAAAATATATCTGACTGACCAATCGACGTTGCAAGCTTTCCCAACCTTCGGTGCAAGCGAAACGTTACATCCCGAACCATGTCGCCTACCTCAGCTTTGCATCTTTTCAAATCACTGCATGCAGCCACAGCCCCATAATGCTGCGCGTAGCCCACCAACACGTAAGTCAGCCTGACAGCATACTTGTACGACACAGCCAACCGGGTCATCTGTCCAGCGTCGTGGTGATGATGCGACAGTGAAGTCGGTCACGGCCTTGCTAGGAGAATAACAACAAGGCGAGTTTCTTCCGCAAGACTGTCTAGGTTGCGAGTGAACGGATGCCTAGGTCTGCACAAGGCTGAAGAGAGGCTGAGCAATGTCGCAGGATACGTAAAAGGGAAGATGGGCATAGTAACGCTCAAACCATGTTCCGGATGGCCATCTGTAAGGCTGTGCCGGTGTCGTAGCGGGACAGGAATGACGTATAGAATGGCTGCCCGGACTTGTGTCATGTGGCTTACCGATAGGCTAGACATTGTGTAACATCAACAACGAACGCATTGCGACTACCGAGGAGACTTTCGTGTTGCTCGAGGCCTTGTATGTAGTGCTGACGGCCACTTTGATTAAATGCAATTTACTATGACGACTAATTGTAGAAGCGGCGCTGTGGCTAGTACCATTTGTGGAAAGAATAGCAGTACTTAGCTGAGTAGTAGGTTGAGAGGATCGAACAGGCTATCTAGGTGGCATGTCGGAGTTACGGCACGTTAAGTCTTTTTATCTTGGAAGTCTTGACCTTGCTGTGCCACCTGGGCATTAAGGGGAGCTCGTATGAATAAGTCACTTTACCCCACGTCAACCGAGCATTGGCACTACTGCCATCACATCAGCAACACTGCACACCCAACAGCCACTTGCGACACTCTCGCCAGGCACAACATGGGCGCGGAATCAGACAACACCAAGGGAACCGAGGAATCGCATTCGACTGATGCCAAATCCAACGCCAACGTCAACAGAAACAACATCGACCCCAACGATACACCACCCATCTACTACGACGCCGAGCCATCAGCCCAGCCACCAAAATACCCTACCAACCCCTCCACTTCTTCTACAGACCCGCAAAAGCAGCCTACATCACGCCCCGCACCCACAAACCAACGACACAGCAGCGGCGCACCAGCAAGTACCATCGCAGCAGTCCTCGGTTCTGAATATACCGATTTAGACGCTCAGCGACGAGCAGATCGCAAGAAGAAAACGCTCCGCGAGCGCTGGAATGATTTCAAAGAGAGGAACTTCGGTGACTATGATCTTTCTGAGGACAGGGCTGCAGCGGGGAGTGCGGCGGAGTGGAATGTGCAGGGTGGGAGGCTGAGTGGGGGGATGGCGAGTCCGTATCGGAGGAAGGGGAAGTGAAATGGTGGGGGTGGGGTGTGGTGATGTAGTGATTGTGTTCTTGTGGTGATTCCTTTATGGTGGTGGATATGGAAAGAGGACAAGAGTCGAGAGGAATATATACAACATTGAAGGCGCGATACTTGACATCTTCTGTGACTATGTCCCCGGCACAACTTCCCTCATCTCCATGCGTCATCGATCGCCGCCTACAACTCCTTCTTCAAGAAGTGCTCAGGTCTGTGATCTGTCTCGTAATCCACATGCACATACGCCCTCTCTACATCCGGCAGACTCTCCAGCTTAATCTGAAGTTCCTCGGCTACATCATGTGTAGCACGTAGAGTGGCTTCAGGGTCCATGACGATGTCGACTTCAACGATGAGGCGGGGTCCGCTGTGGTAGGCGCGTACGGTGTCGATTTGGAGGATGGTGGGAGAGTGTGTCATCGCTGCGAGAACAATTAGTAGGATGAAGGAGATAGTCGGAGTGGGAGGATATCTTACAGATATAAGTGATATGCTGCAGCATAGCCGTATCAGCCGTAACACCAATGAGGAGCTGAAACTCCGAGTACGCCGTCCTCGACCAAAGGAAGATGATCAAAACGGAAAGTATCATCGCGCCCATAGGATCCAACCACCACTTCAATTTTGATCCACCGACACTGGTCAAGACACCGAATCCGTTGATGAAGAGATCGTTCCTGTGATCCTCCCACAGAATGCGGACTTGAGAGTATTTGTTGCGGAGAGCCCAGCAGTACAAGAATAGCGAGAACTTCGTCGCGAATGCTATGCTGACGGCGATGACCGACGGGAGGAAGAAGTCGTTCGTCTCGGGACCGTTGTGTTCGGCGACTGTGCGGATAGATTCCACGATGATAACCACCGAAACGGTAATCATAAGCGCGCAGAACGACAGGTTTCCCGCTGTTTCGATCCTCGCCTTCCCAGAGGGGAACTTCCTCGCATCCACTCTCGCAACAGCGCGATTACACATAATCAGCGTAAGATTGCTCAAGGGATCAAACAGCGAATCCGCCATGGTCGTGAACAAGCTCAAACTCCTCGAACTAACCGCCGCATAAAGCTGCAACACAGCCAGTATAATATTCGCAGCAAAACTCCCAATAACAGCAATCCTATACTTGAGATGATTCGCCGTATCCTCATCCTTCGCCGCAGCCCTATGCTCCGCCACGGGCTTAAGCAATCTCTCTATATTCTCATTCTGGGCAGAGTAAAACTCCTCTAGCCTCTTCGCTGACGTCGCCTTCTTGTTGAGGGTGATGGGCCCGCAGCCGTCGCGTTTGCGCGAGGTGTTGGCGCGGATGAGGGCGAGTTCGGATTCGGGTTTTATGGCGGAGGAGAGGGAGTAGGGGTCGTTATCGGGGGTGTAGGACGGGGGTGATTGCGATTCTAGGTCTGAGAAGTCGGGGTGGTGGCGGATGTGGCGGGCTATGGGGTCGTGGGACGGTGTTGGGGCGTTGGTTTCGATGGCAGTGCTGCTGGCGTCGTTCTTGCGCGGAGTTGAAGCGTCGGCATGGCTATGGGTATGTTGCGCGCTGGGGCTGTTGTTGCTGCTGCTGGCGCTGAGGTGCGCGTGGTGGGGACTTGATGTGCGTTCTATGCGATCCGGGTGCGTGTGGAACGGGTGCGGTTTCATGGATATGGCGCGGTGCAGATCGGGTTCTGACATTGTCGCGGTGGTTACTCGATTTCGCACGCTGATGTGGAAGAGTGCAGATGGATGCTGAAGCAATTGCGCGCTCCTTTCACGGATGCGAATGATGGCGGCGGTGAAATAGGTCCGGTGAAAGCAAGCCAGCCAAGCGCCATAGTCGCGATCGACCGCTTGTGGCCAAGCTTCCAGCGTACACGTGGGGGAGATGCGCGGCGTAGTGATAGGTGAACTTTGTTTAATCGTCCCGACTCCTTTGTTTGCAGACTTGCCTCTCAAAGCATTGCGGTATCCTGACCGACCACACCCCTAAAAACCCAACCTCAAGGGCCCGTCTATCATCTGTCACCATGCACCCGTACCACGGTACAAAGTGCTACCGCCTACCAAGCATGCCTCCATACTTTAGCGCGCGGAGTCTATCGCGCCCAGCCCGCACACGCAGTAGCACTCCAAGACAAGACCTCAAGGTGTCTTATCGATAAGACCAGCCCCCATTCCGTCATCGGCGCCCCGCTCACCTCGGCTGGCCTGCCACGTTGAACACGAACACGTGCGTCACGTTTCTCACTTGCACATTCAACATCTATGGATGGATCGTGAACCCTGCATATACCTCACCAGCTCACACAGCATATCACCACGACTTGCGCATACTCACCGATAAAGATACAGGTCGGTTAAGCATTTGGTGTAGCTGCCAAGATAGTCAAGAATTGTGTCTGCTGTGGGCTTGGTGGTGAAGTGAAGATTGTGGTGTGTTGCGGTTGTGATGGACTTTGTGAGTCGCGTGATGGAGATTATTGACATATCCTCATGTTCGCATCTCAATCTCAATCGACCAGCCGTAGCATTGCAGTAGAAGTAGTTGTTCCAAGTGACCACTCCGACCATCACGCACCCTCTTAGCCTAAACACGCCCTCCCACCCCAAAAAGGTGGAGTAAGTCACCTCACCTCATACCAACCCCCTATATCTCCTCTATTAAGCCCAACACACATCACCTCAACAACGCTCTCACGCACTCCCTCTCTGCATCCGGCAAACAGCAATGTACGTGTTCAAGTCTATATCTAACTACATCCAACGTGCGTGCATGCATGCATGCGATCAACATCGCATCTGCATCTCCACTAGCTATTTAGCCACCACCAGAATCCGGGGTATCATAATGCTCACCCCCTGGTCTATAACAAAGTGCGAAAAGGATTGCGGGAAGATGGAGGATGTCTAACCGTGTGTGCGGTACTTGGTGATGGAACGGTGAGGGGGTAAAAAGATGGGTAAGAGACGTGAGGGGAAGGAGGGATGTACGCGGAAAAAGGATAGAAAGATGTTGATGCGTGAAGATGTGAGAGGAAATGGACACATGCAGCGCTGCCCTCAACACTCTACCCCAAAGCTGCCTGCCAGCCTCACTCTCATCCAACCCAGTAATATCATGATTAACAAAATCAACAAACGCAAAGCTGCGGCTTCGTCAGAGTAATTCCAGAAGCCCTTTCCACACACCTACTGCCGATCTATTTCCAACCCGCGGCAATCATCCTGTATCCCGATTTCCCGAGACGCGCGCGGAAGCACGGATATACCATGTGAATAGACACGAGACGAAGGACAAGGGTGTCTCAGCATCCATGTCGCGTATACTCCGCGTCTACGGGTGCCGGTGCCGGCTGTTGTATATTGCTTGCTGCAGCTTGTACTACGGCTGTAGACGACGTGCAGTCTCCGTATGCGGAGATCGAGGGGCATGGAGGGGGGATAGGAGGGTGGGTATGCGATCGACTGGGCCGGTCTCGCCCGGTGTCGGTGGATGGTGTCGTGTTTGGCATGCGCATATCGGATCTGCGTTCCAGTGATGCGCCGAGCCCCCAATGCTGTGCATACTGTGTATTCCACGATACAGGAGCGTCACGTCAACGCTCCCCAACGTTGCGATTAGTTCCCATGCATCCAACACGCGCCCTGCGCCCCAGAATCCTGCGCCGCACCACCAAACTCATATTCGTTCCCCAGCCCAAACGGCGTCTCTAGCATATCCGGTAAGTTTGTATCCCACATCATGTCGTCCCAGAAGTTGTTCAGAATAGTGGGGTCGTTGCTGGCGCTGGCCCAGGTAGGTGTTGCGGGGTTGTAGTGGTGGCCGAAGGAAGAGGGATGCTGTTGTTGGGGTTGCGACATCGATGGGTGCTGAGGTGTGTAGGCGGCGGCATGGGTGTTGAGCATGGGAGGTGCGGTCGAAGTACCGGGAATGGCGAAGTGGGTGTGCGTTTGGCTGTGGGGATGAGGTTGTTGTGGGTGGTATTGCTGGGGGTGCGGGATATGTGGCATAGTTGGCTGGGTTTGGTGTGATAGTGTAGAGACGTTCGTTTTGTACGCTGCGTAGAGGCGAGTGACTGCATCTCCACTTCTTTTCGCTGCGATACTCCAGTCTTTGACTGTTTCGAAGAATGTGAGTGCTGTTTCGATACTGGTCTTCCATTTCTCGACTTCTTCTGGTATACTGGTGTCGCTGAAGAGGGAGACGAGTGGGACCATGCAGGCTTGGAAGCAGAACCAGACTGCGTTCCAACCTGAGATGAGGTCGGGCATGCATTCTTGGCTGATCTCTTCGATGGTCTTGGAGGCGATGAGTCGGCATTTGCCTACTGCGACCTTTTCGTCTGCGCTCAGGGCGACCCATGGGGAGCGTCGGAGTGCGGCAGTGAGCAAGATGGGGCGGTGGAGGATGATGCGGATGTTCTGAAACCTCCACTTCATGACCAAGCGCGTTCGTCGGAGAAACTCTGGACACGGCTCATCGGGGTTGGAAAGGATTGATGGTAGCTCTTCGTGCCACTTTACGACCTGCGCGTCGTAGCTGGCTGTCTCTGCAGAGGAAAGGAGTGGCGACTCGACAAGTCGGTCCTGTATCCTGGTAGCAATCTGACAGAATGCTGAGGCGTGAACTAGAGGAAGGATTTTGAGCTGCTCGATGTACTGAGGGCTATTGGGTGGTGGAATACACTGAGGCTGTCGTGACGTCAGTATTGCGCTTTGAATCATGCATCAGTAAGTCTTACAGCGTTCACAGCCGTGCCAGGCCTCAAAACAGTGATTGACGGCCCCATTCTTCCCAGTGAAGGCCGTCCTGTCGTAGTCGAAGCCCACGAATCCAGACAGAACAGACTCCACCAGATGCGCCGGCGCATCTCAGGAGATATCGAGTCTTCCTCACCCGGCGCCATAAACTGTCTACTCGCGTCGCTCCGCTCTGAGTACTCGCGATGTAGACCAAGTGCAGTAGCCATGCGAAGCGTACCACCCATCAGCGAATGCGCTTCATTCGGGCGGTTGAGATAGTGCATGTAGTATCCGCTCATGATGGCCAGAGCCTGGAGGACTTCCAGATTGCCGCTTCCAAACGACTCCAGAGACAAATGCCGCCGAGATCGATTGAAGTAGACATAGTGAGCTTCGTTGTCCGCAGCTAGGGAGGCAAGCGACCCCAGCGCGAAGACCATGTTGAGTAGTGCAAGCCATGCTGAGTCCTTGCGGTTACCGTACAAGAATGTAGACCAAAACTTGCGCTCATCGATCATAGGACAAAAAGGATGTACGCGGTCGAAGTAGCTCTCAAGCAGTTCTTGGCCATGCTGCGGAGGCGGCAGAGCATCAGGTCTGTTATCTGCTAGTTCCGGTGGCGGTGAACCTGCACGGCTTGGTAGCGCAGTCTCCTGGGTGTTGTGTGCGATTAGTGAACGTGCCTGAGGCGCGCATCGCACAATAACCTTTAGTGCGGCTGTGATTGACGAGATGCCAACGTAAGAAGACAGGCGGTCGACCGACATTGATAGCCCGTTCACATCGTCGGAGATGCCTTGGACACGGAGTTGGTGCTTCCGTGCCTCGTCCCAGTAAGGATCTTCAGGCGGCGCCTGCTCGAGCGCTTCCAAGCTCTCGGCTCCATCAGATCCAGCTTGGGCGTCGGATAAGGCTTGCGAGTCGGCCGCCGATGGTGATGTCGTTGGGTGGCTTGCTGAGGATGACAGAGCCAGTTCTAGCAATTCTTCCCGTGGAAGATTAGCGAGCGATTCCAGATTCTTGACCCCGTACAACTTTGTCAAGATGGTCTTGTACTGTTCGATATTATTGGAAAGCTTGTCGACTAGTCTACCAAACTGATTAGCGCTAAATTGTCCTGGCTGTGTTCTAGAATGCTCACTTTCTGCTAGGCACAACTCGCTGTGCAGGCTTCGAATAGCCACATGCCTCAGGGTGCTGATACCATTGGCATTGTCCGCAAGGTTGTGAGCCGTCACACCGAATCTTGCGTCTCCTGCATTCGACACATGCGTTGCTGGTGGAAATCCGTCGTGAGCCAGGCGGTCGTGATGGTTTTCCCGCGCTGTCGCTGTCTATGCCGGGCGAGCGCATACCCACGGACGACTGGAAGGTATGGAACATGTTGCGATGACCTCGGTGGTACGTCGGCTGGCCACGCACTCGACAACCACGAGCTGAAAGAGAAAGAAGTTCAGACCAGAGTTGTCAGACGACCCTGCAGGACGCTCGATGAAATATGTCGTGACAGGACAGTCTGGAGGGAGGCGAAAAACCAAGACGATGGTCCAAAGTACCAGTGGTACGTCCCAGGACCAATATAACAAGACTCGGAACTAAAACGTCGACGAACCGGGATCTGATATATCAGAGACGCTCGGTAGTGCAGTTTGAGCTGAACGCATACCATCTGCAGCCTGGATAAAAAAAACGAGAAAGTGCACAGAGGCAAAAACGTAAACGTAGGTGCGTCTGGCTTCCAGGCATGTGCCGTCATAATCCTGCAGAAAGCTTGTGTGTATGAAGTCGGCGCGCGGAAGCTAGTCGCAAGTCGCAGTAGCAGGGCCGGAGCGACAAAACAGCCTTCCAGAGTGGACTATTCAAGAGGGTATAATCCCCGCATTATAGCCCACAGCACCCTGGTGATGCATGCAGCAGGGCTGACTGGTGGAGTTTGGCAAGATGAGGAGAAAAAAAATAAGTGCAGGCGACCGTTGAGACGGGCGGACGGGAAGGGATTGCGTCTTGCCTTGCTTCCAGGGCTTGCGAGGGGGAGGGGAGGGGGTGAGCCAAGCGAGATTGGTGTCGAGAGATGGGAGCGTGCCGCTGCCGACGGCTTCGAAATGCGTTCCAGAAGAGATCGCGCATGTCAGTTGCCTTTCTCGTCCGACGGGACATGAAGCAACCCTTTTTTCCCACCTGGCCGCCTGCGGCAGCACTACTGCACGTCGTTTCAGCGAGTGCGGATCCTTCCCGCCACGATCAAGCAGCGCGTACTCTCGATCGCATGTCCGCGGATGAGAAAGGATGGCGGGTCTACGTTAGAGAACGTGTACATGTGTGTGTGAGTCTCTGGGGAGAGCGCGTGGTGCGCTGCGAACCTAAATTCCAGACCCAAACGTCGAACACCATGTTTCGGGTACTACTCACCCGATCTATGAAGGCCGGTCATTACAGGCAAGCCGCGTTACAGGCGAGAGAACGAGGAAGGTCTGCGCGTATTCGCTACCACGGCCTTCTGCCGGCATATTCAGTATCCAAAATAAAAGTCCACATACCAGCGTCCGGGTCGCGATCCTTCCTGGGCCGAGAGCACAGCGTAGTTGCTGCGAACCGGCTTTGCGTGATGCATGCGGCTAGGATGCATACTGTCTGCACCCTCTACCCCATGCAGCAGTACTCTGACCAGTACTAAGAGAGCGCTGAAGGAAAGCATCACCGGCTATTTGCAAGGCTTCGTAGGTACTGGGTATGTATGCTCTATCATTACCACAAACACAAACACACAGAAAGAGAGAGAGGTCGTCCACCACCTTCCCATCAACCCATCGCTCCTTCCAAGCCTCTCGACCCGCAAACTGCACCACCATCGCTGCGAACTTTGGGAACCGGCTTTGCGTGACAGCATGCGGCTAGGTTGCATTTACCTGCACCCCTCTACCCCATGCATGCCGCGTTCAACCAATGCGACATCCCGCCAGCAACGCCATTTAATTTACCCTGGAAAGATAGACGCCTTTCATATCCAGGCCTTGGCAGGCCAACATGACGACGGACCTATAGCAGCCTCACATATAGGCCGCCGGTTCAAACTCTATGTATGTACTCGACAATGCGTAGTATTACCGTTGAGTAATCCAGTAATTCGTAAATGTGTCGCTCCTTGCCTATAATGTCCGTATTCACAAAGTTTATGTTAGATCGTCCGAGATGATCCTTTACGCAGGGCCGGTGGATGTTGCAAGTAATGATGTGTTGATGAAGGACTTGGAGTGCTGGCGCGTCAGCATGCGCGAAGACATGTTCCTCTAACTACATGTATACTTTGCATTTCCACAAACTCCACAGCAGTGTGATCTTGCATCCTTCCCATCTCACCAAGCAACCTCCACATTCCGAATCCACAGTTACGAGCTGATCGCTACTCTTTGCCCAAGTATGTCCACCTCAACGGTTCGTCCTGCTTACCCAGCCCCTTGACCTTGATGACCTGCTCATCGCCAGGGACAACATCGATAGCGCTGTCGTGAACTAGAACACCAGAGCGCTCCTCAAAGACTAGGCCCTTTGTCGGCTTCTGTGCCTTGACTGTGATAGTCTCGCCTTGGGGTACGACCTCCAGCCCGCGGTCCTTGAAGTCCAGATACTTGAGCGGCTGCGGCCAATCGACGTCGCGCGACACGATTTCGCCATCGACCCATATACGTACGGCTAGGACATGCGGCTCCTCGTTCCGGTTGTCGATCGTGCCTGACAGAACGTCGGTCGTTCCGTTCGGTACGAGCCTGATATCCTTCTTGACGATCTTGTTCTTAATCTCCTTGCCGCTCTCAACGCTAATATACCGCAGCTCAACAGTTGCGACCACTTCTTCTAGCCTCTGACTCGCGACCCAGACTTCGTAGTCGCTCGTTGGGGGCACTCTGGCATGCACGACGCTCCAATCAAAGTGCGCCCGTTTGACTGCGACAGCAATCGGGGCAAGTACGCGGCGCATGGCGTAGTAAGCCGGTTTCTTGCGCTGGAAGTAATCGACGATGGACCACGAGGTAACTGGCCAGCAGTCGTTGAGCTGCCAGACGAGTGCACCACCACAATGCCTGTTTTGTCCCCACTGGCGCCGCCAGCCCCTGTAGCCGAACATTAGTGCTTCGGCTTGCGACAGCTGTGTAAGGTGGATGAACGACTATTCGCTGTCAGTACCCTATACCGGCTATATTGCGGCCCACTTGGTCTAGTTCCCGACCATGAACCGGGTAACCGTCGGACGGCACATACCTCTAGGTCGGTCTTGGTCCGGAAGTTTTCCACCAGATACGTGGCTATTCGCCGCTCGTGGCCGTCGGCCTTGTTGTGGAAATCAAGCATGTGGCTTTGCGGGTAAAGCTGCGAGGGGTCGGTGCAGTAGTACTTGATCGTGTCGATGTGTGGGAAGGCTTCCATGCCGAATTCGCTATTAAAGCGTCCCCCGAGCGTGTCGAATATTTGGTACTTCTCTTGTGTGCCGTGCCATACTGTATCCATCGTTAGTATACTATATGTGAGGCAATGTGGAAATTGTTACCATTCCACTGATGCATGTCACCCACTGTGGGGTTTGACGTCTTAAGTCCGTCGCCCCATGGTGACCCTGGGTGATATGGCACATGTGGGCTTTCCGCCGCAACGACGTCGGGCAGCAGCTACCAACGTGTACTGTCAGCGTAATGGTATTTGCTAGTATGCGATACGCACGTACCTTTTCGTATATGTACCTGGCCGGGAAATCGGTCTTTAGCCAGTTGTCCGGGTTCTTGTCCTCGTAATCGTAAGTCAATCCATACGACTCCTGCACCTGGTAGTCCTCATTGTTCCCCGCATAGATGATGATGGATGGGTGATGTCGCAGTCTGGTGACGTTGGCAGTGCACTCTTCCTTGATTGACTGCAAGATGTCCGGAAAGGCGGGATAGTTGCCGCACCCAAACATGAAATCTTGCCACACAAGGACACCAAGTTCGTCGCAGAGCTCGTAGAATATGTCGTCTTCCCATATACCGCCGCCCCAGATTCTGATCATTATTTGATAGCCATCAACCATCATCTCGAGCCATTTACGGTACTTCTCCTCGGTTACGCGAGGAGTGAATGAATCCGCGGGAATCCAATCCGAACCGCCACAGAACACATCGACGCCATTGACGCGGAAGTAGAAGCTTTTGCCAATCGCATCCGGTTCCTGGATGAGTTCGCCCTTCCGGAAACCTGTTCGCCGTGATGTTTGATGGACGTCTGTTCCATTGGCAAGGACCGTTGCAGTGACAGTGTACAGCGGCTGCTCGCCATAACCATGCGGGTACCACAACTTGGGACTGCTGACATGGAAATCCACTTTAGCAACGCCGTCGCTTATTTTCGCAGTCTCTCTGAAGACACGTTGATCACCATCGTATACATCAAAGCTGACGCTATCCGCCGAGTCGCCCTCAACAGTCGCAGAAATGGTTCCTTGGACGGATTTCAGGCTCTCGTCAAGCTTGTAGTCCACTCTCAGGTCTTTTGCTCGTGCTTGATAGGTCTCCAGTCGTACTTCGCGCCACGGACCGCAAGTGTTCAAGATCGGTCCCCAGTCCCAGCCCCAATGATACTGGGCCTTCCTCACAGCAAGCCTGGACATGTCGCCGTTGAATCCGATCCATCTGTGATCCGGATACTTCTCCTTGATCTTGATGGCTTCAAGACGAGCCGAGGCGAAGTCGATCTCCAAAGTGTTGACGCCGTCGGAGCTGAGCTTCTTAGTCACATCAAGTCGATGCGGGACGAACATGTTGTCGCTCTTCAGGATAGTTTCTCCATTGAGCTTGACAGCGGCGAAGGTGTCGAGACCGTCGAATGCGAGAACATGTACGATGCCTTCCTTCGCCTCCGGTACCTTGGGCAGCTCGACTTTGTAGGTCCAAGTCTTGTCCGCTACCCATTCTGCTTCAAGTTCATTGAAGCCCAGGAAGGGATCTGGAATTCTAGTCTTCGTGTCAGTTCTTTCAAGTTCAGGTAGATTTTGAAATGTTGGACGTACTTCTCATTGTCCATCAGGTCCAGGTGAACATTCGTAGGGACCTTTTTGACTGGCATCCACGCATCCTTAGCAGAATCATCACCCTGCTTGAACGTCCATCCTTCCGACAAGACGTGAACGCTGAGAGCCTGTGCCTTTGCCATGATTCTCGTTGTTCAAGATGGTGGTAATTGTTCAGTCTTCTGCCGACACGGGAAGTGACTGTGTGGTACTACCAATTGGCGGGGTAGGCACAATTACCTAGGCAGGGACGTCCTTTCTCTTGAATGACGACTGAAAACCTCAGCCATACCACATCAGACGTTTCACCACTCCGGAGCAAGCAGTGCCGCGTTGAGCTCCATCTCGCGCTTAACGTGGTCAAGAAAGGAAGACGGAGTCGTTGCTCCGCGCCCAAAGCAGCTAGCGCAATGCCATTTGTGGATCTGACGTCGGAAGATGCGGTCTTGAGCCGCAGTTCAGCCGTCCAACGGCCACGAGGTGCAGGTATAGACGGCGAGTTGCGAGATGGTAGCGGTCCTGGTCGCTCCGTGTCGAATGCAGAAGTTGGAAGTGTTGTGTAGGATGGGAGAGGCGCGACGGCAGCGTTCCGGGTGGTGCAGCCCCACGCGGTGTGGGATGGTGCCGGCGTCGTGCAACCTCAGGATTGCTTCTTTGACAACGGAGGTGAATGGGCTGCCGGCTTTCCGGGGCGGCATATGTAAGCATGCAGTAAGCCTTCGGCGGCCAGGTAGTTAATGTAATGGGGTGTTTAAAGAAGAATTCGTACAAAGACAAAGGGTATAGAACTATCCGAATATCAAACGACAGCAACCACCAGAGCTATCCAACCTTCAACTACCAGCAACAGCGGAGCTTCCAGACCCTTTCTGACCATGTGCGACCGCATTGCTACCAAAAGTATGAAGCTGAAGCAGCAGCTACCACAGCCGAGACGAAGGCGAGCAAGCTGCCGTCAGGTCGGGAGATTTCCGACGCAGCGCTTCTCCGGACCTCGTCACTCCTGGCTTCGCTCATCATCATCGTAGTCTGTCTCTCCACCCTCCCATTCTGCGCCAACGCCAGCATCTTATCTCGACTCGTCGCAAGGATGGTTGTGGAACGCGCACCAGGGCAAAATACGACTTCGAAGCCGGCGCCAGAAGGAATGATGAAGGTAGAGAATTGGTCGTCGAATGCTGTTGCAGCTGTTAGTCATGTCTTCTTTAGTTGTCTAGTGCAACTGAGCATACCATAGCTGTATGCATCCGGGCAGACGGCCTTTACGTTCTTGGAGTACTCGCTCGGTTCGCATTTGTTGGGGGAGTTGTATTCGCCTGTACAGCAGTCCTTGGGCTGGTTGTTCTTCGCGCATGCGGAGAAACAGGGGTTGAACTGGGGTCGTTGGATGTTGTCGTCAGGGTACGGATATACGCCGTCGCCAGGCTTCTCGGGAGGACTCTGCTGTAGATCCCATGGACACCATTTGGAGATCTTATTCTCGTCTACGTCCTGGTCGAAGGAGAGTGGATACGAGGTGTTCGTGCGGAGAAAGTCTGGGAATTCTGGGTACGGGTTGTAGCCTTGGGCAGCCAGGAGCCCGTCTGTGCCCTGGCATGATGGGTTGGTCAGGTTCGGAGGTATGTCGTCGAGCGTGACGTTGTCGAGCGGCTGGAGGACAATTGCCATGGGGACATTGTAGCCATCGACAAGCGAGATGTCGTAGTATGTGTTTCCGTCTCCGGCGTCCAACGTGAATTCGGCGAGCGAAACGGGTACGTCTCCCTGTGTCTGAGTCAGCGGGAGTCGGTTGGAAGGCGGCAAGGGTATGACATACTCCGACTTGACAGTTCAAGGCGCCATTACAGTCGCCGGATGTGCAAGCCTTTCCACGACCCGATGCAGCAGCAGTGCCATCGTCATTGAAGGTGCAGTTTGTTCTCCCCCAGACTCGACCCTGCCAGTCCTCTGATACAGTCTGATTCCTCGTTTCTCCAGGCTCAAGCTTAAAGCCGGTCTCGCCTGGACCAGTGCCAGACTGCGTTCCAATACCAGGCCAGATAGGCTCAGGACACTGGTTCGTCACCAGCAGGGGTGTGATGTCCAGCTTCCTTCGATTGGTCTTCCAGGGTGCCTTGAATGCCATGTGGTGATTAGGTCCCATGTGATGAATGGCGTCGGCCATAGGCAGCGCGCTCAGGCAGAGGAGGGTGCATAGCTGTGCGATAGAGAGGCGGTTTATAGACCGGGTATGATCCCTGTTGGACATAACAGCAGACATGATGGGCTGTGACTGCGCACGGCGCATGCGCAATCACAGAATAGGTCTTCGTGGTGAGGAATGGTTGCTAGATATGTGATGCGAGGGTGCAGATCTGCTGAGCTTCGTCGCAAAGGTATAGAGATGAGCGTAAGGTTGTGAGGATGCAGAGAATAAGGCTGGGAAAGGTGGTGAGGTTAAGGGCCGGGGCCCTGCACCGCAAGCAAGGCACATATCCAAGGATTGGCTGTTGTTGGCTGCAGTGAAGAAGTCGCGACTTGGTTTCCGTCAGTGACGCAATGTCGTGTTCCTGCCCCTGGCAGACAAGGGTCCAGCAAGGCTGACGGACAGCCTCACAGCCTGTCATTGGCGTCCACGCCATGGCTTTCCAAACAACGGGCCGATGGGTTGGTGGCTTGCTTGATGGTTGCATTCTCTGAGATAGGCATCTGATAAGATGTCTGGATCTCGGTCGTTGAGAGTGTGTCGACCTTGTAGAGATGCTCCATCTTATCGATTAGTCTTGCTGCTGTCCTCTACAAGGAAATGCAAATGCGACCCAGGCACCGAGACAGTTTCGCAACAATGCAAGCTGCATTCGGCTTCTCAATGGTAGCCGTGCGATGCGTGAAGCATATGAAAGACGTGAAAGCGTCACCAAGGTACGCCGGATTATGTGTCGCACTAGATCCCAAGAAGGTCCTTCATGATGGCAATGTCAATCGAGGTAGGACTTTACGTCGACCTAGAAATTATGGACAAATTGAAATGTTGTGCAGGCAAAACAATGCGATGGAATTCTGTCATCCCCTGGGGCGTTAGGCGTCAGGCGTTGTCGACATGCAAACCACAACCGAAAGCATCCGGGCAGCGAAAGCATTCGGACAACGAAAGCGGACAACTAGAACATCAGTGATCCGACTATGAGCATGAGCAGAGCGCTACAAGAGACCGAGGCCAATCAGCGCATACTACGGCGAATACCAGGCGAGGGGAAATTGCATCTCCTATTCGCGGTCTGAGATTTCGTGGTGGCATCTCGGAGGTGGAAGCGCACGAATGCCGGTCTCGCCACCATTAGCTGCGGGTGGTGAGATCTGCGCATCTCTTGGCTCTCCTGACAATTGACTGATTGCTACATTACTCTCCGTACACTCCCGCGGCTTGTATTGTTACCCTACCGCGCATCCTCCCACCCTATACGCTCCTTCTCTACATCGTGCTGTGTTTTACTGCGCCGCAGCTTCTCTCCTCGGGCACCGAATTAGTGTCGCCACGCAACCGCAGCTATTCACCACACCGCCGAGACCAGTGTTTGAAGATACACCGCTGGACACATATAAACAACCCTCGCCAGTCCCCTTCCTACGTACCGCAAATCACCCACCGCCGAACATAGACTTGATGTCTACAACCACCACAATGCCCGGCCGCACCCTTCCGACGATTCCGACCGCCGAGGTACGCGCGCACAACAACGAGAAGTCCTGCTATGTCACGATTGGCACCAAGGTCTACGATGTTACCGACTTCCTTGATGGCCATCCCGGTGGCCCCGAGTTTATCCTTGAATATGCGGGCAAAGACATCGAGGCAATCCTAAAGGACGAGATCTCACACACCCATTCCGATTCCGCATACGAGATTCTTGAAGAGAACTTGGTGGGCTTCATGGTCCCCGAAAATCTTCTGAATGGCGTAGTGAAGAGCTCGAATCCTGCAGATATCGTGCCTCTGCCATCTTCCGAGGTTGGCAAGCTGGAGCTCAAGGGCATGGAGCAGGACGGCAAGCCGCTGTACGAAGCAACCGGCATGTCATCTGCGGAAGATCTTTCAAGACCGACGGACCCGAACCAGGACTACAAGCAGCACAAGTTCTTGGACCTGAGCAAGCCGCTTCTGATGCAGGTCTGGAATGGTGGATTCAGCAAGGACTTTTACCTACAGCAAGTGCATCGCCCGCGCCACTACAAGGGAGGCGACTCCGCGCCGCTATTCGGTAACTTCCTGGAGCCACTCAGCAAAACGCCCTGGTGGGTCGTACCATCGCTCTGGTGGCCCTGTGTCGCGTATGGAACAGCCGTTGCGTTTGGTGGACTATCCTCCGCGACGGAACTTGCTGGGTACTGGGTCTTTGGGCTGGGATTCTGGACCATTATCGAATACGTCCTGCACAGGGGCTTGTTCCACTTGGACGAGTAAGTACTCCCCATCCACATGGATTCATCTTGTACTAACAACAAGCAGCCACCTCCCCGACAACCGCGTCGCGATCACCCTCCACTTCTTGCTCCACGGCATTCACCACTACCTTCCCATGGACAGATACAGGCTCGTCATGCCACCTACACTCTTCGCTGTCTTGGCGGCGCCGTTCTGGAAGTTCGCACACGCGATCATCTTCTGGAACTGGTATGCCGCTCTGGCTGCCTACTGTGGTGGTATCTTTGGCTACACCTGCTACGACATGACACATTACTTCCTCCACCACCAGAAGTACGTATACCCATAGATCACTATGAAGGACCTCGCTAACAAAATGAAGGCTACCTCCCTACTACCAGCAACTCAAGAAGTACCACCTTGCGCACCACTTCGCCGACTATCAAAACGGTTTCGGTGTTACCAGCCGCTTCTGGGACCGCATCTTCGGCACCGAGCTTGAGATGGGACCCTCCAAGGTCATCAAGTCCACTTGAATGGCGACGCACGAATAGACTTTTGTTATTAGACACCCACCTGTCACTACGTTGTCAAGACCGGCATTGAAGATGGCGTTTAGCGGGTCTGCAGGGCCATTTTGGGTCGATGCAGCTTTGATGTTTGTAGATAACTTTATGACTCACTACCTCAGATAATCGTAATGCCAACAATCACTTCACTTGTGTTCCCCAATCCTCAGTCACTGCTCATTTCCCTGTTGCGCTCACGGCGGCAGTCACCGCCACACTTGACTTGCTGCCTATTAGTCACGCGGACCCTGCCAAGGCCTCTCCAACTTTTCAAGTTATCACGCCCAGGCCTGCCTCTCCGCTTTCCACTCACCCACCCATTAACACGTCGTGCTGCACGAGCAAAGCTTCAATCAAGCTCCCATTTGTCAAGTGCATCTCGGTCAAGAGATCATTCGGCAAGCGCCAGCAGTGACATTTCTACGTCCGTTCGATATCGCAATTGAAATCAATACTTGAGCCCCAGCTCGCCATCACAACAACACATCGCCCATTGCAGTGACATCGCGCATCACTTCCACCAGCTACGCTTATCGAGAGCTAGGAACCGCCAGCGACGTCGACATGTCTACCCAAGCCGCAGTCGAGGCCCTCCTCGAGGAGACCGCCCGCGAGGTCGAGATGAAGGACGCCGAGCGCAAGCGCACTGCCAGCAGCGAGGCGCGCGACACCGACAGCCGCCGCGACGACCGCCACTCAGATCGCCGTGACCGCCGTGATAGGAGCCGAGACCGTGGGGACCGTCATCGTGAGTCCAATGGAGATCGCCGTCGCAGCCGCGATAGAGACCACCGCCGAAGAGACGGAAGCCGTCCCCGTTCTAGCAAAGGTGCTGACACAGATGAAGACCGTGATAGGCTCCGCCGCAGCAGCTCGCGCGACCGCCGTGGAGGTCGTGGAGGCCGTGACCGCGGAGGCGACTTCTACAGCGGTAGCGGTCGTCCGCGTTCCCGTTCCCCTCGCGACCGCGGCAACGACAGGTACCGCGAGAGGTCCCGCGACCGTCGCCGCAACGGTGGTGATGACCGTCGCAACAGCCGTCGCAACAACACCCCGCCCAAGCCTGAGGTCACCGAGGACGACCGCGACAAGCGCACCATCTTCGTCCAGCAGATCTCCCAGCGCGCTGAGATGCGCCACTTGCGCAGCTTCTTCGAGCGTGTCGGCCCTGTTGTCGAAGCTCAGATCGTCAAAGACCGTGTTACCGGCCGTAGCAAGGGGTGAGTACTCACTTCTTCGTTCATCATATATACATGCTAACATCAGTCCAGCGTCGGCTACGTTGAGTTCGAAGCTGAAGAGTCTGTACCTCTTGCACTGGAGCTGACTGGCCAGAAACTGAAGGGCGTTCCCATCATTGCCCAGCTTACTGAAGCCGAGAAGAACCGTGCTGCTCGTCCTTCCGAGGGCGGTGCTGCACCCGGTGCCAACGGCGCCCCCTTCCACCGTCTCTACGTCGGCAACATCCACTTCAGCGTCACCGAGAAGGATCTTCAGGAGATCTTCGAGCCTTTTGGTGAGCTTGAGCAGGTCATCCTCCAGCGCGATGAGTTGAACCCAGGTCGCTCCAAGGGATATGGTTTCGTTCAGTAAGTCGTCTGTTTATGTTCCCTGCGACATCATTTGCTAACACATCACAGGTTTGTTGACCCCTCGCACGCTAAGAATGCTCTCGCAGAGATGAACGGTTTCGAGCTCGCCGGCCGCCAGATCCGCGTTGGTCTCGGCAACGACAAGTTCACCCCCGAATCGACCGCGAACCTCCTCCGTACATTCACCCAGCAGGCTCAGTCCTACCAAGGCTCTGCCTTCAGCGGTGCTGGTGGTCGTGGTGCCTATGCTGGTGGTACTGGTGGTGTCTTCGACCGTACCCATAGCAAGGACGACCGTGGTGTTAGCGGCGCCTCTGCTCTTGACGACTCTGATGTCGCTGGAGTCAACTTCAAGACCTATGACCGCAGCAGGCTCATGGACGCTCTCGCTCGCCGCGACGTCCCCGGAGACTCCAGGCAGGGTGGTCAGGCTATGCCTGTACCCACTACTCGCAAGGCTCCCGCTCCAGCCCCCGCCGCTCCCATGGCTTCCAAGTGCGTCAAGATCGAGAACGTCTTTGACCCTGACGAGTAAGTCCTCGCATCTTCTCCGTGACATTCGCTAACACATCACCAGGGAACAGCGCAACTACGGTGACAACTGGAACAAAGAGCTCCAGCACGAGATCAAGTCCGAGTGCGACAAGAAGTACGGCAAGGTCGTTCACATTGCTGTCGACGCCAACAGCGAGGGCGACGTCTTCGTCAAGTTCGACTCCGTCTCCGGTGGTGAGAAGGCTCTCCAAGGTCTCAACGGTCGTACTTTCAACCACCGCACCATCCGCGCTTCCTACGTCGTGGACAAGATCTACAACTCCCTCTGGGGTGCTGCTGCCAGCAGGTTTTAACCGACCGGTACGTCACAACTGTCGTGGGGTGCTCGGTAGCCACTACTGCCGAGCATGCCCAATCACTCATGTGTGCAGTATACCCTGATCGGTTCTTACGGTTTCTTTACGGCTCATTCTCTCGGTTCACTTCTTACGGTTTCCACTCTCGGCACACTCTCACACCTCTGGTACGTACGCATGGCGTTGACGGTATGATACGACTCTCTTTCTTTCTTCTTCTTGTTCTTCTTTTTGGGCGTTGCTTTTCGGGCTATGCTGGCGAAGGTGTACAACGTGCAGTGCTTGGATGGTGGAAGCTGCGTTGTCAAGATCAACATGAGGGATGGATGAACGTTCAGAGGTATGACGGATGAAAGTCTTGGTGGACACTGAAAGGATAACGTCTCGGTGAATGACGGACATGATTGTTTAGGCGGATGATGGGCGAGAGCTTGTATATGGCGCGGGACATGGCGGTGGAGGAGTGCTTACTTCGGTACGTTCTGTGAAGGACTTCGGTCTTGTTCAGATCTTTCACTTGGTCTCAGGTCTCCTCACATACGATTGCACATACGATTGCACATGCATCAGCGGCATTTACCACGGAAGCGGAGGACTCATTGCTGCTAATAGCACATAGGACCAGCTCGTCTCTTCCTGTCTTCCTGGATGACTTGTCTGCCAATAATCATGTGTTCAGATACTTTCTTGGATTTCTCCTTCGTTACCCTGGCCTTTTGATGTGGAGAGTTGAGGATGTGGATTGGGTTCATGAGGCTGTGGCTGTGGTTGTGGTTTGACCCTTCTCCGCTGCTGACCATGTTGTTGCCTGACGTCGTGATAGGTTACGATCTTTTCATCTTGTTGTGGCTAATTAGGACTGTCCAATCGACTTCTTCCCTGCTTCGCGCAAACATGATGCCTCGGAACCTGCGGCCATTGTTTGTCTGAGATGGGCAAGTTCGTTCGCTCACCCGCTTTTGGCGAATGGCATTGCGACCACTTAACACATCACGCATTTAAGATTATGCCCGTTACGGCCTGACTCTCATTACATTCTGCCATCTTACGGTCTGTCACACCCACCTCACCGGATTGGCTGTCATGTCGGTGTGTCTTCACGGGATCACGTCAATGCGCCTTTTATTCGTCTCTGCCATATTCAAACACTAGACTATCCCAGGATAATCTCCTTCCACTCATCGTCGGACAGGGTAAACGCCGCTTTGAAGATTTTGCCAAGAGCCACACGCCGATGAATTCCTTCCTCGGGAAATGGCTCAACCAAGAGCACAAAGTATAAATCCCATTCGGAATCGACCCTCTCTTTTGGCAGATAATATGTCCACACCGGGAACTCCTGTTGGCTGAATGATTTTGCGTCTGAGATCGCAATGAATTCGAACATAGTCTGGCCGGTGGCTTCGTACTTCTCCAGCCAAGTCTTGTTGACAACAACGGACCCACATTTGTCGCCCCGTCGGTCTGTTATGTGGCATCGAGCTCTCGCGGCTCCAACGTTGTCTAACTCGACGTTGGACTCACTTGAGCGTACTATGTGGAAAGAGGCCCGCCAAGTGAAGAATTGTAAGAAGGACTGGTCTGGAAACTCTTTGAGATCACCGGCGGATTGACTGGATGCTGTTATTCTGACATGATAGGGGTCTTCGGGTAAGGTTAGAGCGAAGTCTAATCGTCTTTTGAACTGGATTTCATCTAGTGGGCCTCCTGTTAAGCGCCGACCGTAACTATCGTGGGCTTCACGGTTGGCCATTCTCTCCAGAAGTTGACCGGTGGACTTTCTCATGCGCTTCAAACCTCCAGTGCCAATGGTGTTAGTCATCTGCCGATCCGTAACGGTACTGGTAAACGCATGTGGAATAGGTCGCCTATGACCAACGACTCGCCGATGCCGACGCCCGTGGACGGCGCTGGAGGATGACGTTGAGTCATTGTCGCTTTCAGTCTCGCTCGTATTGGGTATAGGAACAGCGGGCTCTTCCGCTGGTCGTATTGATGCGCTGTAACCTCTCCACTTATCGTCAGTACTTCGATCCGTGATGGCACATTCTCTATCCCAAAGGCGACGCAGTGTTCCATGGCCGTCTCTGATGTGCCAATCAATCCACGTGTGGTCCAACAGCCAAGCATGCACATCAGTGAGACAGCCATCGATCATCTGCGGTTTGTATTGGATACCATCACTCTTCCACCCACACCAAGACCAACTGGGGAACTTGATATCTTTATACTTAGGTTTCTCCGAGACCTTGTTGTAGTCCAGAGGTTCCAGCAAGTCAACTGGCTCCCACAAAAGAGCAAAGTCAAAGTGTGACGTTGGAAGACCGAAAGCAAAGGGCGCTCGCATGGTGCCCTCCATCAGCTTACACATGCCACTGAATGCTGCCAGGATATCTAGCGGTTCGTGAAGCTCCCTCAATGTGTACAGATGTACACAGTGGGCATAGAACCACATGCTACGTTTCTTGAGCTCCGTGAGCATTTGGAGAGGCGCTTGTACCAGATCTAGCGACCAGCCTCTGCCCTTTCCGTCTGCGAAGACATCTTCCGACATACCAGTAGAGCGACACTGAAAGTAAATTTGACCTCGGGTAAATATCAAGCAACGTTTGGAAAGCAATCGTTCCTGGAACGTCCAAGCGCGTTTGTTCCACTTGGACGTCTGGATGCTAATCTCCGGTGGCTGGTGCAGCATCAAATGTACGCCATCCGCATAAACCCCAATCCGCTGCTGAGGCCTTTGATCTTCGTTAAGAGCTAGCAAACCAGTCTGCGATTCGCCGTCCGCAGCGCAGATGGTCAGTGTCGCATTGCCGTATATGAGATGCATAGCCCGCGAGTTAAGGTTCCAAGAGTGGCTGCTATCTTGCACTATACACAGCGCATCAATCCAGACATATCTAATACCCAGGCTATGCACCAGTTTAATACTCTGGAAAAGTGCTTTTGGGAGATTGCGGATGGTAGCAGCCAGACCACCATACTTTCGTCGACCCTGGATGTTTCCAATCTTGGTACGGTAATCCATCGCACCAGTATCTCCCCAAACATAGCTGACAGCAGCATATGGCTGAAATTGGAGATGCTCCTCTGTCTCCTCAAAGGGTAGCGGAACCAGACGGTCGTTCTCGATGTCGATGACGCCGAAGTACGGATCCATCAACGTCTCAAGAAAAGGGCTCTCGATACCAATCTTTCGGGTACAGCGCTTGTCGTGATTTGTTTCGCAGAGCCTCAAGAACTCGCGGATCAGGTTCTTCTTGTTTTCCGTCGCGCCGAAGCGGCGGCCAAGAAACTGCGTCTCTCGATTCAACTGCTTGGGATAGTCCAGATCGGAGTTTGCGTACTTCAATGGTGCGGCTAACACCAGGTAGGATTCGAAGGCTTTGAGCGACGCATCGCTCCATGTCACCCTCAACCGTCGGGTTCGCTTCTCCCCCAAGGCGCGTCTGGGGTCGACAGACAACCGGCCGTCCATCTCCCACGTCAGATGGCAGACTGCCTTAGTAGCATCGACATTCTTCAAGACGTCCTTTGCGATTGAGTTGATTACGAGACGGCAGAGAGGGCAAGTTTCTGCTCTCTCAGTGATGCTGTCAAGAGTTCCGAGTCGAAATCGTTCGTTGGCTAGTCGCAACGAATCTAGTGACGGGCGAATCTCTGCTGACTTGTCGTCTTCGATCACGAACTTCTCAATGTTGAGATTGAGTGATGCGCACTCCTTGCATGGTCGCTCAACTCTGTCCATTACCACGCCGTTCTCGATAGGCTGACTCGGCATCGTCCCTTCCATTGGCGATTCAGAGTCATTCGTCATCGCGCAGTCGAAGCCCTGGAGGCTTTGGGATTTCGCGTCTCTTAGTCTAACTCTGGCATCTGCTTCCGGGGCTACCTTCAAGATCAGCACAAGAAGTCCATCGCTAATCCTTCGGAATCTGCAGCTCGATAAGACGAGCCTAGTGTCACTACTTACTTTCGCAGCTCTCAGGTTCAGGCTCCCGCATTGAATGTCTACGCCCAGCTTTTGAACGCAGCCCGGCACGGCTCGCAATAGAGCAGCTGAACCGCTGTCACTCAGCTTCCGCCCTCAAAGCTTGTTTTCCCAGCCGCATAGTCTCCACAATTCGGGTGGCCAGACCAGTCATAGTAAACGAGACATATACTATAGCGCCGTACAATCAGGCGAACTATCCTCAAACAAGAGAAAGTAAGAGCAGGTTAGTCTTGCAGCCTGCGTCGCCCGGTGAAATAGTGGATACATGTTCTGTACAATTGGACTACGTTCATTTTTAGAAGGGTTTAGCCGCACCTGTCTGCATTAGCAGGAACATATGCATGCTAAACATGTTCCCAGGTTGTGAAAGAGTACAGTATGCATGACAATTCTTTAGCCACCTTCCTCTTCCAGATGAGTCGATCTCTTTACAAGTTAGACTGCGGCAGCGCGCGCACCAACATCACCGATGTCAGCTGGAGCACGAACCCTCACAGACCTTCATGCTGCCAATCTCTCGATATCTTGTCTAATATATACTCCGCTTCTTGCTTTCCTCTACAGCGGTATTGCGGGAACTGCCTTCACCTATACAGCCTCGCTTGATTGATACTTGCCGCGATTATAAATTTTAAGATCACTCATTCTTCCACATACGACCATAGGACAATGAGAATTAGGCTTCCCGTCCGCTCAGCCATATACAAGCATTGTACCGGCGGATTAGTAGTTAGGTGGGTGACCACTAGCGAATCCCCGCTGTTGTATGTATTTTGATGTTTTTTTTGCTCATCTTTTTGGCCCATGTTCGAGTCGGGCAGGTAGGCCGACGGCGAGAACAAGTTTGATCAGGTTGGAACAACAGAAGACATGCCCCCGTCTACAATCTTGACACCCCTTCCATAAGACCATCAATTGCGCTGTCTTGCGCAGTCGCAATTTTTGCGTCCAAAAGCTGCTCGGCCAAGTCCATCTCTACATCTTCATCGGGCGTGATCTTGTTCTGCTCCTCCACCTCGATCTGTTCGCGCACATCTCTTATATCCCAAACCGTAACCAATGTGTTTCTTCTTTGCGTCAAAGCCTTGAACCCCTCAAGGTACTTGATCCGAAAGACAGACCTCTCGCCATCTCCAGAGGCTGCTTCGCAGACCCTACCTCCCTGCGCTGCGGCTTCTAACACAGCCTCATATGTCCAGAGCTGTACATTTGTTTCCATATCGTCTGTCAGTATCCGCGCACCTGATCGTCCCTTTTGCTTCTCTAGATATCGCGCGTACTGGCTGCGTATGCGATCTTCGATGCAGACGGGGCAGATGAATGGATGCTGATGTAGGTTTTCTTGTCGCTTGAGCCAGGCTAAGGGGAGTTGGGGCTTTGTGGTGTATACACTGCGCGTGCAGTTTGATGAGCATGGCGACTTTGGGGCAGGGAAGCACACCGGTGTGGAAGGTAGGGTGGGTGGTTTGATGATGTGTTCGCAGTCTAGAGTGTGGAGAGGAGAGGACGGGTCGTCGCAGTGATTTTGAGGCGGCGGCTTGGTGAGTGCCATGATGGAGTAGGGCGTGAGCTGGTTGAGTGGGTGGCGGGTGGGGAAAATTTGGGGTTGAGTGCGAGTGATATGGTAGGCTGCAGTGATGTGACTGTGAAGATATGATGTTGACGGACATGTGGTAGAGATGTCAAAGTGTAAGTGAGATTGCATCTGTTTGAAGGCTGGCGTACTCTCGGCATACAATGACTACGTTGATTGAAGGTGCAGTGCATCCGCTATAGTCGTATTCTTCTTGGCTACTGGAGCCCCAAGTCCCTCTTTCTTACCAGGCAGAGCTCCTTCCAGCCATCGCTTATGCCTTACATCCTTATAACCCACAACCCTGAACGACATCTCCCTCCCCATTGTCCGTTTCGCTTTTACATACATCCCTGTACTCACTTCCTGGAGCAAATGGCCACTTTTCCGTACCGTGCCTGGATCTTCACAGCGCACATTGAATACAACCCGCTCGATTGAATGCCGCTCTGGGAGACTACGGAACGCGTCGCGCCAACTCTGGATGAAGGGAGTCATCAATGGGCCGTAGGTGTCACCGTCGTTCAGAACATCATCGGAGGAGACGAGTGGGGATATTCCGATGTGCAGCTCTTTGATCGCAGTGACGGGAAGTGAGAAGCAGTCGTCGGCGGACTTGCGTGAAGATTGCGGCTGGAGGATGCGGATGTCGGCGTCTGATGTGGCTAGCGCGTTGCCTAGGACTGAGAGGGTCTCGGGATCGTTGATGGTGAGGAGCAGATATGGCGTGTTGCCTGGCATGGTTTCTTCGTAGATATCTGGGCATTCTGACGATGCGGTGAGAGCGTCGGGATGCTCGGTGTCTGTTGTCAGTTCTAGAGAGACTGGCATCGCGAAACGTTGATTGTTCTATGGGTCTTCAAGGAAGAACGGTGTGTAGAGGAGTGAATGTCGATGTTGATGTCAAGGCTTTGACGTTTTGACTCCGCCCGATGTTGACGATTTAGGCAACCATTATGGCAGCCAATGAGCGTGGCTGTCATCCATGCTGCTGGAGAGACCTCATAGTTCTCACTGGCTCTTCGAGCTATTGGTCTCGGTGCCGATACATCCGAATATCGCCGAAATCATACGAAGTTGGGTAGGCGTTCACTTGCTGCAAGTGTCAGTCATCTTGCGCATCGCATGTTGTTACGTCCTAGAGCAAGCACGCACAACCAGCAATCAACGTGAAAGCAGAAGTAGCAAGCTGACGTCATTCCTGAATCACTCGTCAGTCGCGCCTACCCAGCTTCACGATACCTCCGCCAACCTCAGGTGGTGCAACTATATACTACACCACCATGTGAACCCACGTCACGAAATCGTCCGAAGACGCTATGATACGCTCAGTATTCGCTGCGTATACATTGCGCAGTCTGAAATCATGGCGAGGTGAAGACTGCGCGGTTGCTATTGTGCGCGGCCTGCCCTTCACTAACTACGACCGCGTGAGTATGGCCAATTCAAGAACTCACACCCAACTCACCCTCACTTCTTGGCGGTGAATTCCAACTATTCAAATTTATTGTCGCGAGACCGACTCTTCTCTTTCGACTCACTCGACCTCGCCTGACCTACAGTCCAAGCTACCGGCCACCCACCTACCGGACAATCCAGATCGCGCTTGCCGCCTACATCATCCTGTTTCCCAACGTGTTCTCTTCGTTAGCACTCGTGTCGTCGTCTGTCGTCAGACAATTCGGCAACATGCTCAACACTCGGTGGTCGCTCCCAGGACAAGCAGCCGCGCCGACGCCATCTACCAAGCAAAAGACCGACTCCAAGCAGAAGGCCGAGGCCATACACGAGAAAGTCGTCTACCCACGCGTCATAGGATTAAGGGACGCGGACTCATGCAACAACGCGTCCATGTCCTACGAGCACCTTCTCGAATGCGGCCACCTCATCACCACACCCACGCCTGATGAGCGGTGCGCACCCAATTGCTACTGTGTCGAGCACGGATGGCACGAGATTAACGGCGACGAGAAAAAGAAGGCGAAGATGCTGCTGTTCTACTGCGACGCGTGCGCAGAGGAGGAGAACGAAAGGCTCGTGTCTGACACCTTGACATCAACGGGGGCAGGTGAGTTCACTTACTGGCAGTAACGCTAGCAACGACGCTGACCACTTAAAAGAGAACCTGCGTCGTACTCTTCGCGAAAAGGCAGCCATCAAGCGCGAAAAGCAGACCAAGTTCCGCAAATGCTACATCGCACTCAAGATCACCTCGGTGCCTTGCCACACCGACGGCGCACTACGCAAGAGTTATACGCCGCGCAAGGAGCATCATCCTTTCGACATCTCAATCCCTCGAGTAGGCGACAACTTCTTCGAAGACATCCTGGTGAACCCGGTGGAGAAAATGAAGGCGCCTGGCAACATTACCGCGACCGCGCCTGGAGAAGCAAACCACCCCGTCGTCGGCAGTAGCCCAGCCGATCTCGGCGAAGCCGGTGCAAACTACCTGCGATATACGGCAGCGCAATCCGCAGCACCCAAGGCCCTCAAAGCCAAGCCGAGCGCCTCCAACGCTAAGAAGATCGCATCGCTGTCTGCTCCCCGCGAGGCCGCTGCAGCATCACTGGTGGTACCAAGTACCAATGTCGCGCAGAAGATATCACCAAAGCAGTCACGCAAGAGGCCCATCGTCATCGACGACGATGAGGAATACGTGGACGCGCCGGAGAAAGAAGCAGAGGGCGTCAAGAGGACCAGGAAACGACAAAAGGCTACTTCGTTGCCGTTGTCACTGCCAGTTACCCCGAAGAGGAAGCCAGGGCGTCCTAAGGGAAGTGGGCGCAAGAAGATGTGAGGGGTTGATGAATACAGGTGATGCGAAGTCGTGAGGACGTGGAGGTGATGACGAGGTTGGAGATTACATGGACGGGGTGGATGCTGCTATGCGATGCCTGGATACTGTCGTATTTGCCGGGCTGGTATTCTGGTATGGGTACATATTGAATGGAACATGTCGTTGATGATTCTTCTGATGAGGATGTGATGAAGAAGGATAAAGCCTGGTGATGGTGTGCGATGTTGCTTTCACCCCACTTGGCCTGCTGACTAATCTGCATTTTGCCATCTCGCCACTCTTCTCTTCAACGTACCAAATACATGATTTATGTATACAACATGTCTGATGTTGACGTTCATTAACGTAAGTTACATGGTCTATTTCCATGCTCTACTACATCCAATTCCACCCCATCAAACACCTCCCCATATCGCAATTTCCTACCCCCCTTCATCCAAAAACCACTCACAATACGCTAGATAGATACAGTCCAGACAGTACACAGCATACAACGCCTGAGACCAAGATTACCGCGATTTCCATGTTCGACATTTCGTCTAGGCTGTGAACTCTGATATCCTGTCGCCTATCATCTCTTTCTGAAGGGAGACCGCGTTCTAGATCAATCGCATTGCGCTTTTGCTGGTCGTATGTGTTAGGGTGAATGGATAAGAAGGGCATGGCGTTGGTATCAGTTGTTGTTTCTCGAGCAACTGTTGAAGTGGCTGATGAACTGGTTGTAGGGGTACTGTTGTCTGGAGCTCATGATAATATGGGTGACATAGTGGATATGGTGAACGAGTGGAACGATTCTATAGAGCGGCCAGGCGCTGATCAGTGAATGTGCAATGCACTGTTTCACTGAAATATCGTGTGAATGAAAGGCATGTGGCGCTGCGAGCCACTTCTGTAGTATTTGATCGGATGGATTTAGGAAACACCTTCGCCCTTGTCCCATACCGCGATCTCCAATCCCCTCACCCGCCAACTACTCACAACACACCAGTCCCATACAGTATAGACAACGCAAAACACACACCGCTCACAACTAAAAGTACCGTGATAGTCATGTTCACCCATTCACCCTGCCTGTACGTCCCAGTATACCGACGTCCACGTCCATCATTTCCGTGCGAGGAGAAACCGCGTTCTAGATCAGGCATGGCGGGTTCTGGCTGGTCGTGCGGGTTGGGGTTGATGAATAAGCCGGTGAGTAAGTGATTGGCGGCTAAGGAGTCGCGAGCAGCTGTCGAAGGGGAGGTTGAAGGGGAGGTTGAAGTAGATGTGGAGGTGTTGTTGTTTGGGGTAAGTGTTGAGGAGGTTGATAAATTGGTTGTAGGGGTACTGTTGTCTGGAGTTCGTAGGATTATGGGTGGCATCGCTATTACTGTCGGTCTGAGTGGAGTGAATCTGAGCGAGGTAAGTGTAAGAACAGTCCCGGCGCTTTATAAGTGAATGTGCAATGGGTTTGTTTGCTGCCTGGGTAGATGGTTGGAAGAAATGTGGTTCTGTGAGTCCCTTCTAGACTAGTTGGTCGAGAGTCGTGGAACTGCCGACATGCTTCCATAGACGGCTGCATGGCTCTCACCATGAATCATTCCTCAGCGCCAGACTCTTCGATGTCGTCCACATATTGTCGAGTCGCAGTGGCGAAGGCCCCCTAAGCAGCATATACCACTTTAGATCTTTTGACGGAACGTAGGGTATGTTTTTCAAAGCCGATGAGTCGCGGACGTACTGAGAATATTCCCGGACAGTCGCTGCAGCCTCCATCTCGCTACCGACGACCCAGACCTTGTCAAACCCACCTATAATCGTATTTGCAACGACGATAAGACAGCCCACTTCGATTGACAGGAGGCGATTCTCCAAGGTTTCTGTGAAGACATCCAATGAATTCTCAAGAAAGACAACATTCTTTAACCGAAGTCTGACTGATAGTCGAAGTAACTTCTGGACTGCGATCCGGTTCAATTTCACATTGACGAGACTCAACGTGTCGAGACTGGAGGTCCAGATCGGACAGAGAAGCTGAGACGATCCCGACACTAGCCCTATCTGAGGCATGGACATGTGAAGCGCGTTGTTTTCTGCGAGCGATCTTCCCGAAAAGGTCAGATGCCGTAAATTTGGACAGCGCAAGGTGTTGGGCATGATGAAAGTGTCGTTGGCCAGTCTCATCTTCAACGAGTCGCTGCTATACGCATCAGACTTGTCGCCACTGTCAAATATGTATTCCAGTGTAGTGAGATGAGAGAGTACCATGTCTCCGGTCGGAAAACCGACGAAGCCAAGTGTGTTGAAGTTGATGGAGGCTTTCCAAAGTCGCTGGCCTTGGCGGTGATCTATGTGTCTAAGCAACGCGTAGAAGATGTTCATGGAGTGTCTGCTTTGAGATTTCGCGCAGGTGTACCGTAGCGGATAATTTTGAGCGAGGCTGAATGAAGGGAGAACAATGTTGCCTGTATTAATTCCGTACAGCTCTTGATAGGGGGCCTGATCCGTGAGACGCAAGTTGTTAGTCTCCCTGAGTGGTGTATGCTTCGTGTACGCTCTATCCACGGAAAGTGGAAGCATGCTGCGGGTTGGCCGGTAGCAAACTGTTTCCAAGTTGATGAACTTGTCCAGCCAACCTACGCTGTTATCTTCCAACCATGTAGACCAAAGATAGGGATCCGTCATCCGGTTGTGTTGACAAGGGCGGTGGAACTCGCGGTCACGATAGCTTAGGCCTGCCCTCTCGAATTCTGCAACCTCCAGCCGTCGTGGCGCCTCATCTTTGTACACTATAGCCCTTACGAGTTTCGCTCGAGCAGGATCGTCAGCGATGCCTTTGAGTATGGCGATGCTCTTTAGATCTGGCGCAAAGCACACAGTGCGATAGAGATACTTCTTAAACCCCGGTTCGTTGCATCCTTTACAGGTCAAGAGGAAGCTCAGCACGTCGTTGTAGCTTTCGTTGTTGTTGCAAACAACATGGTCCAGTACAACGTCGAGAACCTCGTTGGGGAGTGGGAACTGGCTGCGCAATGGCGCTGACGGCGAGCAAGCTTCGTCATGAAATCGTAGGATTTGCGGCTGAACATTGAGACGACCTTCTTCGTCAGTCAGCGTGATTGACCATGGCGCCAACAGGTTCATATTAGCGATGAGACGATTGCGCTTTTGGATACCAGATCAGCGTCAGCAACTGACACACACATATTTATACATGTATCTCGGTCTCGCGAAGGGCGCGTGAACCACATCGGGTGGTCGGACGGCATCACGTGTTGCTGAAGCGTTGTTGCAGCCCTTGTGAGCATTGACAAACGACGAGACAGAATCAGTAGCGGAGGCCAAAGGTTTGTCGCTCTTCTCGGTGTTCTGGCATGCTCTAAGGAACAAATCCTGGTCTCTTGGGTATGATGTATGCATACTCCGCACGCGTAGCGGCATGGGTGTAGCCCGAATGTGGGGCCTCTCACAACTGTTAAAGTACGCCCGGAGCGCGTATCTGCAGCCCCGTCTGCTCGGCACACGTAGGCCATGAGCATAATACCGTATCACAATACTTGACGGTTGGTTGATTACCTGGACATCTTGGGGAGTGTCGCAAAAGAGCCAGTCGTTTGCGCGACCAATCTCATACGCACGATGGCAACGGAGTCGACGAGCACAACCGACTTTGAGCTTCGCCCTGCAAGATTCTCAGATCTTTCTTCGATAGCAACAGTATGGACAGCGGCATTCTTTGACGATGAGATCATCGGCGTGATCATGCATCCGCACCGAAAGGAGTATCCGGACGACGTGTACTGGTTCTTGCTGCGCGGTATCCGAGAACGGTTGTGGGACTGGCGACACAGATTCCTGGTCGTGACAGACGATGAGAAGGTCGTTGGTGCCGCAGACTGGAGGAGGCTAGGAAAAGGCGGAGAAGGCATGGGTTTGGGGCGAACAGATCCGCGTATGTCCATCAAAGTATTCCGCATAGCCTATGAGCGCGCAGCTGGCCTTATCTGACCTCTCTGTTCGCAGGTAATCTCATCGCGCCACTCGTTAAGACATACCACTCCATGTCTCTAGCGCTCTTCCCCAATCGCGCGGCTGATCCTACGCGCACTTCCTTCCTCGACACCGCTGTCGCAAACTCTGAAAAGTACTGGACAGGCCATCGCACTGAGTGCTGGGACTTGCACGTCTGTGGTGTACATCCAGACTACCAAGGAAAAGGTGTCGGAAAGCTGCTGGCCACGTGGGGTGTTCGAGAAGCGCAGAAGGAGGGTGACGGTGTTGTGGCTAGTGTATTGTGCGGAGAGAAGAACAGAGGATTCTATGCGAAGGCTGGCATGGGTGTTCAGGTTTCGGAATCTAAGGGCGATGGAGGCGGCATCGCGTTGTTCACGAGATAGATCGCACGGGCGACGCGTGTCAGCCAATGAGCATTGCCGGAGTTGTGCCGGCGGCATCGCGTCTTTCGTGACGCGTCTGCAACTACCCCATCTTCCTCCCCATCACGCAGCGCTTTCCGTCATCACATTCATCTCTTGCCCATCCTCAATCGTTCCTTGTGAATTGATTAGACAGCACGCAGCACCGCAATGGAAATGAGAAGGAATGACCGAAAATGCCGAACGCGCGGACCGAGCGTAACTGCCTGGCAGCAACACATAGCTGCTGCCACCCGCCGTATTGGATGACTTTCAAACAATGAACCCTTCTCCTCCATCAATCACTCTTATGCCAGGATATCAAATATGCGATTCGCTATTACATTCGCTGGCGGTGTCGTGCTCCATGCTACTGTCTTCGCAAGGCATCGCGAATGGGACCGCCATGCAGCCAACATCCTCATCTCATCATGTGTCCTCTTCGCAGCTACAGTCATAGCACTCGCTGTTAACGGAAATACCTCCTGGATTTCTTCCTTCGCTTCCGCGAGCATCTTAAGCGCGTCCTTCGTCAGCGGCCTTCTCAGCTCTATGACTGTGTATCGACTATTGCTACACCCTCTCAGATCATTTCCAGGACCTATAGCTGCACGGATTACCAGCCTATGGATCATCAAGCAAAACGTCCCTGATCTCGACCTATACGTCAAGATGCGCAGGCTGCACGATCGATACGGGGACTTCGTGCGAACAAGTAGGTTCGGAGAGCATCCAAACGAGTGCACTGTTGACCTTGTTTAGGGCCACGCGAGATTTCGATCTGCCATCCTGATGCGATAGCGGACGTACACGGACCGAGGAGCAAGATCCTGAAAGGCGAATTCTACGATCAGACCTATCCATTTAATAGCCTTCAATTCATCCGCGATACGAACCTCCACAAGGGACAGCGTCGGTACTGGGACAGAGCTTTCCATAGTCCAGGTTAGTGATCGTCGTTTTTGTTTGCTGCTAAGCAGTCAGAGTCGAGCATACACCTCCGTCTGTCCTGCCACTTCCAGTTTTATAGGATCAACGTCGCCAGCTAGCATGATGGAATGTTAGACTATCACAGCTAACAGCTGTAGCACTACGGGGATATGTGCCACGACTCATAAGACACTATCGAATCACTGTCAGTATATTTGCGAGTCATGCAGCATCACGAAACCCGATCGACGCCAGCAGTGCCTTCTTAGACCTATTCTTTGATGTCATATCGGACTTGACATTTGGTCAGTCCTTCAATACACAGAGCACGAAGCAACGAAGTCCGATCGTGACAGAGTTCCTCAGCAAGCAGAAAGTACTCGGCTTCGCCTTGCTGAACATGCCTCTGCTCCACCTCGCTAAAAACCTGCACATGTCCACGAGGAAGCAGAAGCCCTGGGAACGTTGGTATGATGAAGCATTGAAGGCCCGCAGTAAGGTAAGTCAGCCAAGCTCCGATTGACTCATAATGTTGATGCTCATGTGCGAAGAAAACCGTCTCGATGTCGGACATATACACATACTTGCCGCAATCTGCAGACTCCAACGGCAACACTCTTAGAGAGGCCAAGTTGGCTATCGTTGCTGGCGCTGATACAAACGCCATCACAATGTCGATCATTTGCTATCTACTGTGCCGCCATCCTGGGTACCAGGCAAAGCTCCACTATGAGTTGTCAGACTTACGTTCTCTTTTCCCTAACGACGATGATCTGATGAACAAACCTTGCTTGGCCGGCATCATCAAAGAAGCGTTGAGATTGCATCCGCCCGTCCCCTCCGGTCTTCAGCGCGTAACACCCGCAGAAGGCGCAGTCATCGCCGGCCGACACATACCAGGCCATATGAATGTCACAACGCCGACGTACGCGCTACATCGAGGTAGTGCTCTCTCCCACTTGTTGCAGCTTGAGCTGACCTTTCAGATTCCCGCGCGTTCGTTCGACCAAACGAGTTCATTCCCGAACGCTGGTACTCGCGTCCCGACCTCATCCTTCGCAGAGACGCATTCGTGCCATTTGGATACGGCGCGTACAATTGTGCGGGTAAGCCCTTGGCTATGTTACAATTACGCATGGTCCTTGCCATGATCTCCCGACGGTTCACTATGACATTTGCTCCTGGCCAGGAAGCTCTATGCCAGTACTTCATCGATCATCAAGCCGACTGCTTCACGCTCCACCTTCAGCCCCTTCCTTTGATGTTCGAACGAAGAGGCGTGTGAGCGATACCAAGGTGGATCTTGTATCGCGATGTGGCTGGCACATGACCGCATGCTACATTGGCGAAGATGAAACATTGCTACTGCAGTTTGCTGATAGGTCTGCAACATCCTTCCTTGTTCTCCATAGTTGCAATCATTAATATGGACATTCACGAGCTCTCAAACCTGTGAGTGAAATGCGACTTGAGCGGCGAGAGAAGCAGTCACTCAAATGACCCTGAACGACCAGTTGTGCTCCCCTATGGTTCGCTTCCAACCCACACTCCGTTCGCTACCACTGAATTACAGCAACCCTTTTCCCTCCCGCTTTGACCTCAGCCCAAGTAGCCAGAATTATGGGCTTCATGAAGCAAGGCAGCCAACGTCCCCTCGGTAGGCGCCGCACTCTGCACGACTTGCGGAGGGCAGCGCGAAGCCCCAAGCAACCTGAGAATTCCGACCAGACCTTAGTGCAAGCAACAGACGCCTCGCAGGCTCAAGATAACACGTCACGACTTAAAAAACGTGTAAGCACCTTCGGCATCAAAAATGCGCTCACCAAACTACGCATCATCAAAACCAGCGCAGCCCCCACGCAGCCAGTATGGACCCAGTATGAACTCGTTAAACGCATAGGCTCCGGCGGAAACGGCCTCGTAGATCTCTGCTTCGACACCTCAGCCGGAATCCTCGTCGCCGTAAAGACCCTTACCCTCCCAAATCCCGCCGCACCTCTACCAGAAGCAACGATTCTGCAAAACCTAGGCCGCCACGGCAACATCGTCCGTTACTACAACAGTGTCCTGAGTCCACCTCATCCTTCTCGCCTCCAATTGATTTTCGAATACTGTCCCAGAGGCGATCTACTGGATTACCTGGATACCTTGGATGGTCCCATCCCCGAACTATTCCTTTGGCATGTGTTCAAGCATATCGCTTGTGGTCTAGCTTTCCTGCACAGCCGCGGCATCGTACACGGCGATATCAAACCCGCCAACATCCTCCTCACCGCGGCGCGAGAAGGCGAGCGCTTCTCCCTACCCAAGATCGCAGATTTCGGCGCTGCGTCATGTAACCCCTTGCCAGAAATCCCACGAGGCCACATAGGTACACCGTCCTTCCAACCCCCCGAAGCCGACCTTCGCCACGGCCCCGAATCCGATATGTGGTCCTTGGGAAGCATGATGCACGAACTGATACTGGGTCGTGTACCCATGCAGAAAGTGCGGGAGCTGGAGACTGATGCCGAGACTTGGTTTGGGGGGAGTGGACGGGAGATACCGGATGGTGTTGTTGCGCGTGATCTCTATAAGGAGTTTTGTTACTACCAAGCTGGCCACGTTGTTGAACGTACACGCATCGATTGTCCGTCGGAGTATACGACGAAAGTGTACAGTACCCTGCTGAACCATTTCATGATGCGCGCTCTGGACCTCGACTGGGGGAAACGTATCACGGCTAGCCAACTGTGGGACCTGTTGCCTAAGCTCGAAGCTATTGTGCAGGATCTGCATATCCTGGGCACGCCTGATCTTCTCGATAACGACGATAACCTCGAAGATCGACAGGACGTGAATGGTCAAGAGGTCGCATGCGTCACAGACTCCCAGATGCTGCGACAACTGTTCGAGAGATTGGCACGGTGTGCGGATTGGGCGAGTCATCAGGAGATGCGGAGGAGAGGGATGCAGTTGTTGTTTCTTATGGAGGAAGAGGATCATTTTGCGGTTTTTAGGGCGCTGAGGGATGTAAGGGGGTTTTGGGGGATGGAGTGGTGATGTGGGGTGGACGGTTAGGGGGGGGGGGGATGCAAACGCGGTTTGGACTCAAGCTACGAAGTCAGACTGCTGAGGGTGTACTGGGTCCATCAGGCCGTCCTGCAAATCATGATATCACTATTGATGGGAATGATTCTCAAATGGACAACATTGGTTTTCCAGATTATCATGCCGCGGTGTCGCAACTCAAATTGCCGTGGACAAGAACACCAAGTGTGCAACGGATGTCGGTGATAAACTCTGGCTTGTCCGAGTTGCAGCATGAAAAGGGATACATTATCATTACCGCGAGAAAGCAAAATCATGTACCGGCGTCCCCCCTCACAGCCTCGCCGACTCCCTGACCTCCAACCCAGCCATAATCCCCCGACTAATATAATCACTAATCGCCATATTCGTGACCATAGGATTGACGCCACTAGCGCTGGGAAAGACACTGGCATCCGCAACGTAAAGACCCTCAGTGCCCCAGACCTTGCCCTTGGGATCCACAACACCATCTCTCTCCTTTGCACTCATACGACACGTACCCATCTGATGCGCAGACACATACACAGTCTCGGGCGACGGCAGCCCCTTGTTCCTTATCTCATCAAGCCAAGCCACAAACGCAGGGTCGTTGATGCCATCTCCAGACGGTCCCGCGGGGTCGCGGATAAACGGCCGCATATTGGGTATAACGGTGAAGATCTCAGATGCGCCTTCCACATACTGTATCTTCGCCAGCGCAATAACGCCCTCGAGCACATGTCTCTTATCGTAATTACTCGTCTGATACGAGAACCTGACACGTCCATCCACCGGATCCGGATAAACCCTCCCTGTATCCCTATCCCTTGCAATGGATATATACCCAACCATGTGTTTCAGCTTCGCAGCATCAATCTTATACTGCATCGCAGACTTCCAGTCCACCCACATCAGACACGCCGAGGGCACCATATTCGTGGCTTCGAGCTTGACGCCGTGGCCTGCGTTGTCCATGTTTTCGAACTCGGAGACGACGGACGTGAGGATGCCGCCTTCCCATGGTTTTATCTCTTCGGCGTGGTACGCGCCGAGGAAGGTGACGGGGTGCAGGTAGAGGTTTCGTCCGATTTGAGGGTTTTTGAGACCGGAGCGGAGGAGGAGGAGAGGGGATTGCATTGTCCCGCCGGAGACGACGACGCGTTTTGCTTTGATGAGGACGCGACGGGTGGTTAGAGGCGTGCTGGAGACGCCGCCTTGGGCGTCGCGAGAGGTCCACGTCCCGAGGACGCCGGTTGCGACACGCTTGCCGCTTTTGTTGGAGAAGATGATCTTCTCGGCGTGGAAGCCTTCGATAAATTTGGCTCCTGCGCGCGCAGCGTCCGGGAGAAAAGACACGACAGGGCCTTGCTTTTCGCAGGAGCCGCAGCCGAAGTTGCAGTAGCCGCAGTAGTGTTGCTGGCCGCCGGTGTTTTGAGGCACAGGCGCAGCGTTCCAGCCGAGTTTGCGGGCGCCTTCGAGCAAGATCTCGTTGTTGCGGTTTTGCTTGATGTTCTTGTCTGACACGCCCATTCGGTCGCAGACGCGATCGAGCGATTCTTGGAACTGGGCGGATGTGAAGAAGGGGAGGCCGCGGGCTGCCCATTCGCGGCGGACGTAGCCTTGGGTTTGGAGGGAGGCAGACCAGTTTACCGTTCCTCCGCCGCCGAGGGACTGGCCGGCTACTACGCTCACTGAACTGTCGTCGGAGGTTAGGAAGGATCCGCTCATGAAGAGGTGGTGCCAGCCGTCTAGTTCGGCCATGGGGAAGTGGTCTGGCGTCCAGTGGTATGCCTTTTCTACTATCAAAACACGATGTCCGGCTTCAGCGAGGTTCTTCGCCGTCACACCAGCACCACACCCACTACCCACAACCACCACATCTGTTTCAATAATCTCAGGTTCGTCACCTGGAGGTATCTGGATAAACTCATAGTCGAAGCCCTTCCCAGGCCTCATACCAACAGGCACGCGGGGTGCACCTATTACGCGTCTCAGCGAAGGCGACGTCTTGATCCAAGCCTGCTTAGTGATAATCACCAACGAGCGGCGCAGTTGGCGAAGCGGTCCCAACCGCGCGGTAGCCCAGCCCTGGATTATCGACTCCCTTACATGAGCGGGTTGCTCGCTGATTGGCGTGAGATAGCCCGTCAAAGCCAGTGACCCCGCCCGCGTGTTGAGGACATTCAACACCATGCACAGGTCCTTTCTCTGGTTCTGCGGCATGTACATGGCGAAGACGCGCTGCAGCTCCGCTCGAAACGCCGGATCCTGACTCGCATAGTCGTCGAGATACTCCTTCACCGCCGTCTCCGCATCAGGATCGTTTCCGGGCGCTAGAGCCCTCAGCTTGCTGACCGCAGTCGAGTAGTCGGTGTCGGTTGCGGCGAGTTCAGTCTGCGTCTTCGCCGTGGAGATGGGCTTGATTGCTGGGATGACGGCATCCGTGATAGCAAGTAGCGTCTTCCATTGTTGAGGCGTGAGCGGATCCTCAGCTGGGAGCGGAGGCAGCGGAGTAGCTTTCGGCGAAACGGGCTCAGAAGGGAGTGTTGTTGACATCTTGCCACGTAGTTTGGTTTGTGTTCAGGGATAGCCTGGATGTCGCGCGTGGACCATCAAAGGGTCTTGAAGGTGGAGCTGTCGGGCATGCTAAGGACGCAGGCGTCGTTTTGTTTTGTTTCCAACCGTGTCCACTGCGAGAGATGAAGCAACTTCCCCCGCGCCACATGCCGTGCCATTGTTGACGTCTGCTAGCCCGTGGCGGTTCGGTGCCTCGGTTCAGAAAACAAAGTTCATCGACGTGTCCCGGCGGAGGGTTGCCAAGGCTGCCGTTGCTCGTGGATGTCGGAAGGACAGATTCGCCGGAGCCGCCATTGGACGTCTTTCAAGGGCTATAGAGGACGTCGGGATAGGTTAAATCCTGTGATGTCTTGCATTGATCTGCGCGGCAGATCTCAGTCGTAGTTATGTTAGCTGTCGATGAGTGTGGGCCGTTGCGCAACTCAGCGTCGTAGACTGCGGATCTCTCATCAATGCATTGGAAGAGCGTGTCCATGTGATCCGAAGTTCTGGCGGTATCGTGAGGTTGCAGTGGCCGGCGGCGCAGCGTTAGTGAGGCGAATATCCGACGATGGTGGGTGGGTCGGCTCGGTCTTTGAACCAGGATCAGACGGGCGCTTCTTCATCTCGGCGAATCTGGCCGGCGTCTCCAAGACTCCAACGGAGGGAGTCGCTTATCTCTGGATCTAGCAGGAGTACTCCAACTACGCTCGCGCCGTACCTAGGTATGCAGTTGAACTGCCTGTGTTTGCTCAAGTCACAACATAAGACTCGTAACTCAAGACATTGGCCGGCCAAACTTGCATCTCTTGTACCTTCGTCCATATCCTTGCGCATGGTGTAGTCAAAAGAAACTACCGACACACGCGCAATCTTAGAAGCTCGAGCGAACTTCGTGCGAGGCAAATCCTATCAAGGATTATTGCGCAACGTCCCCACGAATCCAATGATCCGGTTGAATCCATCCGGCAGGATCTGGTCGGTGCGCCTCAGGAACATGCAGGGGACCGACTAGAAAGCCATCTCCTGCTAGGCGAGATGAGGTTTCCACAATGCCACTGTCTGTCAAGACACTTGTTCAATGCCTCTTTGGGTGTGATTCCGATGGGAGCATTTGCACTCGAGACTCGATTTCGGTCCCAACAGTTCTTTCTTGGAGAGCAAGCGGCCGTTGGTGTAAGGTATTGAAGGCTCGCTAGTCAAGGCACGTACGTCAGTGCTACCTAGACAAACTAAGATGTTGACTTCAGCTTAAAACTGTGATTAGTTTAATAGCTACAGAATTAGGTGCTCTGTCTTCATGATTTCGCATCGAACAATCCCCTACCGGATCCTCTCCAACCTAGCGCGCATATGCGCTTTACTTCGTGCTTCACATTCCGCAAACTCGCTCTGAGGACGGGGTTTGTTTTCTTCTTTCCAACGCTGAATCTGTTCGTCAAGGCTCGCCAGCTGCTCATCCAGCTGAGCAATCTTAGCCGTGAGTTCGTTTATCTTGTTCGTGCAGATGATCTTCTTATCCTCCTTCTCGCTATCGAAGATATGCCTGGTCTCTTTGTTGAGCTCAGAGAGCTCTTGCGTCGCGGCTATAAGATCCTTCTCGTGCCAGCCCTTGAATGATTTGCTTATACTCGCGTCTCCTTCCAAATGCAAAAGATACTGCCCAGACGTGTCTCTGCAGATTGCATGACCTGGCGAACGCATTGCGATGCGAGATGGTGGATGATGGGTGTAGCTTTGGGAAGTTAGAGATCGTACGGTTGGTGGACATGGGTAAGAGGCTGGGTGGTTGTGACGTGACGTAGTGACCCAAAAAGCGCCGCCGAACATCACATGAAAGATGTTCTTCAGCTTCACCGTCACTTTTACTTCGGTGCAAGAGATGCCAAGATCTAGCAACACTTGGGACGACGAATAATGATGAATAGCTGATGGAAAGGATGCATTCGAATCCGTGACTTCATCTTGGACGTTTGTAATTGTAAAGGTGACGAGGACTTACCATGCAATCACACTCGGCATTACCAAGACTCTATTCAGACTTCAGTCACCAGAAACTTTGTTCAGGCTCCTCGTGGTTCCTTCAGGAAAGTTGCGGATACGGTGGGGGGTCTTCGGATGTCAGCGTCGCAAGGTTTGGTACGATGTCAAAACCACAACCGGGGATCGCTGCAACGCCACGCAGCACTGCTTCACGATGCACGCACGGTCACAACACCAATACGAACAACGACACTACCGCTGCCCTTAAGCGGGCACGATTTCATTAAGCGGTCCCACATCAGCCAAAGATCGTGAAGTCTGGCCGAATAGCCTCAAGTCCACTTGGAGTGGAGCATAATATATTGGATAATTGCGTCGCGCGCGCCTTGCTCGCGTGGCTACAGAGTGGATGAGGTGCATTGAACAGAATACAGTAGTGGCCAAATGCCCCGCCAGTTGTTGCAAGCTGGCCGTACTTGAGCGGGATGGTAGGGTGTGTGGCGCCTCTCGCGGCATACTTGCCTGTCGTTTAGCTGTGATGTCAAGGCATGTCTATCATGTCTATCAACGTCCATCACCGCCTCTTCTTGCGTTTGCGCAGGGTGTCGCAATCAAGATATGGGGTGAGTGCTATGTCATCACTGTACGGGCGCCCCAGGAAATGAGTTCACGCTTGACGCAGCAGTTCCGTCCTCGGAGAAGGTTGAGGCGTTGCTTTTCTTTTGCAGAGGGCGTGATTGGTTAGAGATAAGGGACGCCCAAACGGGCACAGTGGGGCCCAACGGCTGGCCGCCTCGAGAAGAGGCGAAACGGTCGTGGTGAAGGAATGAGGGTTGCGCTGGGGAAGGGGGAAATGGGGCGTTCGCGTAGGAGATAGAGTCTATTCTCAGCCTAGGAGACTTGTAGTTGTCGAGTCTTTTCAAGTAGAGTGGGAGGGCAGCGTGAAGACAGCGAGCTCGATGCGACGGCCATGTTACAATTAGAATCTCCCAAATGGCCGGTCGTAGCCCGATGATACCCTGTCGTTCGGTCGGTCGCCAAGGGTGCAGGCATCCCCCTTCGGGCATGGCCGCCCATCCGTCAGTTCGCTGCTGGGAAGAGGTCCTGGAGCAGCTGGCGGGCGACAACTTAATTCATCCTGTCCCCAGAGCCTCACCCCAGGTCTCCTCCGCACTCACGCGACACCGCTGTTTCTTATCTACACCTATATCCGCCTCACTCGACGCATATCACATATACGACCACTACCACGACCACGACTATATTCACTATCATGTCCTGCTAAACCACGGTCGACTGTTGGCCCCGGCGTCTGTTGTATCACCGCCCTCGTCTCTTATCGCCTGCACGTCAGCTACCAATTGACACGCACCCTCACCACCAACACGTCCCCAACCGTCCCCAAGGAGCCGCACGCGTCCTGCTGGCCTGTCAGCGTCGTCTGCACCCGTCGCACCACTGCAGAGCCACTGATAGCCTCCCGCTCCCAAAGGCCTGTATCAGACACTCCAGCGCACCAATACCAGCGCAGCACTTCACCGCCTGCACCACGTATCATACGTCTCTCTCGACTTCTCGCCAACCTCAACTCCTCCCGTCACCATGGCCACGACCTTCTCAACCGCGACTGCGATCCCGCAACACGCACCCTACCAGCACCACGCCTACCGCAAGAGCACCCACTCGCAGTACTCGCCCACGCATTCCGGCGTCAACACGCCCGCCAACGTCTCGCCCACGTCGCCGCGCACCACACACCTGCCCCTCGCCCGCCACCAGGGCATCTACCAGCCGCGCACCGCCATCGGCATCCCCGCGGCGCTGCGCAAGACGGAGAAGCCCAGCAGCAAGTCGCCGCCCAAGGTCGACTCGGGCGTGTCGTCCCCGAACCAGGGCTGGTCGGCTGGGACCTACGGGTGGGTCGCCAACGAGGGCAGCGCGACGCCCGTCTCGCAGATTGGCAATGAAGACATGCAGAGCCTCTACAACGCCGAACCACTGTCGCCCGTTGCGGGGCCAATCACACGCAACCACTGGCAGGTATGTATTCGCGCCTTTCCTACTTGTCCGCTATGCCGCTGCTAGCCTGTCCGTGCTTCCCTGTCGCGTGCTCACCTGGCCTGCGAGGGGACCGTCTTACGTACATGGTCCGGTCCCACCGCCTAGCGTGCGTTGGTCTGGCCTCCCGCTGTCTGCAGAGCCGATATGCCGAGCCCTCCAATTCAGCTCAACAAGACGCCTGGGGGGCAAACTCGGCGGCCAAGGTCGATCATGTTGTGCATGTCGCCTTGCCATGGCCTTCGGATAATTTCCATCGTCTGCCGGCAAGCACTGCTTCTGTCCAGACCTGCACGTCGTCCCCCACGCTAGACCTAACCCTACTCTTTTACCCGATGCAGGGCTGGAGTCCGGGCTGTTCGGGCTAGCGACACCTGTCCACTTGTCCACAATTCAGAGTTGCCGTTGCGTCCAGAATCCACACTAACTCATCCCTAGGCCGACGGTTCAACATCGGTGTGCTCGGCATCCAGCTGCCAGGAGCCCTTTGGCTTCTTCCAGCGGCGCCACCACTGCCGCAAGTGCGGCGGCATCTTCTGCTGGCAGCACTCGCACAACAACGTGCGTCTCGACGAGCTCGCCCGCTTCCACCCAGAAGGCCACTGGCACCGTGCCTGCGACCGCTGCCACAGCTCCTTCCGCGAGTGGGAGCATCTCCGCTCCAGCCGCACCAACAGCGAGAGCTCCGATAGCAGCAACAGCAACAGCCCCGCTCCCGCAAAGTCCATCGAGACTCCTGCCCCGGCTAAGCGTCCTGAGAACACGCGCGTAGGCAGCCTCGCCCAGAGCTTCCAGGGCACGTGGAACTGGAGCACTTTCTAAACATGGGCGTTTGCTTGTTATCGCCGCCCACAACTTCCTTCATATCTTCATGACACCTGGACGGACGGACGGACCGATCGGACTTCCTGCTCCTGGCGTACTCTCTTTTGATGATATCCGGAGGGATCCAGTATTGTCGTACCGGCACTGGTCCCATTCCACCTTTTCACTTGCTTCGACACGAAGCTTTCTGCATCTGCATCATCTAAACTGCATAATATCGGCGTCTCTCTCTTGCTTTTTACAACATGGCGTCTTCACCAATCACGGGGTCGGTGGTCTGCGTGTTTTCTCTCTTGTCCTTGCGATTTAGCGTTTTCATTCAACAATTTCAGAGAATGGTCTTCTCTCTCACACATTTTCTCGATCTCTTCCTTTGTGGAGTCGACAAAGATGTTACTGTGTTTTACGGCCGACGAAGATATCCAGAATAATGATTGTTGGAGATGAGTCTTTCTTTCGATGGATCTGTGGTGGTGGCGGCACGCAGTGATGTGCGACGGACGCACGTCTGTTCGAGAAGCCGTGCGTCCATCGCACATCACTGCGTGCCGTCATGACCTGGACGGCTCTAGGCGGTTGGCTGATTGTTATTCGGCTGGGTTGTATATGGTTTATCATGTGGTATGGTATATGAGGGAGATGGTGTGGTGGGTGTAGTTTGTTGAGATGAGATGAAATTACATTGGTATATTCTGAATTCGGGAGTGAAAACGTGTTTTGGTGATGTGCGGGATGTGTTGATGTATGGGAGAAGACATGGCAAGAGGGTTCTTCCCTCTACTTCCGCGCGTGTGTGTGTATCGGTGAGGTGGTGGGCATGCGCATGTATATGTAGTTGGCGTGACTCGCATGTTGTGATGTGGTACCCTGATGGCGTGATGTCGGTCAGGGTTTGGTCGGGCGAGGCTAAGGGCAGGTGTTTGATGCATGTGGATGCTGCTTGTGGGTAATGTACCATAGTATTGGAACTGTTTGGCAGTGAACCCAGTAGTCGAGAACTATAGACGACGTTCACAAATGCGTTATATCTTAGCATCTCCCTTGTAAGGTATCGAGCATGGATGGAGTCGTAGAAACATCTCCACCAACGTGGACCTACCCCAGTATCAAGAACTCCAAACACAATCATGAAAACAGTATGACAAGAACAAAAATACACAAGTAAAGAAAGAGACACAACATTCCACATCACAAACAAACTCCATGACTCCTCCCCATGCTTCGTTCGCACAAAGGCACCATGCGGAGATACCCCGCACTCCGATTGGTCAGATGCAGTGGAGTGCTGATGGCGTTTTTTTGCTGGACGAGCACGACGACGTTTACCGCACGAGTCATCGAGGGATTCTGGTGAGATACGCGAATCTGCCTTGTACATCGTTTGATTTATGCGCTTGATCTAATCTTACTCGAACTTGCTCCGCATTTACGGGTTTGCGACTTTACTGCACGCGCTTCACTTGCTGGCTCGACACCTGCACGATTTCGCTCAACGGATCTCGCTGCGCTCAACACCACTGCGCCCACTTCACTTCGTTCGACGTCCGTCGCCATACGTCCTTCTCTTCTCCAAGCTTTTGGGGGCACCGTCGCCCCCAGGTCAGCAAGAGGATTTCCGAATCGATACTTTGCGCAGATGGCGACAATGGCTCAGACAGCGGTGCAGGGGAATGGGGAGGTGGCGGGGACACTGCACAACACTGGGAATGGTGCTGCGCAAGAAAACGGAAGCAGTAACGAAGCGGCGCAGTCGAACGGAAAGAGGAGGAAACTACATGGGCGCGCATTCTATGAGAGTATCGGCAGTCCAAAGCTCATCCTTGCGCCCATGGTCGAACAGTCAGAGTTCGTATGTCTCTTCACATCTATTTGACTCCGCAGGAAGACGATAGCTAACATCATCGACTGCAGGCATGGCGACTACTCTCGCGCTCGTTCCTCCCCGAATCCCAGCAGAAAGACCTCCTAGCATACACCCCAATGTTTCACTCGAAGATGTTCGGCGAGAAGAGCAACTACCGCGACGCCCACTTCCAGCCCCTCAAATCGACTATCCCCTCACCCAGCGACGAATACCATCTCTCACAACTACCTGAATCAGAAAGACATCTCGACGGCAACCCCGCGTTCGACCGACCCCTCACCGTACAATTCTGCTCAAACGACCCTGAGGACTTTCTGCGCGCGGCAAAACACGTTGCGCCCTTTTGTGATGCGGTGGATCTGAATCTGGGATGTCCACAAGGAATCGCGAAGAGAGGGAAATACGGCGCATTCTTGCAGGAAGACTGGGATCTGATATCGAGGATGATTCGCAAGCTACACGAGGAGCTAGACGTCCCCGTCACAGCAAAGATGCGTGTCCTCGAGACACCAGAAAAAACCCTCGCATACGCGAAGACACTACTAGACGCCGGCGCAAGCATCATCACAGTGCACGGCCGACGCCGAGAACAAAAAGGCCACAACACAGGGCTGGCAGACTGGAAGATGATCCGCCACCTACGCGAGAACCTTCCTAAAGAAACCGTCATATTCGCCAACGGCAACATCCTCCAACACGAAGACATCGCCGCGTGTCTAGAAGCCACAGGCGCAGATGGCGTCATGAGCGCAGAAGGAAACCTTTACGACCCCACCATCTTCGCTGCCCCACCGCCACCCGGCCAGGAAGGACGAGAGTACTGGCGCGGACGCGATGGTAAGGGTGGGTATAGGATGGACGCTGTGATGAGACGGTACATGGACATCATCCACAAATACGCCCTCGGTCAGGAACCACCGCAACGGAAACCGCTCTGGATGCCCGGCGACCCCGACGTCGACGTCGAAGACCCATCAAAACAGTCGGAAGAAACAGCAGAAACAGCCCATTCCAACACGAACACGAACGCAGCAGAAAACGGCAAACGCCCCGCCTCCCAAGGCGAAAGCCCACCAAAGAAGAAACAAAAACCGTTGTCTAAAGCCGCAAAGAAGAAGGAAGCCAGCAACCCCAATCTCACAGCCATGCAAGCCCATCTCTTTCACCTACTGCGTCCGCTGGTTTCTCAACATCATAACGTACGCGATGCGCTTGCACGATCACGGACAGGCGATATTGAGGCGTTTGAGAATGTGTTGAGGCTTGTTGAGGAGGCGGTTAGGGAGGGGATTGTGGGGTATGAGGGGGAGCACGCCAACGACGCTGTCACGGAAGCCCAAGATGTGAAGGAAGAGAGGAAGGTGGATGGAAAGGACGCAAAAGAGGAGGAGGAATTGGATCCTTACGAATCCTCTCTCGCGACTGTTGCAAGGGTCAAGAGGCCGTACTGGGTGTGTCAGCCGTATGTTAGGCCGCTGCCTAAGGAGGCGTTGGAGAAGGGGAGTATGACTGTTAGTAAGAAGGAGAGGAAGAGGGCGGAGGAGGAGGTGGAGAGGAAGAAGAAAGAGGAGGGGTTGGAGAAGAGTGTGGGGTTGGTGCCTGGGGGACGGGTTGAGGAGAGGGTTTTGGGTGGGGAGGATGCGGAAGAGGGAGTGAAAGGGGGGAAGGAGGAGGTTGTTGAGGAGCCGAGGGATGGGGTGGTTTGTGGCTAAAAGCATATCTATAGCTGCGCTGCAATACTCGAGGAGAACATTCACTTGCGCGGCAGTGGCAGTGGCTTTGACAGCGTTCGTGGCTGTGACAGTGGCTGCGCCTGACCCCTACTCCCATCTCCATCACGACAGGCTGGAGCGTACGCGCTACGTCGCATGGCGACTTTAGTGCTGTCAGCAAGGTATCTCGAGTAAGGCGAAGACGCGCACCTTGACGAATGGTCAAACACCATACAGCATGAATTGTCGCAAAGACAATCATAGCAAGAAGCTGAAGGAGAGCAAGCACATCTGATCTTGTCCACATGGTTGGATGCCGTTTCCGAGTGGCTTGGTCAGGGGATGTGGGGGCCAAGAGGGCGGAATTGATAGGCTATGGATTCTTTGACTCTGCTATGCCAACCACCCAATCGAAAGAGATGAGAAAATGTAGCTTCGACTTAGGCTGGGGTGAGGTCTTGTTCTGTGATTGACGAAGTTCGGCATCCGCCCTCTTATCAGCATCTAGATAGCAATACAAGTATGGTAACAAGGCATCAAGTCTATGCGCAGCGAGATCGTGAAGATTAGGGGCATAATTGCTTCGCACATCTGTATCTGGGTGCGGAACGATGAGCATCGGTATCTCGTGGTGGTGCTAGTCGTTATTGAGTTGCGGAGGTGTAGAGTGGTGGCGATCGGATGGCGCTAATGATTACTCGAAACAACGCTAGGACTCTTTCGGCTGCGGAAGGAGCGACAGCGTATGAAGGATGTCGTATACTAGTCCGCTCTGGGGTGCGGAAGCTGACAGTGACGCCGCCCACATGCTTTCGTGTAACTCAGCCTTCTCTTTGCTTTTCAGATCTCTGCCGGTCAGTCAACACATTGGATCTTCGTCTAGTCACTTTAATACCCCAAGGCTACCTACACTCAGCAGCATGTCAACGTCCTACTCACCACTTCATTGCTCTGAGGGCTTCGACTCAGCTGCGCACCTATTCAGCGGTGTACCACACTATCAGCGTCTTCCATCGCCACCCTTGGCTTTTCAGGCGCGTCTTTCGAACAAGTCCGGCACCTAGTCATCTCTCATTCATCAGGCCCGCGAGTCGATCCCATGGACCCATGCGAATATCCACTTGAGTCTGGACGACGAAACAAAGCTACAACGAGATGGACCCATCGATCACCCGATGTACCGGTCCCAATAGGCGACTGCGAAGCTATCCCATATCCTCTTCAGCTGTTCGACGGTCACCTGATGTCAGGTCATGCATCAACGAGCATGGGACCACACTATGTGCCTCAGCCAACGTCGTTTGAATCCCTCCATTACAATCAGCAAGCATCTCATTCTGCCGGACACATACAAGCACAGGTGCCAGTCCTACTTGAAGGCGTACAAGAGGAGTTTGCTGAGGAGGATTTGCGACATGCCGTAGCCTGCTGGGAGATCCAGAACAAGGCGCACACCGTTTCCGCGATTGTGAATCCAACAGAAACTGCTACTAGAGATTCATATGCTGCGACACGTAAGACCGCGACAGGCTATACCGCCGCCTGCGACGTCTCAATGGTGCCAGCGTACCCAGCCAGGATGCCTGACCACGGCTTTACCTCGGATCAAAGCAGCAGCGGATATGAATTAGACGTCGACCCATGGTCTGGACAACAGTCGGCAGAGACCATCATTCATCCGAACGCGCTTCTTGACCACGTTCAGGACTTCGGCCAACAGGACAACCCTTTCTTCAATTTCCAGAACATCGACTACGATGCCTTTGACAACTCAGCGTGCGACCAGCGACCACATTTTTGTCAGATGGCACTAACGACAACACAACACAACACGACGCCTTCCATGTTGAGCGCCGGTAATAATACAAGTCATTATCGTACCCTATTGGCTCCCGCTGCACCGCCCTCCGCTCCACCGAGCCTCCAACAGCACGATTCCCAACCAGGTCTTGTCACCTCAAGCGAGGTGCCAATATACACAACCAACAGGTCCATTTCCGATATGGCAGCCCCTCCTGCCGGCTTCCCATGGAGCAGACATATTGCCCCATTTACTGATTCGTCGTTGACTGTTGCAAGGCCAATCCCGCCACCGTCTCCAGGATTCGATCACTCGAAAGCATCTCATCTCGACATTCCGAGCATAATCCTGCCCTCGATGCCTGCTGAGGGTAGCAGAGGATTGATCAGCCATCGCAAGCGGAAACTGATCATTTCGAACGGCGATGATGAGAGTGGATCAAGATCTGGCCGCGCGGTGGACAATATCCAATTTCATACAAACCCGGATGCCGATCGTCAGCGCCGACAATCGCAGCCAAAGCGTCGTCGGGTCACGGAGAAAACGTCATTTTCCTGCTTTGGATGTCGTTTCAGCAGACGAAAGGTGTGTATATGACTTTCCATCCCAAGCTTAATTCTGTTGCTGATCCAGCTCAAAGTGCGAGATCTCTGTTCATGGTATCTGCCTTCGATGTCAAAACATATTGAAGAAGTACTCGCATTACACAGCGGTCCCGAAGTTCACCTGCAACGTACGAACGAAGTTTTCCGAGATGTCCATCTACACCGATCTACCAACGAGTTTGCCTATAGCGGATATCGAGCTCAAGCTACAGTCTAGTCTTTCTCGCCCAATCCGAATTGATTGGGACGACGGCGATCCGCTTGTGACGATCGGAGTCTCTGCGACTGTAGACTTCGCAGCCGCTAAGAGTGTGGTAGTCAGACTTCTGAGCCGTGTCCGCAGCCTTATAGACATGCTTGAACCGTGGAACCCCAGACAGTATCATTTCAAAGGATACCATGAGTGTTTCTTTAGTTATTCTGTCAGCATAGTTAGATGGAAAAGAGCGATCTGTTTCTTTTGGCCGGATCTGAAAGACGCACTGGACTTCCAGGGGATGTTCCATCGATGCTATCAACAGTTCTGTTTACGGAAACTTGATAGCTTACTTTTCTCCAGGCGAAACGACGAGGCGGTCTGGTGGCTGAATGCCCTCTACGAAGAGATCTCGTCCATGGAACATACCACCACAACAAACGTTTCTGCGAAAGAACATCTGTTGTCATCCATCACGCAGCATTTACTACATCTATACCGCGTTATGTTCCCTGCGGTTACGGCGAACGTTGTTAGAACACCGGCCGTTCACAAACAGCTGGATTTGCTTTACAACTTGTTCCCCGAAACATCCGAATTACTGCCTGAGACATTCAGGTTGGGGCTGCCCGATTATCTCGTAGGCGACGCAGTACGCCACAAGTTGCAGCTACATAAGTTGCCCCTGATACCATTACCAGAACCAAGAGACTCGCGTCATGATGCGTCGTCCAGGGAGTTGGTCTGTGACCGATGCAAACGTCCTTCCGCGCTGAAAGCGTACGTTCCCGCAAGCCATGTGGCATTCTTTGGATTGGAAAAAGAAGACGTGGACAATTTTGAATCTTTGATCCAAAAGATACTCCTCAAGATCAAGACACCATACCCAAACGCGGCGCTTGATGTGTCTCCGTGGACTTTATCAATCTCTCTCAAGGCGTATTTCGATCAACCGGATCTCGAGAGTGCTTCATCCATGTCCAGATCCATGATATTTTGGTGTGTTGCTGAGGTTTCATTGCAGATATGGGAGGCTTTTATGCACTCCCCCATCCAGGATGCCTTGGCGAACCACACAGAGTGCGAGGTTGAAACGCCACTCTGGAACATGGAAGAAAGTATTATTATTGGTTCGTTTGCTAGAAGCCCCAAAGGTGCTGTATACGAATGGGCGAGGAGATGGGTACAAGATTACATGGAGCTAGACATCATGGAAAGTTCGGACTGCGAAGACAGTGAAAGCGAGGGATGAGGTCAAATTTGAGTCTAGAACGCGAAAATAGTCAGAACTCTCTATAGACGTGCACCATCGCTTTTCTTCTACTTCTACGAATTCTTTGTATAATTCACAACATGCCACGCCACATGCCGTGTCTCTAGCCGTATCTGTACTTCAAACGTTGGCGCTATCTTGCGACACACTAGCCTTCTTACATTACGCTCCCGTCCTCTCTCTCTTCTCTACTATCCCGTCACGCCTTGTAGTGAGCCGATAGATCCTACTGCCCAATTACCTCTAGGCCCCATCGTCATCATCTTCCCGAAACCCAAAAACGGATCCAGGTGACCGAAACCCCCACCCTCCACCAAATCACCCCCCTCACCTCCCCCTCCCATACCCAGGATACGGCCTAACCCCCTCAAACATCCTAACACAATCCCCAACATTCCTCCCCTGACCATTAAGCCTAAGAACAAGTCAGCATCCATTCCCACCTCCAGCGCCATTCCATCCCAAACAACTTACCCCACCATCTCCTTAACAAGATTCTCCGCAAAGCAAATCACCGCCCTCGCCCCCTCCGCCGGCCTATTCCCACTAAGCCCCCTTCCCACCGCCCCCGTTTTCCCACCCTCCTCCCTCGCCAACTCCATAACTAATGGTAGATCTGAGGCGTCAAAAATAGCAGAGTCGTCGAGATCGAACTCGGTAGCTGGACCCGTGAGATGCGACCAGGTGGTCGGCCAGTTGATGTCGTGTTCGCGGCGGAAGTCTGCGCGGCCGAAGAAGAAGAGGGGGGTGTTGGGGGTGGAGGTGTTGAGGAGGGGGGGTGTGCCGGAGAGATTGATTGAGAAGCGCGCTGTGGGGGGGTTTGTAGCATTGAGCAGGGTTGGGGAGAGGAGGGTTGGGAAGAGGGCGAGGGAGGTTGCGACTGTGCCGCCGAGGCCGTGGCCTATGATACCGTAGGTTTCTGTGTTTAAACTACCCGAGAAGTGGAGGGACGGGAATTGGCGCGAGAGTAAGGAGGTACTGTTGATTTGGCTGAGGGTGAATGCGATATCGGATATGCGTGTTTCGACTGCGGATTGCACGGTTTGGTTCCACTGCGTGAGGGGGGAGAGGTTGGATAAAGGCACCGTCCCGCTATTATACACAATCTCCAAATCGCGGGTTCGCGAGGACGTGAATTGGACGATTGACGCGTCGCCAGGGTGGTCGATGACTACGACTGCGGCGCCGTTGGCGGCGATGTAGCGCGCCATTGTTGAGTACATCAACCTGCTCGTGTCGACGTGTGGTTCTAGGATCACGACGGGGACTTTGCTGACGTCACCACCGCCGCCGCTGCTGCTGCTGATGCAAGACGAATATGTCATTGCTTCGAAAACACCTGCGTCACGTTCGTTGCCTTCGATGAACTGCTCGTTTGCTATTTTCGCGGTTTGCGGCGGCATATACTCCTGCTGGCCCATTGCAGAGCACTGTTTCCTGGGTACAGGCATATACAAGCTGACCATGAGCCTGCGGTCTTCATCCAGGCGGTAAGGATCCTTTTTTGTGGAATCTGTCAGGGGAAAGTGGGAGACGGCGACGAGGTAATTGTGGTTGTTGTCCGCGCCGGGGATTTCGATGGAGTGAACATTTTGCGGTAGGAGCACTGTGAGTGTGATGACGAGTACGAGGCCGATGGTACCCAGAAACGGAAGCATGACGACGGGTCGAGTGGAAAGGCGGAGGAGCTTGAGGAGACGGGCTTTGAAGGCGGGTTTGGTGGGGGTATCTGAGGACATTGAAGCGAGTGTGATATTGGTGAAGCAGTGGAAGAGCAGCGGGTTCCCGTTGTGATGTGACGTGGTAAAAAAGGGAGGAGACGGGAAGGATGCAAGGTACCGGATTGCTCTGTTTGCGACGTGATCTAGTGGAACCTTTGAGTGAAAGGTTTCCAAGAGCGGGAAGAACTTTAGTGTGTCGTTTGTACAACTGTGGTCACGTTCCATAGATATAATAAGGCCGACAGTATAGAGCAGACAAATTGAAGTAAAGAGAAGATACGTCCACTGCTCTACCCGGGATGCACGGTACCGAATTGTTACTTTTGCAAGTTGATCTAGCGGGGGTATGGAGTGAAATGTTTCCGACAGCGGGAAGTATATTAGTGCGTCGTTTGTTTTACTGTGCCCACGTTCTGTGAATGTGACGAGGCCGGTGTGTGGTCGGTGCGTGGTCGCACTGGTGGGATGCGTCTCCCTCTGGCGCAACACACTACATATCGGCAACTTTCTGCCGTGCGGGTACTACTCGGCTGGTGGCCAAGAGGAAGTCGCATGAATCGCATACCAACAGGCACTGCGTAGGACCCGAGTTCGCTTCTCCAGTTTCGGGCTAGTGAAGGAATACCAAGACGTGAAAGTTCGCTAAAAGATGTAGACGGGGTTGGAATAGGATCGAAAACGGCGCGGGACTCTGAGGAATGATTTGGGCGTTCTGTTCACCCAGTTCATTGCGATTCGCGGTAATATGGGACGAAGATTGATATGAAGAAACGCGAATCTTGGATTGGATCTGTGAATGATGTGAGAAGCAGAAGGATTTACTAGTCTATAGTCATGTACCATGACGCCTCTATGTCTTTCCTCTTCATCCTCTTCTATTCGCAAAACAGTTAATGTTGAAATTCGGCCGTATCGTCGTAATCGTGCAGTGTGGGGTATAAGCAATGTTGAATCCTCCGTACGTAAAATGAGCGTAAACATCATGGCCTGAATCATGGCCTGACGTAGATGTTCGGCACGTCTCCAAGCCAAAACCTATCAAACATGTGTAAGTAAACCAGAAACAAAACATAACTTTTCAAGACCCCGACTCCAGGGAAGAAAGCGACAACCTCTTCCTCTTCTCAATCGGCAACCTCTTCCACATGCCAACATGCTCAATACCTTCTTCGATCCAGTGGGGTTCTGCTGGTATCTCAACCTCGCCGTCATCGTTCTTCAGCTCCTCGTGGAAGCCGTGCTTCTCCCACATGCTCTGCAGGTTGGCTTGGGCGTGGATCATGACCAAGCCTTGCCAGGTAATCTCCCTCTCCTTATTGTTGCCGAGTATCTGCGCCATCTCCAGCGCGGTGGGAGATGGAGGCCGGTAGATGAGATCAGGATTTGACCCCGCGTAGTCGAGGGCGGCGTTGATGAGCAGCTTCGCGAGGCCGAGACTGCGGTAGGGTGCTAGGACCGCGAGCCTGCCGAGTTTGATGTATGGCTCCGGCGGGTGCTTACTCTCCTGCTCCTCACCGGGTGGGTCTGCATCGGCATGCTTGTCCGTCTTGTCGTCCTCGACGTACTTGTTCGGGCCGTGGGGCGGGGGTATCAGGCGAATCGTCGCGACGGGAACGCGGGTGGCGGTGGCTGAGGCGCGGCGGGCGTCATCAGCTGGAGTGTTGCCAGAGTCGGAGCGGCGCAGTGTCTTGGGAGGGTGGGTTGAGTGAGTGGCGACGGAAGCATAAGCGACCCAGTGCCAGCTGCGGGCATCGTCTTCGTCGAACTCGGCTTCGAGGGGGACGCCCTGCTCGCCGTAGACTTCCTCGCGGATGGCCATGGCGTCGCAGAAGTTCTGCGGGACGTGGATCTTCTGCTGGCTGCAGGGGAGCGTGTTGTCGTAGCCATCGAGGGCGCTCTTGAGTGGGCACACGGTGTTGACGAACTCGGTGCCTGAGTTGGTCGCGATTAATGGCGCACCGTTTGGCGAGCCGAAGCCGCCTTTTAGTACGCTGGTCATGGCGGGGATGAGGTCGCTGTCTAGTTGCGCATGTGTTGAGGTGGGTGTGGTGGTGAAGGTGCGGTTGATGCGGGAAGAGAGGACTATAATGGCGCGCTTGGTGGCAGTGATGAGGGAAATTGCGTGGCAGTCGTCGTCTTGAATTGGCGCAATTCAGGCAAACCCTGCTTTGGGAAGGCGCGATGCGCCCTATAAAGAGGGCACACCGACAAACTCTACGGTAGCATGCAACACGTTGTTTTGGGACCCGCAGTTTCAGGCGCTCAGGGTCCTAAGACTGGCTCTATACTCATAGCGGCAGAACAACTGGAGATCGCGCGCAGTCGAGGTGCGCGGGCGAGTGACGTCTCGAGGCCGTCCCCCACTGATGTTGAGAAAGTGATGTCACTAGCTTGAACCCTTGCCCGGACCGCACGGACTACACGGCATATGGGGTCCGACGACCAATCACGTGGCGCGCTACACATCGGGCTGCCACTATCGCTGCCCTGAGATCGTCTGGTGCCTTAGCTGCGTCTGTTTCACATGTCAGCTCGAGCTATTCGCCATCGCAGAGCATGATAGAGTTTCCGGTATTGCGCCTTCCCTCCATCCATGGTAGACTGCCATGGCCGTGTGTGCGTACGCAAGGCTGACAGGAGTCGCAAAGGCGCCGACGGAGTCATGCCTACCACTCCGCCTTTGGATTACTGATCAGGTTATACATACACGCCCTTGAAGAAAGGTATTTACACAAGTCATACCAGAATTAGTATCGTGTGGAGGTTTTCGCGCATCAAAATAGCTATCGTGACTCATGCACTGCTGTGGTGAAGATGACTTCGTCCCTCGAAGGGCGTGCACGTACATGAAACTCTGCTCTCAATAGCTCTACTACCCTGTCTTGTCCGCCATCTTAGGACAATCAAGGTAACCAAGTATCACCAAACTTATAAGAGAGTCGCAAGCGAAGCCCTTGGACACCTTGCCAGTTCTCCATAAGCGCAGAGAGAAGCAGAACATCAAGCAAATGCCGTGTCTAGCCATTACCACGCACCCCCTAAGCCCCGAAGTAATGAATAAAGACGGCAGAGAGTGTCACATCAACGCAGACTTCTCAACCACACCTGGGCATATAATCACACCCCTCTATTCTTACAACCACACAATCCTACACTCACCCACTTCCACCTAAATATCCCCCTTCACTCCTGCCAACTCCTCCACCCCCCTTCTCTCCACCCCCCACTCCTCCCCCCCTCCTTCATAACAACCCTAACCCCACTCACCCTCTGCGCCCTATCCACCGCCTTACACATATCCACCACACTAAGCGCCGCGCCCATAACCGCTGTCAGGGCCTCCATTTCCACTCCCGTGGGGCCTGTACATTGCACTTTGGCTTCGATGTTCACACCCCCAAAACCCATCTTCCCCATCTTCCTCATCTTGTCCTTCCCCTTCCCGTCCAATACCCCCATAATCCCCTCCATCTCCCCTTCCTTTGTTGTTGTTGTTGTTGTTGTCCGCGGATCCCCCTTATCACCAAAAAGGCGGAGTTCAACGCCAACGTGCGTGAGAGCGATGGGGTGGCATAGTGGGATTAGGTCTGGGCATTTTTTCGCGGCCATTATGCCGGCTATGCGCGATGTACCCAACACATCTCCCTTTTTGTTGGCGTTTGAGCGGATGAGGCGGAGGGGCACGGCGTTTGTGAAATACACGGATCCGACGGCGATGGCGGTGCGGGTGGTGTGTTCTTTGGCGGATACGGAGACCATGTGTGCGGATCCCGAGGGTGTGAGGTGGGGGAGGGATGGTTGTTGTTGGAACTGTTGTAGTTGGGATTGTTGTAGTTGGGATTGTGAGGGGGTGGGTTTAGTCTGTGAAACGGGTTGTTGAGCGGAGGATGGTTGTTGCACTGGTACCTCCATCTCCCCCTCCAGCATCGACAGAGGACGAGTCTGCTGTCTCGGTTCCGCCTCAAAAGGCGAATGCGCAGCAACCTCATTCATGCTATCCAAAAAGTCCTGCAGCGACGTTGTTCCTGGAGCCTTGCCCTTGCTGTCTGTCGGGGGCTTCACAATATGTCTAGGCGGCCCGGGCAATTCTGTCCGCTCCAATTTCCTCCATTCAACATGCCTCGAGCGTCTGAGTCCAGGTAGGGACTGGAGGGGTCTCTTGGCGCGTACGAAGGCTGGTTTATCGGTGTCGGTGTCGGCGTCTTGGTTAGGTACGATTTGGTGGGTACGTGGTACGGGCTTAGGTAAGACTTCCTCGACCTTTTTGATGCTTTCCACTCGGTATTGCGGTAATTCGTCGATTGCGCGTTCGACCGTTGGCGGCTGTTGGGGCGGCTGTTGGGGCGGTTGTTTGGTTTCGAATTCTCCTGCATGTTCATGTGCGCCCAACTCTCTCTTCTCATCTTCTATCCCTTGCTCTTGGACGTCCATCTGTTCATCCCCACCCTCTCTTCCTCGCTCCAGTACCTCAGTCATTCGTCTCTCATCCTCCATCTTCTTAGCTTGCCTCCTCTTATTCCGCAAGACGGTCTTACTTACGCCCTGACCGGGAGGCCGATGCATCCGAGGTGAGTCTTCTCTAATTTTGCGAGGGTCGGGTTTGGCGTCATCTTTTGTGTCTGCTTTGGGGTCGGGTTTGGCGTCATCTTTTGTTTCCGCTTTGGCGTCAGATTGGTCGTCGGGCTTTGGTGGGACGGACTCTGCGGGGCGCTTGGGTTGGCGCTTTGGGTCGGGCTTGACGTCTGGTTTGGCGATTGATTGGATGTTGGTCTTCTCGTGCGTTTTCGCATCGGTTTTCACGACTGGTCTGGCGTTCGGCGTAGCAGCGGGCTTGGGCTGAGTCTTGCTGTCTGGTTTGGCGTCTACCGTGGGTCCCTGCTTCACCTCCTCTTTCTTCTCGTTCTTCTCGTCTTTTCCATCCGTCCCTAGAATCTTCGACCATGACCAAAAGCCCCTCCTCGTCGACGTCGAATACATCCTCCGTCCCATGACCCCGTTCGTTGTCACGCCACTCCCCGCCATCCTCACAGGCATAGGCTCAATCTTTTTCTCGCCATCCACCTCCTCACCAGTCTCGCCCATCTCTTGCTTCAGCATCGGCACCTCACCATCCATTTCTTCAGTCTCCAAACCCAAAAACCCCAACCCCCCCGCCTCCATCTCCTCCCAATCCAACACCCCCTCCGCATCCCCCCACATATCCCCCCTCCGCTCAAACGCCTCATGCCACCTCACCGCCATGCGTTCCGCCGCCTCATTCCCCAAATCATGTTCCCGAACCATACTATCCAGTACCTCCTTGACCCTCTCATCCACAATGCGCTTATCCACCTGACCAGTACCATCAACATGATCAAACCGCGCGTTCCACCGGCTGATTAAGATTTTAAGCCAGGTTTGCAAGGTGCGTTTGTTGGACGAGGTCCAGACGTCGTAGGGTAGGTTGTCGATGCGCGGGTAGGAGGATTTTAGGCGGTTGCGGAGGGCGAGGACTTGGGATTGGAGGTGCGGGACGGGGGCGTCGAGGGAGAGGATTAGGGTAGAGTCGATGGGGATGATACCTGATGGAGGGATGTTGAGGCGGAGGTCATCTTTGGAGGACGGTGGGGATGGTGGGGAGCGGGGGGTGATTATGTTGGTGGGTTTGCTGGCCTTGGTTGATGGCTTTTGTTGGACGGAGGCGGGAGGGAAGGGATCTCCTGCGTTTGCGACTGAACTCGTGAAATCGTCGGCAACCATATCAACTGGCTCATCTACTAGTGGCTCGTCGATCGATTCGCTGGTAGTCGTCTGCGCCTGTTCCTCCGTCGATTCAGTCACGCCAACATCCCCAGCACCATCTCGTTCCCTCTCCATAATCGGATCCCCCACAATCTCATCCCCCCTCTTCAACACACTCACAGCCCCCTTCCCCGCCGGCCACACCACCCTCTTCGCCTTCGGGACATCCACATCTTTAACATCCCTCTCTTTATACTCCCTCTCTTCCCTCGGCGGATGCATCGGCATCTTCTTAACCTTCTTCATAGCATCATCGAGTACATCATCAAGCTCGAATCCCTCCGGCAACGCCCCCTCCCTATCCGCCATGCTGGTTCTGCGCACGAGACTAGCCCTGCGCTCCCCCTCTTCATGTGCGTTGAGTTGTTGGAGTAGTAAGCGTTTTTTTGCTAGGACTTGTTCGCGTCGCTTTCGCATCTCAGCTGTCTTTTCTGCTTCGGCTTTGACGACTGCGGCTTGTTGTTTATACGACGCTAAGAGCACACCAAGTTCTTTCATCTTCTCAGTTCGATACCTTTCTTGTTCCCGTCTTCGGGCTCGCTCGCGCTCGTTTTTGCCTTTCCTTTTTCTTGGTGCCGTCGCATCGTTACCAATAGGAGTGCCAACGGCATCAAACGTATCAGCCACACGTACTTCAGGCACTACCGGCGATACTGGCGGGTCCAGCACCCGGGATGCAGAAGCAGGAGCAAGCGGCGTCCCCCTCTCAACCTCCACGATCCGACGATGTAGATTCGCAATCTTCTTCTCGATGTCCCTCAGGAGGTTTTCAGATTCATTCGGCGCTTCGACGTCCTCTAAAAACTGTTGGACGCCGAAAGCGTCTGTGGATCGGGACGTGTCGATGTTCTTTAGGAGCTTCTTTGCTTTGGCGAGGCGTTTGAGTTGGTAGGTTTTCTTTGCGGAGGGGGTGGGGGATGTGGAGAAGGCGCGGATAGTAGTAGTTGTTGTGGTTGTTGTGGTTGTTGGAGGAGATGTGGTGTGTAGGAAAGGCAGGGGCGAGGTGGGTGTGCTGGATCGGGGGAGTAGGGGGTTTGAGTGGTGGGGTGGTTGTCTTCGTAACGTGGACCACTGGGAATCCAGACTGGACAAGGGCTTGTCATCTAATGAAGGTCAGCAAGGTACATCACAGACTGGACGGTCTCAGATGAAGGCAGAATCGGATATGTGATTGGTGTATATAGCCAGATATCCAAGTCTAAGCGATAGTGCAGTCAAGAGAAACGAAATCGCTCAAAACGCTATCTATGCAGTGACCGCCGTGGTATCATCAGACGTCCAACCGTGACTGTTCGTGAAGAAGAAAAGAGAAAGGAGATCCAAATTCACCCACCAATTAAAATCATAGGCCTATTCTCCATATTGGCAAGGTCGTCCAGATCAGCATGCTTCTCCGCCTTGCGCTTCACAGCAGCTCCAACAACATCGAGAAGTTCGCGCTCGCGTTGGCCCCAGCCCAGCACCGTTTCGTCGCTAAGCCGGCCTTCGTGTCTGTCCATCTCGACCTGCTTTATGCGCTCAAACGCTTCTTGATCAATAGGCTCGCCGCCATTGCCCTGTCTTAGCACATCTCTCAAGCTCACCTCCGCATTACCATGTAAACAGACTTTAAGATTCCCGTCACTCGTAATGCGAAGCCGGTTACAGGACCCACAGAAATCGTTCGTCATACTCGTTATAAAGCCGACTTTGCCCACAAAACCAGGCACTTCGTACGTCTTGCTCGTGTCGTTTTTGTGTCCAGGGACCGGTCTCAGCCCGGGGTATTTCGTGCGGATGGTGTCTAACATCTCCTGGAAGCTGATCATCTTGTTCTCGCTCCATTTATTGCCGCCAAAGGGCATGTATTCGATGAATCGCACTTCGATGTCTTTCTCGCGGCCCATTTCGACAAAAGGCAGGATCTCGCGCTCGTTGAGACCGCGCATGACGACGCAGTTGACCTTTAGCTTAACTTTTGCGCCCAGCTTGTTCATTTCGAGTATGCGGTCGATGGAGCGCATGACGGCGTCGAAGCCTTTCCGTCGGGTCATGATCTGGAACTGGAACGGGTCTAGGGTGTCGAGGCTGAGGTTGACGCCGGTCAGACCTGCTTCCACCATGGCGTCTAGTTTGCGGTGTAGCGAGATGCCGTTGGTTGTGAGGGCGAGTTCGCGGAGGCCGCGCGGGCGCAGACTGCCAATTTGCTGCATGAGCGGGACGATGTCGCGGCGGACCGTGGGCTCGCCGCCTGTGAGCCGGATCTTGGTTACGCCTTGCGAGACGAAGAGGGAGGAGAGGTAGAAGATCTCGGGTGTGGTGAGCATGTTAGCGGGGGGTGATAGCGGTATGCCCTCTGTTTTTTTGTTAGCAGGTACCTTTGTTATAGAAGTGTTTGGAGCGCACCCTCTGGCATGCAGTACAGACACCGCAGGTTGCAGCGCTCGGTAATGCTGATGCGGAGATAGTCATGCTGCCGATTGAACGTATCCGTCAGGAAATCAGAAAAAGGTTTCGCGTTCTTAATCGCCTTCCTCCGCTCATCCACCTTCGACGTCGCCGGCACCGAAACTGGAGGCACACTCGCGGGGAAATCCACATCGGGCTCCTGGATCGCAGCATTCGTCGCAATGCATCTTGCGCGTAACGCGCCTATCGACAGTCGCGTCGCCGGGTGTGATAACGGTCGTGAAAGCGAGCGTGACATCTGATTGCCACCAGCCGCCCGTCGCAGTCGCAGCGCGGCCGGACCCGCCCGTATCCTAGCCATTTGCGCCATTATGGGGAGTATCGATTCGTAGGTCCTGGGCAAACATTGGGAGGGGCGCACATGGGGAGCTATATACGCCGCAAGAGGGTAGGGCGGAGATGACTGATATGTGACATGCTTTGGAGCGCTTTAGGTGGGCTGTCCGAGAATGTGACAGGGATCTACAAGGGCTCTTGGCGGATCCTTACTAAGAACAAGACGGCAAAGGTGGGGTATGCGGCGAAGTGCGATACACGGTAGTTGGATTGGGGGAATTGTGTGTAAGTACAAGTAGTCATGTGTCTTTATTTAATGCGATTGTATCTCCGTAAGCGCCTTTATAAATGTTGTAGAGCATTTTCGCAGTCCCGCGGAACTGTTCCGAGCCTTCTCACATGCTCGGGAAAATATCGGTCTTCCTTATTGACATAGAGCTGAACCGCCCCCAGATGCCAAAACGCGTATCTTGCACTCGTTGAACCACCGATACCTGCGCGATAGTTCCAAAAATGACAATGTGATATGTCGCAAAAGAATGACCGCAAAACACGCGCAAGTAACCACCCCGTCTTCAACCAACTAAACTCTCGCAGAACCGTTAATGATAACCACCACCAACACTTTCCAAAGTCCTGCAATTCCACTCCCCAGACTAGCCCCTAAAGCTCACAGTCCTCTTCCTCCTCCTCATCCCTACCATCCCACGCCCTCCTAAAAGCCTCGAACTCCTTCCAAGTAATACCACCACTTCCCCTCCTCATCTCCTTCCTTACCCTCTCACCCACCCTCCCCCTCTCACCCTCTGCCTCATTCTCCTGACTTCTCCGCCGCTTACTCTCCCGCTCAATATCCCCCTCAACATAAACATCAGCATGCCGCTTCCGCATAAGCGGCCCGACGACATGAGGCGGCGCGATGACGAAGCTGGCCTCGCCGAATGCGGGATCGGGCTTCTCGAAGACCCTCTTCTTTGGGGGTGGTGATGGATATGGTGGGGAGGGGGGTTTAAAGTTGGGGAGGTAGGCGAAGGGTGAGGCGGTGGGGGAGGAGGAGGAGGAAGGTGGTGGGGAAGGTGATGGGGTCGAGAACGGGGAACGACGCTTTGTGCCACGGGTAGAGGGTGTGATGGGTTCGCGGTGGGTTTCTAGGGACGTCTTGCGCTTTTTGGAGGTAGGAGGTGAGGTATCCTGCGTCTCGTTCTCACCCGAGGAGGCGTCGTTTCGCTCACGCTTACGCTCCCCCGGTGTATCCCCGTTCGTGCGTGTTTCCTTATCGGTATTCCCATCCCTCGCATCCTCCTCCCTAGCACGTTTCCCATGCGTATTCACCTCCTCCTCCTCTCTCGCCCTCCTCTCACGCTGCTTCCGCTCATATCGCTCCTGCATATCCCTTACAATCTCCTCAATACTATCATGACCACTCGGATCAGGATTCTCCGCCTTCTCACACTCCCTTCCAGAATCCTTGCAGAGAAACCCAGCCACAGCCTCCGTAACCCCATTCTTAATTTCCGGTGCAGCCCTCACAACCACCTCGACACAGCAAGCCAGAAACTTAATATCTTTCTGCTTCCTGAACTCCCTCAGCCTCATCGAGTCCGCGGGTTGGAAAGATCCCGTGAGGATATTGCGGACGATGTCGTTGCAGGTAGGGCATTTGAATTGTTTGTGGGTGTGGTCTTGTTTTTTGCAGTTGGCGCCGCAGGGTTCGGTGCTGGAGATCCAGTGGCCGCAGAGGAGGAGGTGCGTGACTTGGTTGCTGCAGCGTTTCATGCCGGGGTATTCGGGGATGAAGTGCCGGCTACCGCGGAATGTACCCATGTAGCCGACTGGGAGGGCGTTCTCGGGGGTGTCTTCTTCGATGACGATTTCGTCTAGCCAGTTTGGCGCGGGCTCTGATGGGGGTGTCGTCTGTTGGTGGTTTTGTTGGCGCGGTGGCTGGGAACGAGTACGACTGTCACGTTCCGGAGATGTAGGTGGTGTCGTGTCATTGCGCGGCTCGCTAGTGTCATCGTCTTCAGCGGCTGCACTATGACCGTCTTCTCCGGCTGGTGTCTCGACCGAAGGCCGGATATCATCACCATCACGGGAAGGTGTAGTTGCAGGTATCAGAGGTGACACGGGCGTTGCATCTGGCATATCGATGTCGTCCGACGTGGTAGAAGCGGCTTCGGTCGCGTTGCCCGTCGGCGCACTAAACATGGGAAATGGCGGTGGCGGGATGTTCCTCATTCTCGATGTAGACGTGTTGGTGTTCTTCACTTGTGAGAACAAGTACCCTGATAGCGCAGCATTGGGCGGCGGAGACGGTGTGGTGTTGAATACGCCGCTCGCGTACCGTGTAGGAGGTGCGGCGTGATTGCAGGCGGCCCGGTACGCTGTGCTCTCAGTCGCTACATACTTGGTTGATGCGTCGTTGGACGATGTGGTGACGTTCGCATCGGCGGCGCTCCAGAAACTTAAGAGCTTGCGGATGGGATTAAACATCTTTGCTATTGGCGAGTTGCTGTGATAGGGTTGATGTTGACGGAAAGCGGATCGAAAAGAGTGCTGTGAGTGGGACAGTGCTGTGAACAGGAAGTCGAGGTATATTGCGTGGGGTGCGGAAGCTTTAGCGTCATTAATAACAGTGCCAAGAGTAGTGAATGTGGCGTTTCAGTACCTGTGTTGATACTATTGTGGGGGAGTTAGTTCGTGCTTTCACTAAATGCGTCGTGACGGGGAAGGATTAGTCATGCATGAGAATAAGAATATTGTGTAAGGGTATACACATGCGATGATTCTATATGCAACCGCTTGAACTATTTGGTGATATCGTCACCAGGGACTTTGGAATGCTGGAGCGAAGGACCGTTTGGCTCGTTGCTCTGCATAGCTTCCAAGATCTCGAGGTCCACATCCGCCCGAGGTCCAGTAAAGTTCTTGCGCCCATCGATGAACCATTGGAAGGTACTGATGAACAGTATGATGCCGAAAGCAACAACGCAGTAGTCTAGCGTTGTTAGCGAGGCCCAAGCACACTCATACTAAAACTTACTCATGTTGGACGCTGAGACAGGGAGCTCAGGCGGGAAGAGGAACAGAACGGTGGTGATGATTGTGTATGCGATACCGACCAAGTTGGCGATCCAGCCCAATGGTCCAGGCAGAACGAAAGCCCTAGGTCCAAGCATCTTTCTGCCGCGGCAGACGTTGATTGCGACGGGAATGGCGTAGCTGACGCCCAGGGCGACGACGGAGGATGAGATGAGAGCGTTGAAAGCGCTACTGGACCCGATCAAGATCAATCCAAACAGGATGGTCAGGGTCGCAGCCAGGATCAGAGCATTGAGCGGTTGGCCGAGTCGTGGATGTACCTTGGCGAAAACCCTGGAGAATGGAAGGCCGCCATCTCGAGCGAATGCGTATGTCATGCGGCTAGAGGTAGTCATGATGGCAATCTCCGCGAAAAGGATGCAGATCAATGGAAACATCAAGAGGCATGCGGCTCCAGCTTTGCTGCTTGTGGCGTTGTACAAAATTTGTAGAAGTGGGCCGGGAGCTGCAGAGATGATGGCTTCCGCGTCGCCGCCGGACACGAATAGCAGGACCATGAGGAAGATGAAGCCGGTGACAGTTCCGATACAGACACAGTAGATCATGATCTTTGGGCCCTCGACTGACGCATTCGGAATCTCTTCAATCATATGCGCGACAGCATCGTAGCCGGTGAGTCCAAAGCCGCCCTGAAGCAAGCCCAAGAGCCAAGCGACACCATCAGGCCAGCCCGTCTCATTGATGAACTCGGTGAAGACGAACTCGGCGGAAGCGTAGTTAGGAGACGAACATGCCAGGGCTGTGATGCAGACGATCGCGAACCCGCCGATGGACCATATGAATGCGCCTCGATTAACGTAGGGGAGGAGGTTGTTCATGAACGCATTGATGACGAAGGCGATGAGAGTCCAAGCGACGTAAATCAGCCAGACCTGCCATGCGTGCAGCGTGAATTCAGGATGGAACAACGCGATGAGACCGGAAATCAGTTGGGACGCGAGGAGGCCTCCGGAGGTAGTCAAAGCGAGCCATCCGGATACGTTGATCCAGCCGGTGATGAAAGAGGCGAGAGGAACCCATTTCCGCGGGGTAATAACGGCGACCCAATGGTATCTGCGATGCGTGAGTTGACGATGCGAAAGCCGACTGAAGGTACTTACTGCCCACCAGCAGTAGGATACGCCGACAGAAACTCGGCCAGCGATGCGGCCAGACACAGGTTACAGATGCCGGCGGTTACAAGTCCCCAGATGACGCTTGTAGAGCCACCAGATGGTAATGCCAGTCCGATTGATGACGAAAGCGCGGTCCACGAGTTCAAGATGGCGAAAGCGAGTCCAAGCATAGACAAGAGACTGAAGTTGCGCTTCAACTCGCCCTTGTGTCCGAGAGCCTGCAACTGGGCTTCATCGTCCAGCGTGTGCCGTTCAGCGGGTTTCATGATGGCGTATGCAGGCGTCTACCGGGTCCGCGCGACGTGATACCAACGACCGGAAGATTATGATGGGGCAGACACTCTCTATAAACACATGGACGTGAAGATGCGATCCGGAAGGATGCGCGAAGCCGTGCTCTTAGCCATGCGGCCATTGACGTCGGCTGCACCGAACAGGCATGGCGACCAGGTCAGTGGAAGCTTGTCAATGCTTACTTGTGGTTCATCCACAGATAAGAGGCCCGGTGGTGGTGTCCACAGGGGCCAAAACATGGGGTAGAAGCCAATCAGGCGCCATAGCGACGACTATCTCGCGCTGACGGAACGGGGTTACATCGCGCAATTGCACACAGGCCTAACTGGTGTCGGCAAGCGGACGCGACCGTATCTAGCCGGAGATTGCGCGTCAAGAGCGTGTTCTTGGAGATGGGCTTGGAGATATGTGACGAGATCAGATGACAGCGAGTGAAAGGCAAAGGCATTGAAGAGTGCTGGCGGAGTTTGAGGATGGGGCCCGGGCGTCGGCTTGGCGGTCACGGCTTCTGCCGAAACACCATGATGGCCATACGTCACTTATTGACGCTCGATTCTCAACATCTAGTGCCGAAGTCGCAGCGCGTCAATGCCACTCGCATCTTTTATCGTCACCAAACCATCCATTAGATGACGCAGGCGTGGAACAGGATGCGCAACAATCGCTCGCAAGACTACGCTCCGCTCCCAATGAGCGAGAAGGAGCCGCTTTCAAACAGATCTCGACGCGAACAGCGACCGAAGGGCTTTGGACGTCGGGTCCTTCTTGTGGTTGGCGCATGCGTAGTCCTGTATTGTGTCCATGGGTATGAAGCACCAATATGCTGGAGCACGCAAAGCTGACAACCGCCAGTCTCTTCACTTTCTCTCGTCCCAAGAAGTCGTGCGACACCATCGACGAAGGCTACCGATGCAGTCCGAAGAAATCGCACTTCTGGGGGCAATACTCGCTTTGGTATTCGGTCCCCTCAGACATCGACATAGCTCCTCCCAAGGGCTGCGAAGTCACCTTTGCGAACGTCCTCTCCCGCCACGGCGGTCGCGACCCAACGCTGGGTAAATCCATCGCGTACCACATTCTCCTAGCCGAAATACAGAACACGACTACATCGTACCCGAAGGAATTCGAGTTCCTGAAGGATTATGACTACACCCTGGGTGCGGATGAGTTGACAGATGCTGGAAGGCAGGAGATGGTCAACTCTGGGGCGCACTTCTACCAACGGTACCAGAAGCTGATCGACGGGAACGTGCCGTTCGTGCGATCAGGAGGCCAGCATCGCGTGGTCGAATCTGCGGAGAAGTGGCTTATGGGCGTTGCGCAGTCGCTGAAAGAGGAGCCGCGAAACATCGACGTGGTGATCCCAGAAGGCCCGACATGGAACAACACCCTCTCCCACGACGTCTGTCCCGCCTTCGAGGGCGGCCCACACCACGGTCTCGGACTCAGGGCGCAGCAGGTCTGGGCCGACAAGTTCGTGCCACCCATCCAAGAACGCATCAACTCAGCTCTCGGAACGAACCTCAGCGCGACGTCTATAATCTACCTGATGGATATGTGTCCATTCGACACATTAGCACACCCGTCTGCAAAGCTGTCCGACTTCTGCAAGATCTTCAAGGTGAAGGAATGGCGCGAGTATGACTACTTCCAGACGCTGGGCAAGTACTACGGATACAGCGTCGGCAACCCGCTCGGTCCCACGCAGGGCGTCGGCTACGTCAACGAGCTGTTGGCGCGTCTGACTAACAAGCCTGTCGAGGACAGCACCAACACGAACCGCACGCTCGACTCCGACCCCAAGACGTTCCCGCTCGACCGCAAGGTGTACGCCGACTTCAGCCACGACAACGACATCAGCGGTGTTTTGGCTGCGCTCGGGCTTTACAACAAGACGAAGCCGCTGTCGAACACCACAATTGAGGATACAAAGAAGACGCATGGCTACTCAGCAGCGTGGAGCGTGCCTTTCGCCGCCCGTCTCTACGTTGAGAAGCTGCAGTGCAGGCATGCGAAGGAAGAGTCGGTCCGTGTCATTGTGAACGACCGCGTACACCCATTGGAGTTTTGCGGCGGCGACAAGTTCGGAAGGTGTACGTTGAGTAAATTTGTGGAGAGCCAGAGCTTTGCGAGGAGTGGTGGTCTTTGGGACCAGTGTCACGAGTAGACGATTGTTCTCACGCGACTTTGATCCTATTTTCTAGCATTCAGCATCGCATCATGAGCATTTACGCGGGAAATCATTAGAGAAAGACACCTGGTCATGGGCAAGACAATGGCATTCATCTCAACGATCTGAAACACCTTTGTTCCGGCAGCCCTGCTGTCATTGATCTCTGGCTTGCCGCACATGTGCAAGCTGTTAACGACCGACAAATACTCTGACAAACTGCTTAGCTGGCAATCTACTTGTTGTCGCATCACGAAAATGGAGGAAACAGCAAGTTCGACAGCGCAAAGGATGTGCCCAGCGAACCGACGTCCCGGTGAGAGGGTCGCAGTAGCCGATCTGATTACAGACATGATGGGCCTAAAGATCAAGATACCAAAGCGCATATGGAATGAGTACCAACCCGACGTACTGCCCGAGCATGACAGCCCTCCAGACAAAACGCGGCTGAGAATCAGAATACCGGCACACATATGGAACGCCTACCATCCGCCAACCCCGCTACACACAACAAAGAACCTACCACGAAAGCTGACTCTGAAGTTACGATGTCTATTATTACCCCCGTCCAACAAGATCCGCGAAGCAAAGCGCAGGTATACGAAAGACGCAGGAAATGGTGTGAAGTCTTGCAAAGTAAAGCTATACCGCTTCCATTACGGCGGACCAAAGAGACAAAGGAAGGGAAAGTGGCAGAATGGGATTACATATGAGCAGCCGTGTTTGGAAGTGACGTGTAAGAGTTGTTGGAGGTGGCATGGGCATATCCTTCGGGAAGGAAAGTTGATGCTCGGGTAGGTATTGATGGGATCTGGAATTTGGTGGGAAGATCGATGCTGCATTGCTGTATTCTTTGGTGGGCAGCGAGTAAAGAACTGGTTGAAAAGCGCGAGGGACTGATAGACTGCTCGTTCTCCCGGCGCATGTGAGCCAAAGTCCGGCTTCGTTACACCAACACTAATTTCTAATACCCTTCTCCTTTGTGTGAGCACGTAACTGCATACCACTTGGAGTGCCATCCGCAGATGCGGGTTTGAGGCGATGAACAGGGATCGTCAACATGTGTCATGGCGATTTGTGGCATTTCCATTGACTGGGTGCGGAATAGCTATTGACGGTTCCGCCGCGTGCAGCACTGTAGAGACAGCCTTCACGGCTACCGTAGCAAGCACCTGCAGGAGCCACCTGGGCAGTCGCGCACCATAGTACGTGACATACACCTGCAGCAAGACGATATGTCAACGGTGGTACGATATACCCCAAGTAATGCTTAGCATCATCCAAGCTATACCCAGCTGCATGGCGACGGGCAACACCCGCTCCGGCGACAAATAACGGTTGACGTCACGACCTCCTTCCGTGGTGATACATGTGCTCCCCGAATTCAACCACCTTCGTCCATCTCACATTCAGCATTTCCATCGGCCCGTCGCTTGTCACATCCGCAGTCAATACCGGATACCCCATTTGCAGCAACAATTGCGGTCCGGAAGTCCTCGGTCGCAGGACTCATGCGTTCAGCCACAACAATCGGGATTTGCGCGCATGGCTGGCCGACTGCGCGGGGTCAACACAACGCATCGCGACAGCCAGCATGCGCCGCCATATGTAATCAACGACCTGTCACAATGACGGCCTGGGCTGACTTTGTTCGCGGCTAGACCTTTCAGCGACGCTATCGTACCTGGTGTTTGCCTGTCTGCTGGGAAGCCGGTACGCCTAGTGGAGTGTGCAGAAGCTCAGCCGGATACGAGGCATCTTCCCAGCACGAAGTAGCCCGCTTCTGGGGAGCATTCAGTAAGAGGTATCATGAACGTCTTTGCGATGCTTTGTATTGGCAAGATGCGAACATCATGCTGTTGTCCAGGGCTCTCGTCGCGATTGAGTCAACAGCTTTGCGTTCGCGCCTTCGAAGTTCCGACCACCTTCCGCGTCTTCAGTACCCGATCATCCCAACGAAGCCACAGAAGCAAGCCGCACCGCAACACCCAACCCGGCCACGGTTCCCTTGATTCCCGGCTGCGTTCGCGTGGATCTCATCGGCACGCGCCTCTTGTTCCGACTATGCAGCGCCCGGAGATACTTGCTTCAGCAACGCTATCCTGTATACGAGCTGGCGGGGTACAAGGGTATGGCTTTGTGTAGAGTTCGGTATGAGGTGGGGTGCGACGTTGACTCGAAGCTTGCGGTAAGCCAACGGCGATCATGGCGGTGATGTGCCTCTAGCGCTTCTGCTAACCTCTATCTAGCCTCCACATTTGATTATCTACACTATCCCCGCATTGCGGAGATTGGGTAGCAGGCCAGACGCACTCTGCGAATCCTAGCCCCCGGTGTCTGGCATCACAGTACAGTGTTAGGCATCAGGATTGCACTAATTGTTTGTCTAGTTCTAGAGTATCTCTACTACTATTATAAACTAATTATTCTCTATTATAAAAAAGTATTCTCTGCCTCTACAGCTCTAGTTATAATTCTAGCAAGATCTTCTTTATAGTATTATTATACTTTCTCTAGCTAGAGTTGCTTAGTGCTTTTAGTTAAAGGTAAATTAAGAGAATTATTACGCTAGTATTAAAAGCGCTAATTATAAAGTTGTAGAGGTAAGTAAGAGCTTTATATTTCTACTTTGCAAAAATATAAACTTTTACTAGCGTAGTTGCTATAGAATATATAAAGAGAGACTTAGCTCTAGCTTACTTATAAATTAGAGCTTCTATTTTCTATTAGTATTCTCTTTAATTAAGCTTACTAGCGTTATAATAAGTAGTAATATACTTAGGTGTTTTATTTTGCTACTAGACTAAATTCTAAAATAAGGTAGCTAATTTATATTTTTTATGCGTAAAGTTGCTAGCGTTAGTAAGTATATAAATTAGCTATATATTTTTTTATAATAAAGATAATATTTAGAGTGTTATAAAGGAATTTAAGTGCTACTTACGCAGAATTTTATACTCTAGAAATAGGCAACTATAGCATTATAGGATTCGCACTTATAGTATAGCTGCCTTTGCTACTACACTAAGAACACCTATTAAATTACAAGTTGAACAACCCAAATCAGACACCTGGTGCGAATCCTATGAACTATCGGATTGGGACTACCTTTGCTGGCTTCGGCTTCCGCGGGGTGCGACTTTTGCCCACATTGAGCACATCAACAACAACCGAACCCGACCTTGAACGGATAGAGATAGCAACGGAAGTTCGCGTCGAGGCATTGCGATCGTCTGTCGGGGCCATTGCCAGAACGTCCCACGCCTCACACGAGCGCCCTGGGTATACCCTCCATCTACCTGCGAGCACCATGCGGGTTTCGGCGCGGTCAATCTACGTTATACTCGATTCGGCAAGGTTTCATCTGGAGATCTTGATGCGGAGGAGCGCCCTGCGTCTGTCATTCGCCTGCTTCGCTCTGACAGCCGCTCGCGTGCCCCCATGCAATGCCACAACAGAGTTGCGCGACGATGGTCGGAGAACTACAGGGACCGTTAGCTATCTTTGTCGGGTCCCCAGTTGACCGTAGACCGGTGTACGCAAAAGCAATGGTACACGATGCCTGCTGATCCTGTTTGGTCTAGCGAAAGAAGAAATGAAGATGGATAAGAGCACGTCTTTCGTGTGCAAGCAGGTCATTTTCACTTGTATAGATCCGTAGCATTGGTTTAAGTACCGTGCCGACAGCATATCTGCACTGAGCCCTCGGTCGACTGATAGCACTCCTAAGCTTCAACTGCTCGTACTGCAACTACATCAGCTTTATTGTCTCTGGTCCGAGCGACTACATCGCAACATGGCTTCCTTCGCCTACGCATTCTTGCTGGCAATCGGTCTGCTAGTAGCAAAGGTAGTGCAGCGAAGACATCACTTCCGCAACCCAGCACTAACGAGCACAGTTTCTCTACGTTGGTCTTACCTGTCGGACGAAGCATTTGCCAGGCCCTTGGTATACTCGATTCACACATTATCGCTTGAAGCGCGCAGTCGTAACAGGGCAGCGCATCTTCTACATCGACTCCCTCCACGAGCAATATGGACCCATTGTACGACTATCGCCTAATGAGGTTGCCGTTGCAGACTTGGATGCCTTCAAAGAGATTCACAAGATTGGCACCAAGTACATGAAGAGCGAATGGTACCTCCGCCTTGCGAACTTCCCCAAGGCCGGTGTGTTCACCATGCTTGACCCACGTGAGCATGGGCCGCGGAGGAAGCTGTTGTCTAGATCTTTCAGCAGGACATACCTTGTTGAGCATTGGGAGTCTGTCGTCAGGGACAAGGCGCTCATGGCTGTTACAAAGATCAAGGCGGATGCTACGCAAGCGACAGCCGACGTGTACAACTGGTGGATGCTTCTTGCCTCGGACGTTAGCGCTCACCTCGCATTTGGCGACTCATTCAACATGCTGGAATCAGGAGAGGTATGAAGATGCGACTACGTATATCACACCAGAGCTGACCTGTCGCAGCAAAACCAATTCATGCGCGTGCTGAAGAAGCTGACAATGGGAGCGGGCATCATGGTCGAGATGCCATTCCTCCGCCTCCTGCGCTTCGTCCCAGTCCCAGCAATCCAAGAAATGTTCAACGCAAACGAGTTCATCCTCGCCGGCGCAGGCAAAGCCGTCGAAACCGCACGCTCACGCACCGGCGAAAACAACATCTTCGCAAAGGTCATCGAGGACTGCGAGAAGGAAGGAGAAGGCCACATTGACGACATGGACGTCAGAATCGAAGCCATGAACGTCATCATTGCAGGTACCGATACCACGGGAGTGACCCTGACGTACCTCACATGGGCGGTGCTCCAACGACCGGAGCTGCAAGCGGCGCTCGAGGCGGAGACCGCGGCGCTGGCGCATGACTTTACCGAAAACGATCTCATCAAACTTCCGCTGCTCAACGCAGTTATCGAAGAGACGCTAAGACTCTACGGTGCGGCGCCAAGTAGTCTGCCGAGAGTGGTACCGCAAGGTGGTACAAAGTTCGCGGGTCACTACATCCCACAAGGCGTCACGGTCGACACGCAAGCGTATACTTTGCATCGCGACCCCAAGATCTGGAGCGACCCTCTGACGTAAGTCGTGCCTTTGCACTTCTGTCGCAATTCAAGCTTACCCCGACTAGTTTCAACCCACAGCGCTGGATCGCCGACAAGGAAATGGTGCCTGAAGCGCAATCGCCCGAGGCGAAACTCGCTTTCCATCCCTTCGGCGCTGGCGCGCGCTCGTGTATCGGTATCCATCTCGCGCGCATGGAACTAAGATATGCGACTGCGTTCTTCTTCCGCGAGTGCCGTGGTATTCGTTTGGCGCCCAGCACGACGCCTGAGAGCATGGAGTTTGAGGTAAGTTCATGCATGCGTTTGTGGGTGTGTGTGTGTGATATGTAAGCTAATACCTGGTGATTAGAACTTCTTCCTCATCGCACCGAAGGCGCATCGGTGTGAGATCACGTATAAGCAGGGGCGTTAGTAGAGACATAAAGTTTCACAACGGCATGATACTGTAGACTGTTTGTAATGTTGCATCAGATTGACATGATGAAAAGCCTATAAGAGACCAATAGTGTTCGTGTTCGTATCCGTGATCGCGATTAACGTCACTACGGTGCGCCTAACGCCATGTTTTGCCATGTATTCCGAACCATTCTCCCAGTCTCTCGTGTAAATCACCTTTCTTCTTGTAACTTGCCATTCGTCATGTAGATGCGCCAGACTGCCAGCGTGTTAGCTTGGATTATCCCAGAATCTTGCATATGGAGTACTTACTGTAAAGGTGAACTCTACAAAACAGTGCAAACAACACCGTGCTCACGAGCCTTGTCCATCTTGACGAGCTTCTTGTTGTACTGCTCTTGTGTCTCTTCCTCGTCTACGTGGCCAGCGACGACAGAGGCGGCGGCGGCGTCAACAGCGGCGGCGTCAAGAGCGACGGCGTCAACGGCGGCGGTGTCAGCAGCATAGAGGGCGGCACGCGGTGGGTACGCGAGGCCGTCGTGCAGAGGGTGCATGCAGTGGCCTTCGGTGTCGACCATGCCGGCGGAGGCAAGTGCGGCGGCGACGGGGGCGTTCTGGTTGATCTTGCTGGTAGGGTTGGTTGAGTCGGTAGGCTTGATGGTGGTGACGGGCGCGGCGACGGCGGCGCTGGCGGCGGCCGCGATGAGGAGGATGGTTGGGGTGTGCATTTTTGTGGTTTGGTGGGTGTGGTTGGGTTTGGGTCGTTGCTTGGGTTGGGTAGGGTAGGTGCGTTGTAGTCTTGGTGAGTTGGTTTGGGGAAGGTAGCTTGCAGTACTTGTGTGAGCTTGCGTTGTGTGAAGTGACGTGAAGGAAGGATGGAGGAGGGAAGTGGAAAGTAAGATGATATACACGGGAAGGTTTATGGGAGGCGCTAAGCTACTTTGCCCAATTTGGAAGCGACGAAGGTGCGCGGTTTGGGGATGTTGGGGAGTGTGGGGATGAGTGAGTGGGGAGGGAAGGTGCTATGGTAGGATGGTACTGTATGGGGCAGGCTAGTGCAGTGGCTATGGGAGCCAGTCGCAGTGAGGGTGTTGCAGATGGGTGTGGTGAGTGCTTTGTAAGGGACGCGTGCAACTATGGTATGCTAGATGGGGAAGTCTTCGGCGTGTATCCGCGATAGTCAGACTGGTTATGGGTTTCGAGGTGTCGAGGTGCGGGCTTTTTGCGAGGTGTTGGGAACTACGGTCGCTACCAATCTGGCTTCACATATCACGAACATCATTGGGTAGTTGGCAAACGCTCGTATCCCAAATCTTCCGTCCTCTTCTCACACCTATGGTATGCTCCACGAGTGGCCTTGGGCGGCATGATTGCGCTGGTCGCGCGGGTTGTATTCCTCAGCTGTGGAGATGCGGGTACTCTGGGAGGTAAGGGAGACCATTGTCGCCGCCAGCCTGGCATGAGATATCAGATACGATATTGGACGGCTACGGGGTATCCTTTTCTACATGCTTCCAATTTTAAGAGCTTTGGTACGCATTGTGGGTGCAATAGATCTAAGTGGTTGGGTGAGACCACATTTCAAGGGTAGCGAAGAGAGTTCTGCAATTTGTGCCCACACACACCACCAACATAGTTCCGTGCGCTACCGCAGCAGAAAGTGGAAGTATGTCTATATAAACCTCTTCATTCCTGCCAACTACTTACAATATTCCATCTTCATCCCAAGACTTCTACAACAAAGTATCTCAAATTCAAAAAATCGAAGCAAAATGCCTGCTCTCACCACACCCGTAAGCAATTCATTTTACAACTGTTTCAAGAAGTATGGACTAACACGCCTGGTTCCTTCTCAGACCACCCCGGCAGGTTTTACATATACCTCCGTCATCCTGCCTCCCAGCGGGATGCCTATCCCCCAGGTCACCGTGGCCGACGAGCCTACCTGGCCCGAGGTCACTGCCTGGTCCACCTCCGTCATCCTGCCACCCAGCGGGTTCCCCGTCCCCATGGTCACCGTGGCCGATGAGCCTTCCGAGGCAACCCCCACCGCTGCCGCCGCTACCACCGCTGTCACCGAGGACAGCACTGACGCTACCACAGTCATTGTGGAGACGGACGAGGCTTGGGAGGCCAAGCTCCTCGAGGACATGAAGGTCGCTGTAAGTCACACTTTGAATGGGCTTGACATGGTATGTGCTAACCATCATCTAGTCGATGAAGCGGACCCAGCACAAGGAGAACAAGAAGAGGTGCGGCAAGAAGCGGTGCCCTCCTTGCGCCATGATGTAGACTGTCTGCATTGGCGAGCTAGGACTGGTTGGGAGGGATAATGGAAGGAGGGCCCGTGATTTGTTAGATTTCTTTTGTCATTTCTGAATTCATTTCTGTTATACCACTGAGAAGCTTCTTTGGCGTGACTGATACCGTGAGCTTGATTGTTGGTGAAGGTGAAGGTTGTGGCCACCGGTCGGGATGCCAATTTGCCGAAAGATGGCCCCGCGAAGCTAGCGTCGCTTACTAATGTTGCTGCCTGGTATCGTGCACCTGGCTTGCGACACCTCCGCGGTCACTCCGCATCAAACCATGGCAAAGCTCACTGATCTATCCAACGAACTGCTCTATTCCATCGTCGCACATCTCGCAACAGGCCGTTGCTCAGATGTCAGAGCACTATGGCAATTATGCAAAACATCCCGCGCGCTGGCAGCTGTTGCGCAACCCGCGCTCTACACTTGCGTGGTACTAGGACAGTCGATGCCCGAGACCATGAGATCTCTTGAGCTCTTCTTGCGGACCTGTGTCGAACGCCCCAAGCTCGGAAAGAAGACGCGATCGCTCACTTTACATTACCATCGACCAGCCCCGTACAAAGGACCTGACCTTATGCGCCGTCCCACTTTCGACAAATTATTGGCTTTATTCGAAACTCAGAATCTCGATAGCGAACGGAGCATGTTGTATCAGACGCTTGTGTTATGCACACTTCTTTGTCTGCCCAATTTACGGCATCTTCGTATGGATACACACAATCTGCCTCCTCGCGGACTGCTGCAAGGGATGCATGCGATGAGAGCTTCGAGTGACGCGTTTCTCGCGAAGTTGGAGACGTTCCATTTGTAGGTCTCACTGATTCGTACGCATGTCGCTCTCGCTCAACATGGTGCAGGCACAAGCATTTCGACAATCAACTAATCAACATAGTTGACTACATCCCGCTCCTGCGATACCCATCGTTCAGTTCATTCTCTACTGAGATCGAGATATCGGACGGTAATGATGTTCATCCTGCCACAAATTTACTCACACCATCGGCGATTGAGTTATGGTGGAGTCTTGGGCCACTCGCTACAATGCGACAAGCTCTAGACGCATGTCCTCGATTGGAAACGTTCAGATTTGTCATTCCAGATGACAGGCGTTATGGGGGTATGTTGCCAGACGACATAGGGAGCGAACCCCTCGTCAGTCCACGAGATCTAGGGATTGCGCTACTGGAAAAGCAGAAGGCGACTCTAAAGACGTTGGAATTACATTACAACATCTGTTACGATACGCGCAGTGCGGAGTTTCAAGAAGACATGGAACAGCACGGCGAAGACTCATTCCACTACGTGTACCCCTCGTTCCGCGATTTCGAGATGTTGTCGCACATAACGATGCAATTCGGCAAACTTACCAAACTTTGCCACCTACCGGAGTCGTTGAAATGTCTCAAGTTGCAGGATTGCCATTTCGACGTCGACTTGAGTGAAGACTGCCTTCGTGATATGCTACAGCTTAAGGACACATGGTGTCCGCTGATCGAACAGCTGTCTCTTCAAGGCTATAATTTGTTAGACGCCATCGACATGATACGGGAAGTCGAAAGATCCTTGGATCTGCGGATCTTCGAGTTACATGGCAAAGGTCTTGTCTCGTTCCGCTACCTGTGATTTGACATGGAGATTCGTTGTGGCCTTTCTTGGGTGCATGGTTTCATGATTGTTGCTGATATCTGGGATATACTAAGGGAATTCATGGGTACCTACAGCGAGCACAAGGTTTTCACAGAATGCAGCCGCATTACGATGATATATCGTGTTGTATAATCGCGACTGCGCCCGATTCAGGCACCGAGACTTCTTCGAGGACGAAGAATTTGCGGATTGGTAAATTGTATAAGCTTGTCTATCAGCGAGAAGGGTACACCCTATTGACCAAATAGAGCGGTCTGACCTTTCACTAGGTACGCGAAAGGTCTTTGTTGAAACAGGACAATCGAACCTGGAATCGAAGACATAACACGAATATGACCTGTCTACGGTGATTCTCGTATCCAAGTGACTCCTGTGGCGTTCAATTCGTATCTTTCAGCTCGCCTTAGTACGTATGGCATGTCCAAGCGTTTCAGAACAGCGACTTCTGCTTTTGCTTTGTTGAGCTGAAAGCTCATGTGCATATGCTCCATGTTCTTAAACTTCTCAGATGGCGATGAATTGATAGCTTTACCAGACCACCTCCCTTCTAGTTCGAACTCAGAGTGTTGATTCGACGTCTCTACGTCTAGATGGCACAGTTGCGGCGCCTTGCTCAGTATGTCGAGAAAGAGCTGGTGGCTCCAGGGAGCTGTATCGCCACGGTCTTCCAAGCCCAATTCACGCAGCGTCGAGCCTTGATGTTGTAATATTATTGGTAGACAGTCCGGGATGCCGTCCCATTCTAGGCGCAATCTTATGAGTGCCAGAACATTTCGCAGAAACTCTTCCAATATTGACAGTGAACGTTTTGCATCTTTCTTATCGTGTTCGTTGTAGTTGAAGACGGCGAGACTCAAAGACTCAAGCCGCGGGACATGGCCAGTCAACGATATTATCGGCAGCATAGATGAAGGATACATGTTCAAACGGCCAAGATCAAGTACGCGGAGCAGGGACCAATCCATGCATCGATGCCACAGGTCCATGTGTTGCGCGGTGTAGGCATAGTCTGCGTAACTCTCGCCCACAACCCACTCCTCAAGCGTGGGAAATCGATCTCCTTTTTGCCAATGGAAGTTCAAAGGGCCATGCGCGCAGTCTTTGAGACCAACGAGCGCTTTATCATGTATCGTAAGCTTAGCGTCTTCGAAGCTCAGATCAAGTTTCTTGATGCTATTGCCGAGCATCAAGTAACCTTTCAGAATTTGGAGCTCGCTGCGACAACCCTCTAGGTGAAGGTTTTGGTCTGGTTCATCGTAGTAAACGCACAACCGGAGGGAGTGTAGCTGTGTTGACGAGAGTAGACGTCGATCCAGAGGCTTCCCTTCCCGTTCGAGATTCGTCACGTGCAGGCGAGCCGTGGGATGCATCGTGTGAAACAGGTGAAGGGCACCCTCTGGTATAGGTATGATCGTGCCCCAGCTGTACCAAGTTAGTATACGAGTATATCACCAAGGGTTCAGCCCTACCTGAAAGACTGCAGGCCAGTCGTCATCGTCAACACATCCTCCAGAACAGGCGCGAGCGCCTCATCGAAGAAGCCCTGATAGAATGCGCCGATCTCCAGATGTCTGACATGTCTCGCGATAGATCTATTCTTATCCCGTATACATTGCAGCAGGTTCTTAGTTACTTTCTGCAACCTGAAATCTTCCTGGACAACAATAGCTTCATCCATGTACAGGTCGAGGGTTATGCCAGATTCAAGCTCGACGAGATCTAAATGGTCTTTTAGACGGATGCTACGAAAGAGTAACATGTCGGATTCGTCGCGGCATACTCTGGACACACATCGCAGTGAATACAGCGATTTCGCATCGTCGTCGTGAAGCTATGCCGGCTTTAGTCGATTGCATGCTCGGCCAAACTATAAGGGCGCTTACTATTTCTACGATCATAAAATAACACCAATGGCAGCCCGAGCAGATCGTGCGCTGGCATGGCTGGGGTTGGGGCAGTTCGACCTCTTTTTTCCGATGAGGAAGATGATCATCAACGGTGAAATGACACCGCTATTCGGGGGCGGCATTCAATGCATGGGATGGGAACAATAAGCTGATAGGTGAGTTGGAGATATTGGTTGTTGTTCTGGGCTGAGGCATGCGACGTGTTGGAGGTGTGAGAGTTGACCGTTTACCGCTGCACTAGTCCTGGTCTGGTAAAGCGTTGCTTCTAAAAGCGGGGCTCCACATGACAGTGTCGCCAGCAGCCGTCCCGCCTACGCGCCCCTCTTCACTGCCCTCCTGAATATCCAGCATGCGCTGCTCTCAGAGCCTAACAGGATGTTAATCGCACACCTTATGCGCACATAGTGTTGCGCATTTGTTATGTAGTTCAGATGCGACAGCTAGTCGTTTCTTTGAAGTTGCATGTCCTGTGGGTACCTAGGTAGCCTCTGATCCGATCTTCCCGGTGGCCAGGTCCGTTCCGATCACGAACTACTCCCGCGGCCCGCCATAACATACCTCGATCTTCCTACGGACCACTCTGCATCTACATGATGCAGTCGTTTTCGATTTGGCCATCGCTGCATGATACACCAACATGATCTTTACAGTGTACGGAGATCCCTTTGGGAAACCCCAACGCCGAGATCGAGTGAGCTCCTCGGAGCTTCTCATGGACCACTCGCATGTCTGACTGCATCTACGTTATGCATCCGTTCTCGATTGGACCACTGTTGCATGATACACTAAGCATGAACTTTGCAGTATACAGAGATCCCTTTCGAGAATTTCAATGCCGAGACCGAGTGAACTCTTCGGATGTCCTCCCTTTGAAAGGGACGAGTGCTCACCGTTCGGAAGATTCGAGTGGCTTGCGTCCGTTGGAAAGGAGTAGAGGTAGACAATCGTCATTGTAATGTTGTCGAGCTTGCAACGTCTGTATTTGAAGCCCCCGTCATGACTCGAGGAAGCGGTCTTTTCGCATTCTCTATCTACCGTTGAACTTTTGTCATTCGCAAGGCGCTTTTTCGCTCAGTATGGCTTTCACAATCGAAACTGGACTGCAGGTCTGGACAATCGCTTTATCAGTCAGCTCGATCGCTTTGTCTACCATCGCGGTCATCTTACGTCTCATGGCCAAATACATCCGTAAACGAATCGACGCCAGCGACTACTGCATCATAGCAGCTTTAGTACTACATCCTCACCCTTCATCTTCATACTGCATCTGGACGCATCGTATAGACCACGTCGATTCGAGATACATTGTGTAGAAGAGAGGCGCTGACGTGACCCGACAGGTGTTCAACCTAGCAACAAACTGCAACCACTTATACCTCGTCTTCCACGCAGGCTATGGCCTCGAACTCCCAACCCTCCTACAGCGTTTTGGTATCCTCAATATGCGCATCCTCTCCAAAGGCACATTAGTCGCAGTGTGTACTTGGCATGTCACTGCCTGCCTGTCCAAGCTCTCAGTCCTGCTCATGTACACTTCGATCATACCCAACGCATCCATGCGCGTAATATGTCGCTATTTCGGCGCGACCATCGTCGTGTGGACAGTGGCAGATCTGATTGCGGTATTGTCGATTTGCAGACCGTTCAACATGGCATGGATCAACGCAGACAAATGCCCTAACCAGACTCTGTTCTATTTCATCATGGGCTTACTGAATCTGATCATCGATACGATCATCATCGCACTTCCGATGCCGTATCTGATCCGCCTACGGACGTCATGGCGTAAGAAGATCGTTGCTATTGTCTTGCTAGGGATGGGTATAGTGTACGTATAACAGACAGACTTCATCGCCTGCAACATGCTAACACGAACCCTAGAACCTGGGCCATTACCATCTATCGCCAGAAGTGCTTGTGGGGTCTAAATTGGCGAAAGGTCAATCGATACTCGGACATGGCCATCGCCATGTTCCTTGGTGGCCTTGAGTGCGCAGTCATGATCGTTGTGGCTTGCATACCGCTCATGCGTCCTCTCTTTTCAAGAAGCAAGGCTCGCAGTCCGCCGAACCATGGCGACAACCTCAACGCAGGAGCACAATTAGAGAAAGGGAACAAGAAGGCGCCGGCTAAGCTTCCTCGATTGCTCGACCCGCCGTCCTGGTTCGACAATGAAGACGATGTCGATGCGCAGGTCGAGCTACAGGCAAAGAAGGATGTGCAGTTGACGGATGCGGAGTCTTCTAGCTCCTCTGACATCTCACGCGCGCCAGGCGCCCCGAAGGATACTGTCGTGGATAGGAAGACTTGGGCAGCTCCAGTATGCTGGCAGGCACCTGAGGAATGTCGTAAGCAGGGTCCGCACGAGCCACCCATTGTACATGCAGATGCGCTTTGATGCGACCTGAAGGATGGCTCTCCAGGTTCAACCAACACCGATATCTACTGTCATTATCAATCTATTGGAAGCGCGTCATCTCGAAGAGACCCTTTCGTCGTAACATTGCTAGTGATGAAGTTGTGCGGGCTGTGATCATTTCTAAAATGTTCATGCCGTGAAGAGATCAAACCTCGTGCGGCAGGCGCAACACTATGGCACCTGATAGATACGTTAGTTATCCTAGTTCCGGAGGAGATTCCATTAGGCGAGACGACTTCTAGAAGCAGGTTCGCGCGTGGTTGCCAACTTGTGGCGATATAGTGGTCGCACGTGCTTGCGCGTCGCGTGTTTTACGGGTAGGCACGTGGCGGCATTGGCGGGTCGCGGGAACGGGAATCCGGACATGGCTCGCCGCCAGTGCAACCAACGCTGGACACCATACCACCATACCTTAACACGGCCACATGCGTCGCTCGTGCCATTAGCTCGCAAACTGACGTACGCAACGACTTCCAGCCATGATGAACCCGCTTAGGCTATCGTCCCACGAACGGTCGAGGTTCTCCAGCCTCCTCTCCTCTACATAGCTGCCGCTGCCCCAGACGCGACACCCCGATTTCTCAACTTCTACGACGAAAGCGTCATCTTATGACCAGCGGGCCGTGTTCACTACTGAATGGCTACCGTAACTAGGTATTTCGCATCACCAGCCCCATATCTGACCAAGCTGACGCATGCCTAGAGCAGCCCATTGGCACCCGAAAGCCTCCGTCGCATCCACCGTTTGATATACCGAATTCTTGATACTAGAAACAGGACGCCTGCATTACGCTACTGAGATATCCCGGGACTCTGGCTTCGATATCAAGCCCAGGACCCCGCTGCGTGGAGGCCTTCGATCGTGCTCCTGAACCCGACGACCTCCCCAGCGTCTATGCCCAGCTCCTCTGGGCTCACAAACTTCTCGGTGACCTCCCAAGGATCGCAAGCCTCGCCATACTTGAACTGGAGCGCTAGTTCATTGCCCACATCGCCGTAAAGCTTGGCCGCCGTCTCCATACTGAGCTCAGCAAAGACACAGCTCTTGCCGGTGACTTTCGACCACACATCGACCATCTCCTGATATGTCATCTTCTCGAGCGCGACATTCGCGTATCTACCATAAGCCTTGCCGCCAGTGGCAAGGACTTGGCGGACCCAGATGCCGGGGTTGACTGTCATATCGCCGGCTACAAGGACTTTGGCGTCGGGCTTCGTGGGCATTGCTTGGATGTATTTGCCGGTGCCGGGCTGGATTAGATGTCAGTTCAATGCGCCCATATGAAGAGGGATTATTCAGACTCACGTATTCGAAGGGCTTACAGAGTGGGAAGAAAGCCATGTTCTGCGGATAATATCCGAAGTACAGGTAAGTCGTGATGGCAGCAAGTTGCGGCAACTCGGCTTTGATGCGCGCGTCCACGTTCGCCTTGTAATCCATGTGCGGCGCTTCCATCTTGCCCCAGAACCGACGCTTCGCGCTTGGGCAAGTTGACCAAATGTAGTGTTCGACGGAACGCGTGGCCGCGGCAGCCCGAGCGAGGTTCATGCCATGTCGCTCTTCGATCTCGCCACATTCGTGCTGGCTTTTGCCCCGAAACAGCGCTTCCCACCAATTTGTGACCGCAAAGACGGCATTTGCGCCATCGAAAGCGGCTCGCAACGATGCCTCATCTTCGAAATCGGCTTTTACCACCTCAATACCCTCCGTGGCGAGTTTCTTTGCTGCATCGCTGTCCGGATTTCGGGTGATCGCCCTGACTGACCAGCCTGGCGTTTTCTTCATGATGTTTACTACTCCGCCACCCTGGCTTCCTGTCGCGCCTGTCACAGCGATGATCTTGTTGCCCCGGTTTGGCCAGTCGTGGATTGTACCTGGCAATCCGCTCTTTTCTCCGTGCACCATGGCAAACCATGGCTCGAAGACAGCCTCACTACGCTTCGAGAAAGCTCCATTTTTGTAACCAGGATGTCCCCATTCCGTCAATCGGTCGTGCGCTATCTCAACAACCTGCCCAGTCTTCTGGTTCTTTTCGTCATCCAGGAACAGATCGTAACCGTCGAAGAGAGTTGATTGCAGCATCATGTGTTCGGGATGAAAAGCTTTGCTGAAGCCAGGCATGACTGGAGTCTCGATCGGGCCGAGCATCAGACAGTTGATGGAAATGTTGTCTTTGGCCAGCAGAACAGGCCCGGTTGTCTTCGTCCACATCGCTGTCGCTGCCTCGGCCGAGCAATACTCTGGAAAGCTGTGGCATGGATATATGCCCAACATGCTTCCTGTGATGATGATCTTGCCGCCTTTGCCTCCTGGGTTGTGGCGCATGTAGTGTGTTGACAGCGTCGTACCGTACATCCTTCCTTTCACAACAACGTCTGTACAGCTTGTATCTGGCTCAGGAGGTAGGTCGTCGATGGGCGCATCGCGGCGGTTGAGATTGAACACGGAACCACGATCAGGAAAACCCGCATTCGCGATCAGAACGTCCAGGCGACCCCATTTGTTCCATGTGGTTCGGAAGAGGTTGGTTTGCGAGGCGTACGAGCTGACGTCGCATTGGACAAAGATGACTGAATCTCCTGTCGCATCGATTGATGAAGCGACTTCTTTGCCTTCGTTTTCTCGTCGACCACAAATTGCGACACGGTAGCCTCTCGCCTGTAACCGGGATGCTAGCCAGGATCCAATCCCACTCTGTTGGGAATTGTCAGCAAGCTCAGATCAGCTGCGGGAACGCAATGTGACAAACCGTGCCACCGGTGATGATGGCGACTTTGCGCTCATCCTGCGAAATGGAACCCATGCTGTTAACGATCGGTATCCGGTGGACAGCCTGCGGCGCATCTTAGAGGAACGAGCCATCATATGTACCAAGCAAGGCAAGGCCATGCGTGCATATGATTTTGGCTATTTGCATGCGCGATAGTCCCTGGTCCCCATCTTTGTCCCGCAATGGGGCACGGCACTTTCCACACTGCACCGAGAGCAGCTACTCCGCGTCCCTCATAAAGGAGCAATTGCTTTTTCCTATCATTTCTCCGAGCCGTTGGCCGGAGGATTCGGCAGCTGCAGGAGTTGGCGCGACTAGTGATATCGAATTGCCGTACGGCCTGCACGTTGGCGGTTATGTCACCTCCGTGCAAGGTCCGGTGAGCATTCTTCGCTCGTTTTGATAACGAGTCTTCAGACTATCCAGGCTGATTAGACGTCCGCCAACATATATAACAGATTTCGACAAAGATGTATCGCCGGCTGGAAGCTTGCAGTCGAAATCGGCGAAGCGGTTTGCCCGCATCCGCGCTAGCCTGGCGTTGCGGCACGGCATCCAACCAGCTACTGGAAAGCAGGTGGGGGCACGCTATGTGTGGGGCGAGTCCAACGTAACCTCACGTAGATATGCACAAGGTATACGATCCTTTGTACGGAAAGAGGTTGCGTCGCGAATTGTTCCCCGTCACAGCCTTCGTCGCGGGGCAGACGCTACGCCGGCTAAACGACAGCAGGAGTCTGATAGTCGCGGGGAGCAACCTTGAGATGTCGGACTCGCGTCGCCCTCTAGAATTTAATCACGGCATGACTATCTTGTAGTCAAGGCGTGCAAACGCACTGTTCACTGGTTCTCTTCAGCTGCCGCCATCACCCGGAGTCAGGCCGCCACGAAAGCACCAGCAAACGGCAATTTGCAAGGATGCAGTGCGATCCCATTCTCATTGGTCTTTGGGCCACCGCTCACTGCTGTTAGTTATCAGTCTCCAACAGATGCTTGTCGGGCCAATGTGATCTCAACCGCTCTGAGGAGTTCAATACCTGTTAGTGGCTAGGACGCACTTCCATCAATGCGTTTGCCATATCAGGTCTGCGTACACATGCTTCTCCAATCATATGGATGTGGGATGGTGGTTAGCTTTTGATCGGCAATCCTCCATTGTCAGAACCGGCTGTACCTGTTCAAGCCTATGCGCTCCTCGGACAGTTTCACGCCACAATTCCACCAAGCGGATTTATCACGATGGCCAACATGATTCCCATCGAGAACGGGCAACAAGTCGGCATCCTCGTGACTTCTTCCATCTCCATCTTGATGGTCATTGTCGCTGTCGGTCTGCGGCTTGTAGCCAAAAGGATCGCGAACCGGATTGATTACAGTGACTATTGCATTCTTGCTGCCTTGGTACATCGAGCCTGGAAAGCGAAACAATTCTGCGTTAACGTATGCATCAGGTATGCAACACCGCACTGCACGCTTGCTGCATTTTGCTCGTTACATATGGCGGCTTTGGCTTCCATACCACGGAAATCTATCAGCGGTTTGGCCCTGACACGGCAACATTCTTCTTCAAGGTAAGACTAGTCACTGATCTCTTGTATTTGCAAGCTCTCACGTGTTCTACGATAGGGCATCATGTCATTTGCAATACTGTGGAATGCGACCGTGTGCTTCAGCAAACTGTCGGTCCTGTTAATGTACACGGCACTGATACCAATGGTATCCATGGTACGATGGGCCCGTATTCTCGGTGCTACGGTGATAGCCTGGAGCGTCGCCGACGTCATCGCTGCTTTCGCGTTATGCCGACCACTGGCGAAGAACTGGAACTTCGCACTACCCGGGACTTGCGGTGGTCAGCCGACCTTCTACTTCGCAATGGGTGTCATCAACCTTATCACAGACGCCGTGATGATCTTACTACCAATGCCATACCTGTACAAGTTGCGTATGGCGTGGCGGAAGAAGTTGGCTGCGATGGCGCTCCTCAGCATCGGGGTAGGGTGAGTACACGCTTGCGCCCATGTAGTCGTACTGAACTCATGCTGACATGTCGCGCAGTACCTGGGCCATCATCATATACCGCCAAACGCTGCTACCGGGTCTCGACTTCTTCGACATGACATACACCGGTGTGCTTGCGACGATCCTCTCCGGCCTCGAGCCCGCCGTCGCCATCGTTCCGGCATGTATCCCTCTTATGCGCCCTTTGTTCGTGAAGTCAAACCACGCCACGCGCTCCAGGTTCGACTACGACAGTAGCAGAAAGACAAGTCTCTTCTTGAAGAAAGGGAACAAGATACATGACGATCCGACGGCGACTTTCTCGGAGTTGGTGGACGATGATGATGCTTCGTCGCAAATTGAACTGCAGCCGGTCAAGAGTTGTCAGATTGTGCGCGTTTCGTCGGTTTACAAACATGACAGGGAGCAGAGGGTGGCTGATTCGAAGCATGCTATTACGGTTGAGAGGAGGTGGGAGGTACGGAGGGACTAGCAAGGGCTAGTGCAGACAGCAGTAATATGCGTATGACCATATCCATGAATGCAATACCCCGCCGTCCGTGAGTGCAATGATCTTCGCTGACATAGAACAGATGATAGGAAGATATGCTGCCAACTGATTTCGGTGTATCACAGCTGCAGCGCGTCTCGGGGGCCAATCCAGCTGCATTGGCGAGGGTACCAAACCCTCGTGTTACATTGAACGTCATCCGATAGCTCCTTCCAGTCTGGGGAACGCGACACAAATCACTGTGTCTCCGGGCGGTATCACCATAGCTCATGACGTAATGCGGGGATCTTCTCAGGGCATCAGCATTCTGCTCAGATCTCGAGCCGCGCTAACCTCAGACGCTAATCCCATGCTTCTTTGCTGTTCCCATCACCACTTTCCAGACCATGCCAGACAACTTGTGCTGTGAGTCATGCTCTCGATTCCTCCGTGGAGAGCTGTCTGTCATCGTGGACTGGGGACATTGCATTGACTTCGAGCATCATCACGATGTTGCGTCATTCACCAAGGCGATACTTCTACCGTGTGCGATCTGCAGTCTAGCGCATCAATATGCCGAATTTACGCCACCTCAGTATGGATGGATACCATGGACCAACGTGAGAGGACAATTGCGTTACCATGAAGATGAAGACACGGTTACTCTGCGGTTCGAGTACTATGATCAAGAAACGTTCTGCCACTACGAGAGCGCGTCGCTGCTATTCGTTCCGTGGCCTGGTGAGTACCTTCCAACATTAGTCTTTAGTTGCTGACGAGACTCTTAGCCGCGAGAGACTACTCCATCTCGCATGAAATTTCGCCAAGCAATCAGGCGGAACCTGCGATCAACTTTCTTACGAAGAAGTACCAAGATTGTCGCAATACTCACGCAAAGTGCAAATTCCTCCGGCAACAAGTGGCATCCGCCTATCCCGCAAGACTATTGCAGATCGGGACGGAGGAACGTAGCCAGGTGGTACTACGCGATGCAACGTTGTTTCGGGATGAAAATTACACTTGTCTCTCGCACTGTTGGGGTGACGTCAAGTTGCTTACACTCAATGCAGATACACATAAGATGCTAGCGGAAGGCCTGGACCCCATCGCGCTGCCAAAGACATATCGGGACGCAATCCATGTAACTCGGTGCCTTCGCATTGAGTATATATGGATTGATTCATTGTACGTATCGCGCGATACTCTCAACCACGTAGGCTCATGTCCATAGATGTATCTTTCAAGACGATCAAGATGACTGGGCGGCAGAATCGCGTCGTATGGGAGATATCTACGCGAATGCAGCGTGCACGATTGCTGCTACTGCTGCACACGATAGCAGGGGCGGCCTATTCCGCGAAAGACATCCGAAACTCATATGCCCGAGGCATGTCGAGTTCGATTTCAAATACGAGGGTCCGTGGTTTGAACAGTACCAGGGAACGTTCCCTTTAAGAGGAGCCTACTTGTGTGACGTTAGACACTTGACTGACGTATGCATCGGACAGGCACCGCTTAACCAAAGAGCTTGGGTTAGTCAAGAGAGACAGCTTTCGCGTCGCCTCTTGCACTTTACGGGTACCCAAATTTTCTGGGAATGCAACGAGTGTCAAGCGTGCGAGACGTATCCTGACTGGCTCCCACCTTGGGCGCGATCGTTTTGGCGCTATGACGCCACCGCACTTAAGAACCGTGTTCATGATCTGATGCGTGCAGACGGAGACGCTCTCTCCGATTGCTCAACATCCACTCCTTTTGCTCCAGGTCTAGATGAGGCGACATATCACGCCTGGCTTACATTCCGGGATCAGTATTCTGCAGCTGCGCTTACCTATGGCACCGACAAGCTTGTAGCTATCCAGGGTATCGTCAATTGGATGAGTCGAGTCACAGATAGCGAGTTCAAAGCAGGCCTCTGGCTTTGTCACATCATCGAAGAGCTATGCTGGAGCGAAGATTACGGCATACCCGGGAGTCGTCCTGCACCCGCCCCCAAGATCTGGAGAGCACCTACATGGAGCTGGGCTTGTAGTAATGACAGCATCACCCGCAGCAGGTTGTTCAAATTCCATGGCGACCATAAACATCTACGCACCGAAGCAGCTGTTGTTGGGCTTAGCGTTGAAACAAAGATCTCAGGGCAATTGGACAAAGCGACTTTGAACTTGAGATGCCGGCCATTGCCGGCGAGATGCGGGCTATGGCTGGAATCGAGCATTCAATTGCGTACCCCAAAGGGTGAGCGTATAAAGTATGCATCGGAGAGTGGAGGAGTGAGCTCTGCTATCAGGTATCGCCAAAGGGAACATGGTTGGCAATCAGACGAAGCAAGAGAAGGCTACATAATCGTTCTCCAGCGTTGCCTCCATCAAAACCATTTCGAACTATTCGACGACCTCGAACCTTTCGGTAGCGAAGCGAAAGATATGTTTGCAGAATACGAGGAACACGATGAAGGATCCGCCGAGGAAATAGCAGACCTCTCTTCTGAGTGGGACCATGAGTGCGTCGAAGCTTTGTTCATAAAAGGGCTCGAAAACGCTGCGGAACGATATGAAAGGGTCGGTCTCATCGGTTTCGATGGTACACGCGCAGCCATGAGAATCATGAAGGCGCATTGTTTGGCAGAAGAGAGGGTGATCACGCTTGTCTGACGCAGATTCGAGATGCGGTATTGCGATAGGCGTCGCGTTAAGGGTGTTCGAGACTGAGCGCTGGGTAAAGGGTTAGAGGGCGCGGAAGCGGGGGCACGCTATCTGACACCCTCGGAGCCTCCGGCCACGTCTATCGACGCTACGTGCGAGTGTCAATACGTTCTCATCACACGCATTGCCATGCCCAATTCACTTGGAAACCTGCTTCGAAAGGTTATCGGTGATAGCACTGGTTGTACGCTCACGATCGGGAATGTAGTAAGACGTCCTCTACCTGGATGTGACCATTAGAATTAGAGTCAAATGAACCGTTCTTCTATTTCAACCCCCTTCATCCTACTTCACAAGAACCTTCCCGTTCTTATCCACAATCCTCAGCCCCTCGAGTTGACCGTCCGTCTTCACCTCCCCAACCACACCATCCTCGTTCCACCCAAAGTCCACAACCCCACCACCTCTCAATCGCAATCCCTTCACACTCCCGCCACCCCAACTCTTCGGAATCGCAGGCCCCAAAACCACAGTCCTCTCCCTCATATCACCCGCAGCCAACGGCATGTCCGCAACAAGCATGCTCAACACCGCGCCTCCAAACCCAAAGTTCGCATCAATCTGAAACGGCACCCTATCCCCATCATACATACTTAACCCATTCCCAGCAAAGTTCTGCTCAATCGCATATCTGAGCTCGTAGTACGCTTCATCCGTTTCGTTGAGGCGAGCCCAGCAAGCGGACCGCCAGACTTTCGCCCAGCCTGCATTCGCCTGGTTGAGGGCCTCACCGTTACCGTTGCCACGGCTGTACAGTTTCTGACGAACGGCGTCTTGGACTGCGGTGTCGGTGTAGCCGTCGAGGAAGGAGGAGATTGAGTAGCCGGGGTACCATCCGACCAGTTCGGAAAGATGGCGGTGGGTGTCGTTGATGAATTCTAGGCCGTAGGGTTCCTCGGGTAGTTTCCATTCTTTGATCTGGCCCCAGGTACCGATTGCGAAGCCTTTGTCGAGTCGTTGGAGGGAATCGGTGATGTTGGTGATGAATGCGCTTTCAGTCTCGTTGACGGTGGGGGCAGTGGAAAGCACGGCATCGAAGACCTGGTGGATGAGTTGCTGATAGTGCGCGCATCCGAATGTTGTAGGGCCATGCTCAGGGCTATTGCATGGGTTTACGACCAGCGAGCCGTCGTTGTTGAACATATCTTCTTGCAGCTGGCTGAGCCAGAACTCCGCAACACCCTTCATCAGCGGGTATCCCTGGTCACGCAACCAGGCTTCGTCGCGCGAGTAATCCCAATGGTCGAAGACATGCTGCATCATCCAAGCTGCAGAAAGCGGATAATTTGCCCACTCAGCTCCGCTCTTCATGCCCGTGTGGCCGAAGATGTTCATCTCGTTGTGAACCACCCATCCGGGTGCGCCATATAGCAGCTCGGCGGTCTCGCTGCCGCGCGGAACCCAGTTGTCGGACATGTAATCCCATAGTGGTGATTGAAGGTCCGTCAAACCAATCTGGTCGGCGGTCCAGTGGTTCATCTGGATGTTGATGTTGGAATGGTAGTCTGCCGACCAAGCGGGTTCGAGGCTTTCGGCCCATCGTCCTTGAAGGTTCGGGGGAAGAGAGCCCGGTCGCGAGCTGGCGATGAAGAGATATCGCGAATAGTCGAAGAGCAGGCTCTCGAGGTATGGGTCGCCGGCTGTACTATTGGCGTTGTAACGTGCGACGAGCTCGGATGTGGGCACTTGAGATGAGTTGAAAGGATCGGGAAGAGATAGCGTGAAGCGGCCAGTGAGAGAAGTGAAGTCCTCCATGTGACGCCCTTGTAGATCCGACAAAGGTCTGGCGGCGGCGGCGAGAGTCGTGGACTCAACGACTGGGCCTGGATCTTCGCCACGGAAGGAGTAATGGTACTCCGCTGTCCCCTTCTTTGCGTCGTAGTTCGTTTCAGCGCCGACTACTATCGTGACACTGTTCGTACCGTTGCGTGAGGAGACCATCAAAGACTTGGCTTCACCATCACATACAACCTCAATGCCGGATTCAGATGTAACTCGTGCCATGGCGTCGTATCGCATACCTTCAGGTGGGCCAAGCTGTGTCAGGGCGCTCATTCTGAGATATCCTGGATACGTAGCATTACCACCGACGCATGTGATGTTACGCAGCTCCGGCTCAATGAGTGCATTGTCCAATCTCACTTCCAACGCTGGTAGCTCACCCGAAGAGTGAATCGAATAGACGCAAACTTGATCTGGAAACGAGCAGAACGTTTCGGACTCGAAAAGGCTACCGTCCGCGCTGAATGCCGTGGTGTGGACGCCATTGCTCAGGTTCAATGTCCGCTTATAGTCGGTAACGTCGGCACCTGCTAATGACGGAATGGCTACACTCAAGTTTCCTAGCACTTGGTACGAGCCATACGAAGCGTCTAAGCCCAGCAGTTCTGTCACGTTTCCCGTTCCATTGGTGAAGATCCAGTCCCGAACGCCCGGTAATGCTGCTGCTTTGGAAGAAGTCGGATTACCGCCCGTGTAGTTCTGTTTGATGTGTTAGTGTCGCTTGAAGGTCAATTGCCAGCACAGAGTCAGCGGAGCTTACAGATGCATTGAAGGGACCTCCAGACCACAATGTATCTAAGTTCAGGGTGAGTGTCTCAGCACCGGGTGGGCCAATTGGCATGGCACCAAGACGGCCATTTCCAAGAGGATATGTGGTGCGGATGATGTCGCTACCATTCGCAGGGATAGTAGACCATAGTGATTTTGCATTCGAGTAGTCAACCAACCCACAGATCGCTAGAAGCGATGACAACTGTGATATCCACATCATCGGTAGTGATAAACTGGCTGTGAACTAAGTTGACCGTGATTGCAATCTGGGCGCCGCCATGGTTTTGTTGTATGTTGGCGATCCATGTGACGTTGTGCAGCGGGCTTGGATCTTTTCCGGGGTTAGTTGCGGGGAAGAGGAGTATGCGGATGGCGATCGCTATAAAGATCCTCCGTGAACGACTTTTTTTGGAGTTGTTCTTCCGGCGGGATATTTGGGATATCCAGAACTAGCAAGTACCGCGCAAAAGAGGCCGAGCATCAGAGCCAGCATCATTGGTCGCTGATAGGTCAGTTACGTCGGGTCCAAATTCCGCATCAGCTACGACCGAGCAACATGAACAGCACTATGGAGCAGTCGATACTTCGTCAACATCTTCTGCATTGTTCGTATGTCTACGCCTCAGGTTGATCGAAGCATGTAAGGTCAGTATACCCAGCTGGGAGATGAGCAGCTTCGTGGAATGGTGCTTCAAGTGGACTCGAAGCTGGACAGATCGCGATTCGCTATCGACCCTCAGCATAAGGACGCAATTCGCGCGCTCCCTCAGTAAGATCGTGCTAAGGTGAGATGCGACGATAAAGCGCGTCGATGTTGCGATGGAGTGATTTGGATGTTACTGCGAACTGGCGGCGGCGGGTGATGATGTCTTCGTCAGGGCAGGCAGCCAATCGGCGTTTGGATTGGCCGGGACCGCGCTAACATTCGCGGACCCTCATGTCACGATATGGCAGCAGCCCGCCAACCCCAATTGCGAGTCGACAGCCCAAGATGAGGACGCCGTACACCTGCCGACAGTGTCTCTCGGCCCTGAAGACGCCGCGGTCTCAATTACGGCCGTCGCAAGGCCTCCGCCAGCTTGCGCCCAAGGTGTCGTCGCAACGCAGTCACTCGACCAAAAGTGCAGCACCGCCAAAGCTTGCCCTGCCCAAGCGCAGCCTCTCGACGACGCCGGCCCGGGCTTTCGAGAAGCCGTTCGAGCCGTATGAGTACATCGATCCCGAGGGCCATCGGCGGAAGCTGGTCCTGACCGAGGACAACCTCTTCAATTCCTTTTCCGGCTCGCCAATACCTGAAATACGGAAGCGGGCTGCTTTCATGCGCCAGCATGCTTACTGCCCACATCCCTCACATCAGCCGACGCGTCCCGCGAACAACCCCATGGACCTGGAGGCTCGCAAGTCTTCTGAGACGGGCGCCCCGCCCGCCCATGTCGACTTCGAGTGCCCAGACTGTGGCATACCGGTATACTGCTGCGAGGAACATTGGGCGGACGACTACGAGGCGCATCTGGAAGTGTGTGACGTTCTGAAGCAGATCAACGAGGACGACCATGATCTGAGGAGTGGGCGCTTCTTCAAGGAGTTCCAGTTCGCGGAGCCCCAGATGGAGGAGATTCTCGTCAACATGACGAGCTGGGACACATATATGTACACGCGAGACTTCGACGCGCTGAACGAGGACCGCGAGATGCGCCAGGCGACAAAGCTGTTGACATACCCAATCACCATCGCGAGTGTTCTGAACGAGCTGAGTCCTTACAACATCCGGAAGAACGGGCGCATGACGCCGGAGGGACTGAAGAGCTTCAGCGGTACGTACAAACCATCTGGGAGATGAGATAATACTAACGCGCCCCCAGCCCTCCGCCACACCCTCCACCCACCCCGAACCGGCGGCGGCGACACCTGGAAGAACGCGCGCCTCGCTCCCCCCTCGGTCCGCCTCTTCATCCTCGGCGCCCGCGCAGAATCCTCGCTACCCCGCGAAACCTGGATGCAACTCTCCTACCTCTTCCACCGCGTACAATTCTCGCTCAACTTCATCGGGCCCGAGAGCATGGCCAACCGCGAGAAGGAACTGCCCCTCCCCGAGCGCACGCCTTTGAACCCGTTCGGCGCCGTTGTTGAGGACCGCATTAGCAACTCGATGAAGATTAGCACGTTCGTCGAGTACTACCACAACATCCACAAGACAGGCTACTTCTACCCTTACGACCCCTACTTCGACTGCTTCGTCGTTTTCCACCCCGGTTTCGGCAACCCCGCCTCCGCGCACGAGTGGGAGGAGACGCTACCCCTCCTTCTCGAAACCAAGGTGCCTATCATTGCGACCGGATACAGCCCGTGGGATATGCAGCAGGATGTCGACTTCCTCAAGAACAGGTTCGGGAATGAGATGGACATGTTGCTCGAGCCGGGCGAGAACCTGTTCAGGAGTCTGAGATGGGATCTCAATGACCTGGACCCGCATGATGTTACGTGCAGTAACTGGGGCGTGTACTCTTTCCGTGGTAAGAGGTATGAGACTACGAAGAAGGAGGATGACGAGGAGGTGCATAGTGAGAGGACGGCATGAGTGGAAGGTGAGAGGGGTATGTAGATATGTACAGTATTGTATATCGCACTTCTGCTGCGCTTGTGAACGATTGCTTTTCATTCTACGGGTTTAGACCATGATGGTTTCTGCTGACATAGCTTGTGTGCTCACCACTTCGGTACGCCTGTGCAGGAGGGCCTTCATCCTCACTCTACGTCGTCCTCTCTCTACGTCGTCCTCTCTCCACGTCGTCCTCTCTCTACGTCGTCCTCTCTCCACGTCGTCCTCAACCTCATCGTCCTCCAGACAGTCGAAGAAGTCATCTTCAGAATCACTTGGGAGGTTAAACATGTCAAGCACCATGTTCTGATCGTCGGTCCACGGCGCCAACACCCAATCTGTCCCACCAGGCTGATAATCGGCACCATGAGTATACGCGACTCGTCTCTCCGTTTCATCTTGCACCATATCACGCCAGTCCTGCCTCCGCCCACCCCAAAGCTTGTTGCGCAACTCCGGAAGACATTTGACCCTGCCCACACAGTACTTAACGATGTCATCGGGCAGGGGCCGTTTGTTGAAGACGTCATACGATCCGCCGAGCTCAGGTCTGAACAACTGCTCGCCCGCCTCTTGGTTCCTCGACCAAATCGTGTACTGATGAAAAGAGCCAATACCTCTGCTTTGAGCCATGTAGTGGGCCAGTCCGGTGAGATACTCTCTCGATTCCGTAGTCTCCCTAGCCGCACTCTCCATAAGTTGTACATCCTGCACCCCTTCGAGGGCGATGCCGTAGAGTGCGAACAGCGCGGCGGAGTCAATGCGCACGTCGAAGAAGACTTTGGGGATCTTTTCATCTTGCAGTATATGCTTCAGCGTCTTTCCGTTTGCGCCTGAAGTACTGAAAGTCTGTGTGCCGAGCCTCTGCACGTCAATGAGGTAAGTGTGCTGCGATGAAGGGGGGTCGTGGATTAAGAGAGTTATGATGGAGATTGTGCCTGTGCGACCAAGGTTCACGCCTTCGAGAGAGATATGAATGACGGGCCTGTCAAGCGCATCATCTCGGGCTTCGTGGGTGGACATCAACTTGTCTATCAATTTGACGATGGCTTGGGGCGTATCGATCATCTCGGGGTTCACCGTCGCCATGGCTGGTACGGGGCTTCGACTTTGGTAGTTCGACTATTACCGGCGACTTCGTGCCTTTAAGCGTCGCCTGCGTCTCCATCGCTTGCTCCTCCGATCACGAGCTGCGGTTTGATGTGTGCTTCTTCTTGAATTTTGCGACATACCCAGCACATTTCAGGTATTTGCGTCTCCAGGTTTGGTGTTGAGTTGTGATTGGTTCACCCAGCCTAGCAGCCAAGGTCAACCACAGGACGATTACCCGACTTCAGCATCCCGATTACAAGCTCATCGAAGCGTCCCTAGGTCTCGATCCCCATGCTGATGCGCTCCTTCTCCCAACATCACCGCGTCTGCATCTTTCCCTTCCAACCGTCTCATCGGCATACAACTAACACCGCCATACCACTATGCCGACCACAATCTTGTCGTCGTCACTGCCCGAGCCAAAGTGCGACCCAGCTGATGCGCAACCGCTCGACCCCCAGAATGTACGAGTTGTCACGCCCGCACCTTCCACCCACCCAACACTGACCCACCAGTCGCGATACCACATCCCACGCGTATCGCGCAGCCTGCACGCATCACTAATAGCCACCTACAACTGTCTCTCCAAACTCTTGTCCCGCAACAACATCAAGCAAACGGGGAAGCCCTCCGGTTTTCGAACCCAAATGCGCAAACCGTGGAGGAGACACGAGGACGCACTACCGCTCTGCCCGGACTGCGGCGCCATGACGTTCGCCGAATGGGAGAAACGGAGCTGCCTGAGTTCGTTCGAGATACACCGACATCGAGAGCAGACAATGCCGGAACAAGCAGGTACTCACGATGTCTAAAAGGAAATCTCATGAAGTCAAGCTGTACCCTCCGATACTAGGGTCGTGAGTGTCTCACCACGTATTCGGGACGAACCACAGAGTGGCTACCAAATTCCAACACCACGACTGCGCCCTCATGAACATGGTTCAGGGGTCACGTTTCAACGCTGTTGCCTGCACCGGTGGAGCCTCAACCCACGCTCATTTTATTATTTGTGCATTTCTTTCTCCTACACTATCGCAACTTCCTTCTCCCATCGGCTCCTTCACACGTCGAACATCCACTATAGCACGATGTTGCCGCGACACCTCTCGTTATTGGTACCCGAGCTGAGGTACGATCCGGCTACACGACCGTCCTGGGACGCTAAAGATGTACGAGCCCTCACGACCACACCTCGTCTTCCGCACAAAACTAATGCACTAGACGCGAAACCAGACCGAGCCTCTACCGCGCAACATGGGCGCACCACTGACCGCACACTATCTTCGTGTTTCGGTGTCTTGATACCACTGGGACAGCATGTGAGCGCGGAAGACCTGCATCTTGAGATACCAAACACCGAGACCGTGCGAAAGACCAAGGGACAGTATACAGCAGTGCCTGGACTACAGCGCTCCGAAGCAAGCCGGATGAGATCCGCGAACATGATCGAGTTCCTTCAATACACACCAACAACGGCAAGAGACTCCCGCGGACGAACAAAGATGGTGAAGAAACGTGAGTATCCGCTCTACCAGCCAACGAAGTTCCGTCATTTCGTACCTTTAACAGAGAAGTTCGTGAAGATACCCGAGAAGGAGGTCGATATCTGCGAGCCGCCGAAGGGTAAACGAAAGCGCATCCCGTGCAGAGCGCCTTCGCCGCCGGCGCAAGTTCTGCGTTCTACTTGCCGAGTGCTTAGTGCTGAGGAGCAGGATCGGTGGAAGATACCACCGCTGGTGTCGGGTTGGAACAGCCGGAATAGATACGCTATACCTCTCGACAAGAGACTGGCGTCAGATGGAAGGGGATTGCAAAACGACACCATCATCGTCAGCAACTTCCACGAGTTCTGCGAAGCCCTAGAGGCTGTCGAACGATACGCAAGCGAAGACGTCCGCCAACAGGCTATGCTAGCGCAGTGTCTCAAGGGTGATAATATGTTGCAGAATGAAGAGCGCCTCTGCGAGATTGCATATCAACATCGGCAGCAGTGCACGAATTGTGCCCGCCGCCGCGGCCAGTCTTCTCGACTCCGAAGGTGAAGCTATTCATCGAGGCGAGGAGGCGCGCAAGGAGCGGAGAAAAGGGTTCCAGCGTAAATAGCGGCGGGGTAGTAGCGCCTAGTTAAGAGAAACTCTAGAGAACAAATTAACACTTATTTAACAGTATTTTAATTAATAACTAATACTATACTATTACTAATATTCTTTTACTTATTTTTAGCGTAATATACGCTATTTACTTATTTCTACGCTTATAACCTAGGTATACTAATATAGTACTTTAGCTATCTAAGCTTTATTCTTTTTCTTAAATAGCTTTTTTATAAAGTTTATATTTCTCTTACTTATAATCTCTTTTATACTTTATTTTTATTAGAACTTAATAAGAGTATTAACTTAATACTTAATAACCTTTTTTAATATACTTTCTTTATTATTACTTTAGTAGAAGAAAAAAACTTATCTAAAAATAAGCTAGCTAGTTTATAAAATAATATAAGCTTTCTTAATATTAATTTAAGCTATAACTTTATTAGTACTTATACTTTATTTAATACTAGTAATATTTTTTATAAACTCTTAAGCTAGATTACTACTAATATTATAGCTATAAAGCTTTTTAATTTTATTTTATAGCTATAAAAAAAGTATCTTATTATTAAGAAAAAAAGTAGAAGTAGATAAATTAAAGTTTTTAAAAATTTAACTTAAAAGAAGAGCTTTATAACTATTAAAGCGTATAAATATTTATTTAGTTAGTAATATATAGTAGTAGTAGAAATAAAGAAGTACTTACTAATATAGTAAGTAAAGTAAATATTAAAGAATAGAAGAATATTCTTATAAAGCTTTTTTATTACGCCTAGTATACGTACTTAAGTATTTTAGTACTAAACTTAACTTTTCTCTTCTAATAAAAGTTTTAATAAATACCTATAAATAGGTGTTATATTAATAGATTATAGTACTAAAGTTCTTTAGTAAAAAATTAAAAATATTAAAATATTAGCTAAAGGCTTAGCGCGCTAAGCTCTATAAAATTTATAATCTAACTAATTATAAGTAGACTATAAAGGCTTTACACCTTATACTTATTCTTATATACCTATATACTGTTGCTTATAACACTAGATTAATAAATACAATTACGTAAATAGCGGCAGGCAAAGATAGGTAATAAGAGAAGGATGCAAGCTGCTACGCGACAGCATAGTAGCGACGTTAGGTAGGGAGTCGGTCTAGGCTCGGCAAAGCCTACAAAGAGCGGTGGTGCATCCGCCGTGTCCAGCGCAAAGCTCTTCAGTTGTTGATTTCGAATAATCTGTAAAACCTGCGTTTCAATCAAAAGGATGTAAGTCGGAATTGTCGGGAGGGCAGTGAGTATCCCATCTCCTAGCTAGCCCATCGGTCCGACCCCACATGCTCGCTTCCCCGCACGTCCCATCGCTGCCGCCGCGCGCGCATACGACGGCATCCATGCTTACACTGCGGAATTGGCATCGATGTCGGAGGGTTCTTGGCATCATTGGGATAGTCTCGAGCTCCCCAGAGCGATGAGTCGTCGACTCGACTGACTGGACTGTCCGCCTTTGTAGCGTATAAATAGTGGTAACAACGATACCCCCACAGTAACACCACGCTCAGGTGCAGCACAAAACTTTACTCTTATACAATGCTTCAGCTTGTTCCTATTCTCCTTTTCTTCGCGTTCGTTCTCTTGATCGCAGACTACATCCACATACTATGGCGTCGCCGTTATCTCCCTCCAGGCCCCTTCCCATTCCCCATCGTTGGCAACCACTTCCAAACGCCATCGTACAAGCCATGGATTACATGGGAGAAGTGGGCCCAGCACTACGACTCACCCATGATGACTCTCTGGATCGGGCGGCAACCGCGCATCATATTGAGCGATGCTTGGGTTGCGAGTGACTTGCTGGAGAAGAGATCAGACATCTTCTCGAGCAGACCGAGAATCATTGCTATGGGCGATGCGATCGACGCGACAAATACGAATCAAACTACGTTGCCGTATGGCGACCGATGGAGGAAACATCGGAAGCTCATGGTATGTGACCTTGTGTGGTCTCGGTCACTGCAGATCGCTAATAGCGTAGCACATGGCCGTCGGCTCTCAAGCCGTCCGCAAGTACCGTAAATTCCAAGCACACGAGTCTGCTATCTTGATCCGCGACTTCCTCCTTGAACCACACGATTTCGAGCTCTCCATCGAGCGCTACTCCGTTTCGATCACCTCGATTGTCGGCTGGGGTCGACGCATCGATCGCAAGAACGATTACGTTGCGCAACAAGCTCTCAAGCTTATGGAAGCCGTTCACTACATCGTCCCCGGTATCTATCTAATGGAAGCCGTTCCGTTCTTGATGCATTTGCCTGCTTGGCTCTACGCGTTGCCGAGCCAGATGCGACTTGGTGCTGGTATACTGTCGCGCTACTTCTACCTGCTCACACAGGAAGGCGCCGAAGCGAAGGAAGATAACTTTGGGAAACATGTTATGGCGTCCCAGCAAGCTAGCCACATGACGGATCTCGAAGTTGCGAGCCTGATGGGTAATCTGATTGGCGGTGGGATAGACACGACTAGCAGCACTATGCTCTCGTGCATCCTGGCAATGGCGCGCTTCCCGGAAGTACAAGAGAAAGTTCACGCTGAGTTCGATGCTGTCGTCGGGCATGATCGCTCTCCAAACTGGGAAGACATCGACTCAAATGTACTGCCATACTTGACTGCAGTGGTAAGCTACAGGTATTCCAAATTTGACTCTACATCTAACACACCACAGGTCAAAGAAACCCTTCGCTGGAGGACCGTAACTATCCTCGCAGGAATCCCCCACGCCAACACCGTCGATTTCGATTATGAAGGCTACCACTTCCCTGCCGGTACCAACTTCACTAGCAACATGTGGGCGATCCATAGAAACCCACGCGACTTTCCCGATCCGGACAGATTCATGCCCGAGAGGTTTCTCGAAGGCAAAGGCAGCGCAAAACAGCCATATCCGAACAAGTATGGCATGAATCCTTTCGGATGGGGACGCAGGCAATGTAGTGGCCAGCCGCTTGCCGAGCAAGGACTGCTTTACTCTCTTGCGCGGATGATCTGGGCTTTTGATATCTTGCCAGGCCTCCACGAGAATGTGAGTCTCCTTTGAAACGTTCACCTAAATTGTCAACATTTGCGCCGCTAACACACTGCGACAGCATCAGGAAGTTGATTTAGATATCTTCGCCTACACCGACAGCGAGAACACGCGACCGGAGCCTTTCCATGTGCGATTCCTCCCACGCTCCGACGCGATCAGGAAGCTACTCTTGGACGAGGCTGCCGAGGCGCGTGAGGCGTTGAGACCCTACGATGGGGAGACTAGAGTGACGATGGAGGACGCTGTAAACAACCCAGCGAGGACTTGACGGTGCAATGGTATTGCGGACAGATCAGCGCGCTATACATAGTTGCCATGGGACACTTTTTCACACTACACTGGTAAGCCTGGGTTTTGAATGAATGATGCCAATGTGAACTCCGTTCCGATAAACCGTTCTTTGCATTCGAGATATGATTTCAGACAGCCGTCGACTATTCTTTTCCCAGTAATTATCGCAAGAAGATTCGCGATATGCTCTCCGTCAAAGAATCATTCCAGGAGATGTCGCAATGGCCTCGAGCTGACGTTGCGCATGTAATGTGGGAAACTATGTCGCGTTCGGGATGTGGGGGCAGAACGCTAGGACCCTGCAGGCTCGCCTCCCTGGGAGCGAGGGTGGCACCTGGCCAGCGTCCTGCAACCACCCACATAGCCAACGAGCGCCAAACGCGAGCCCAGGTCTCGACGCGACCTCTGCCACAACAAGGCATCGCGCATTTGGGTTAGCCATCGATGTATGGCTCCCATCGTAGCTCTTCGCATCCGGCAGCCTCTTAGGTCGTGGCGTAGACACGACTCTCCAAGAAACGAACATGCGTCACCGACCGAGATATGATGGTGGATAAAACCGATTAGATGGAGCGCAAGAGCTGTATAGGAACGGATACAAAGCTCAAGGCAGATATACGGAGTCGGAGAAGCTTTACAACAGATGAGGCGTCGTCGCGTCGGCTTCATCGCGAATGAACCAGTAGACTTGGCGCAATCATCCCGCGGGCGTCGACGTACGCTTTGAGTTGAACCGCATATGGCTTCGTCAGTAGCGGCCGGAATGAACGAGAAGCGACGCGTCTACTCTGCGGTCTCGTTGTTGTGCATCAAGCAGGCGCGTCTCGCTCGAAGGAACTTTATACACCACATCCTCGTGATGAATACATCGGTCGGCAGGTTACGATCCGCATGTCGGCCATTCACCAAGAATGCATTTCGGTCATGCAGCAGCACCCCGATTGATAGATCTCATACTACTGCCTTTCGGGCGTTGGTCTAGCCCCAGCTGCCTCTTTACCCGCTCGCGTGCTGACATGCAGTGGCGTTGCTTACACATCGCTTGCGAGGTGTCACTAATGGGCCAAATACCATATAAGACTTTTGGAGACTTTCCTCTTTGGGTGTACGGTCGCGTACCCTGTCGCAGCGATGCGCATTACATGAGTAGGCGTGGCACGCATGCCTGCTTTCGCAACGGTACTTTCGTCTCTCACTGCGCTAGGATGAAGACGTACACGAAATTCCTCGTCGCCTTGACCTGGACGACTTCCTTCTCCGCCTATGTTAACGGGTGGCCAACGCATGACGAGATCGTCCAGTCCACTCAGGAACGCGCCACCGCTGGTATTCACAACGCACCTGCAGACGACGTTGGGGCGTAACTGACCTTCGCGTCCAGACTCTATCGATCTCGACGCGATACCTAGCTTCAACCTCAGTTCCGCTCTTGACAGCATCGCGTCAACATACCTCGATGGCCAGGCGCAAGAAATGACACAGCGCAATAGCTCGAATGCCACCACAATCATCGATGTTCATGGTACGTCTTTCCGTCTCCACCATGTGGTAAACGACCTAATGAAGCGTCATAGCGCATTGCGTCCCTGACTGGTATCGCGCAATCGCACCAACAGCCGGCGGGAACCCGACACCGTTTTGGAACGTCAGCGGGCATCTCAACTTCATGGCGAGCCAAGGCATCTCGCACGCAGTCGTGGCATTCTCGCCCGGCGCGAACGTGTATCCTGGCAGTCGAGAAGCGACCATCGCGCTTGCTCGCCTGATCAATGAGCAGTCCGCAGCCTATGCGCGAGTCTACCCCAACCACTTCTCGTTCTACGCCGTTGTACCGCTCCCATATACCCAGGATGCAATCGCTGAAGCCATGTACGCTCTCGACACGCTTGAAGCCGCAGGTATCGCGCTCTACTCCAATTTCGAAGGTCGATACCTTGGCGACTCTGCCTTCACGCCCTTCTTCCAAGCCATGGACGCGCGCGGGGCCGACCAGATCATCTACATCCATCCCACGACCCCGTACTTGCGCATCAACGGCTCACTCATCGAAGCAAACCCAACGACATACCCGACCGGCAACATCGAGTTCTACTTCGAAACCGCGCGCGTACTCCAAGATCTCGCCGTCACGCAGACAATCCTCAACTTCACCAACATCAACTACATTATCCCACACGTCGGCGGCGCATTCCCGTCTGTCGCAGACCGCCTGTTGAAGTCGTTTCCCGCGATCTACGACCGCACCCTGGCCGCTTTGCAGACGCGCTTCTTCTGGGATTCCGCGGGCCCGACGTACTTCCACCAAGTTGGTGGTCTTCTCGCGTACGACATACCGGCTTCGCAGCTCTTGTTTGGGACAGATTACCCGTACGCGCCGATATTCACGTATGCGCCTTCGCTAGTAGGTATTAAGATGTCGCGTTTCGTGGACGACTTCGAGCGTGAAAGAATCTTCTTTAGAAATGCGCAAGAGCTTTTTCGCGATCGTATTGCTTTGTAAATAATTACAACAAAGATCTTAGATATATCTTAGCCTATCTAAGAGAACGTCTTAGAGCCGCTAGGCCTACTCTAGAGAATGTACTTAGGGCTACTAGCTCTAGCTAATATAAGGCAACAGAGTATATATAATCTACGCTTAATTTAGTATAGCGTAGGTATTTACTAACTAAGAAAGAAAATCTAGAAAGTATAATCTATATATATAATCTATAGACTTTAATAGTATTATAATATACTAAAACTTACCTAGAAGATATAAGATAACGCTATAAATCTAGTATATTCTTTAGAATACTTATAGCTAGTACTATTATTAAGATATTTATATATAAACTTTAGCTAGAAAAACTTAATATTTCTTACTAAAGTTAGAGCTTATAACTTCTAACTACTATATTTCTATATATAATAAGCTAGTTTACTAAATAAGCTACTTTACTAATATTAGATAATTATATAAATAAAGCTATAGAGCTACTTATAATAGCTATTATTATAAGATTTTATAAAATTATAGTAGTTATATTATAATAATAAAGTTACGCTACTTATATTTACTTAGTAACTTAGTTATATATTTATAGTAGATTATCTAAGTTAGAATAGCTAGTATAAGTACTTTACTTTATATAGAAAATAGATTAATACTACTATACTTTATAAAACTTTATACTTACTATTTTAGAGCTATTATATTACTTTTTAAGAGTTATAAGCTACTTTTTTAGTTTTTATTTTAGTCTCTTTTATAGCTTTTTTCTTCTTTTTTACTTTTTTAAGTTTTTCTTTCTTTATATATTTTTCTTTAGCTATCTAAAGCTTATAAAGTTTTATCTTTCTTTTATAGTATACTTTCTTAGCTTTCTATACTTATTTAAGTTATTATTAGTATTATTAAACTACTTTATTATTTTAAGTCTAACTAATATAAAGTAATAAGAATATATATTCTTACACTAAACTAAACTAAGTATTAGAGCTTACTAATCTAGAATAGTATAATCTAAAAGTATTTTTATTTAGTATTTTTCTTTTAGAGTTAACTCTATTATATATAAAGTAATATTATATATAATATTAGAATACTCTATTACTTTATTATAGCTTTTAGAGCTATAGCTTTTTTATTCTACTATAAAGTATATAAGTTTTATTTTAAGTTTAATTAATTTTTTTCTTAGTCTATCTATTAAACTATATATTATTTATATTAGAAGATAAACTATCTATACTAATATTAGCGTAAATATCTTTATTCTATAGATATCTAGCTACTAGAAATAGTACTCTATACTTATAGCTCTCTTTACTCTACACTAAGAATAATATATTCTATATATTTATAAAGATTAACTAGTAGTATAGAATTATATTTTTTATACTAAAGCTATTATTCTACTACTAAATCTATATTATCTTTATATATATAAGCTATTAGTGCCTTATATCTAATTTTATAAACTTTATTTAGTAAAAAAATATTAAAAGATATCTAGCTACTATCTTAGAATAGCTAGAAGATTTTAAGATTTTAAGATATTTAGTATATATTACTATTAGCACTAATACTTATATAGACTATAACTATATATATTTATATACTTCTAAGAAGTTTACGTAGTAGTTAAGAACTATACACTATACTAATTACTTAGTAAGATAATATAGTAGTAATAGAAATACTATACTAGGCCTTATAGTATCTATTCTCTAATAACTATAATATAATAACTATTTTATAGCCTAGATCTTAATAGAAGTTATAGTAGTCTATTATAGCTACTATCTAATAAATAGTATCTTACTATATAAGGTAACCTATAAATACTATATTCTTACTATTCTAGCTTTTATTATCTTTATAAAGTATTCTAGCTAAAGTATTTCTTTACTAGAGTATAGCTTTCTATAGAGCTAGAGAGAAAGGTAGATTTATTATTTCTTTTACTTTATATACCTAGTTATAGATAATAATATAGTAGATAATTAGTAGTATCTTATTAGTAAGATTATTAATAGAATAGTCTTTAATAAAATAGTTTTTCTAGTTTCTATCTTTTATAGATAAGAAACTATAACTACTAAAAAGCTTATATATCTTACTAATAAGCTTCTTAAAAGTAAGAGTAGAAAAAAGAATAATAGAAGGTCTTACGCTAGCTATATACGTAATAGAGATAATAGAGATAATAAAGATAATAGAGATAGTAATATTAGAAATAGAAGTAATAGAAATATTAATAGGTCTAGCGTATAGCTCTATACTAGTAAAGTAGCTCTTTAGAGTACTTATAATAGCTTCTAGTATAGTATAAATATAGTAGTTTATAATAGCCTCTATAATAGCTTCTAAAATAATAATCTTAAAAGAACTTATAGAGGTAGTAATAGTAATATATTTAAGAGAAAAATAATTAATATAGTAATAATAAAGAGCTTAATTAAGCTTTAGTAAGTAAAGTAATATAACTAGTAATAAAATTAGCTTTAGACTTACTAATACTAGAAGAACTTATAAAAGAGGTATAGTAAGAATATAGTTAAGAGCTTATTTAATATACTAGTATAGCTTTTAGTATTAGATTTAAGCTACTATTTATATCTTTAATAAGTTTTTAAATCTTTAATTTTACTATAAGCTATAGAATAAGAATAAGAATAAGAATTTTATAAGCTAGAATTTTAGTATTTTATTACTTTATAATCTATAGCTTAGTTAGTTATAAGCTATTAAGAATATATAATTATATTATAATTCTCTCTACTATAATATAAGTAAACGTTAGTATTTATAGAATAGTTATCTTACTACTTTAAATTTTAAAAGCTTTAACTACGCTAGAGGTAGTAGCGCTAAGAACCTAAGCCTTAGTCTACCTAACGCCTATACCTCTAAACGTAAGATTTTAATCTTTTTAAAATATATTTTTTTATATACTAGTAATAGACCTTACTCTTTTTAGACTAGCTTCTACTATAGAATTATTAGTTTACTAATAAATATATAAGCTATCTTTATTTTTTTATATCTACTAAGTATTAATCTAAAATTAAGTATATTATTTAACTATCTACTAGTTTCTAACTATATTAAGTTTTAGAATATAGACTCTAAATTCTAAAAAATATAGTATATATACTCTAATACTAGACTTAATACTCTTCTATACTTAGACTAGAAGAATAAGTATCTAAGAATATAGAGTCTAGAAGAATATACTATCTAGAAGAATATAAAGTTTATAGAGATATAAAGTTTTTATAAGAATATAAAGTTTTTATAATATATAAACTATATACTAAATCTTAATTTTAGTATATAATAAGATTAAAATATTTCTAATTAATTTCTATAATAAAGTATACTTTACTTAATATTACTTTATTATCTATATATAAGATAATAGAATAGAAGATTTTAGAAGAATCTAGAAAAGTTCTCTATATCTCTCTATATAATAGGTATATAATATTATCTAAATATTATAATATAAAATTATCTATAGATAGTATATAATAAAGCTTTTTATATATCTCTAAGTTAGTTAACTTATAAACTTAGAACTCTAATATTATTATCTAATCTATCTTTACTTTTAATAATTCTACCTACTATTCTTTATATACTTCTAATATATAATAGTATAAAAAGTAGATTATAGCTATCTACTTTATTATCTATTAATATCTCTAATACTAACTAGTTTAGTAGTAGATCTTCTAATATACACGTTATATATAGAAGCTTAATTACTAATATAGTATCTTATATAGTTAAATTATATACTACTAGTATTTTAATCTACTAATTAAATTAAGTAATAGTTAAAATAGTCTTAATATACGCGTTATTAACTAGTTATTATAGAAATAATATAAATACGTCTATTCTAAATCTTATCTTAAGTAGATACTACTATCTCTTTATATCTAACTCTTTTCTAAACTTTTACTAATTCTTTTTATTAGTTTTCTTTATTACTAAATATCTATCTATAAACTTATATAATTAGATAAATAGATATTTCTTTATAACTATAGTGTATCTATAACCTTTTCTATTTATAAATATTACTTTACTTTATACTAAAGCTTAGAGATACTTATACTCTATAGTTAATACTACTATTATTTATTAATATTATATTTTACTAGTAATTCTAATAGCGTAACTATATCTAGTAGAAACTATTAGATAATTAAATTAGGTAGTATCTTTATCTATAAAGCTAGACTTAGTATAGAGAATAGATATTTTTTATAATAAAGCTAAGTAGTTCTCTAGCTAGATATCTAGTATATCTATACTTATATATAACTATAAAGTAGCTATATTATCTATTAGTATTAGATATATAAACTTTAAGTTAAAGTCTACTATAAGTAGTCTATACTACTCTAGTTTTTAGTGCTTACTTAGATTAAAGTTTATAAGATTCTCTAGATAATATCTAGATTAAAGTTCTAAACTTTAATCTTCTTATAAATATTCTATAACTACTAATTCTTTTAACTTTATATAAAGTAGATACACTTCTATATAAGTAATAATATACTTATACATTTTGTATAATTCTAACTATAGAGTAAGATACCTACTAGCTTATAGTTAGAGTGCACGTAGGTACTAAGAACTAATTACTTTTTATCTAGATATAAAACCTTTACTATCTAACTCTAATATTAAACTTTACTATCTAGGCTAGATATAAAACCTTTCTACCTCTATATAATGCATATCTTTAGTATCTATACCTAACGTAAATCTATTATATTTATTTAAGTAATAAAACCTTTATCTTTAATATTAATATATTTAAGTATAAACCTATTATAAAACTTATTATCTTAGTCTTCTATTCTATATATATAATAAGTAGGCTAGAGTCTATAATAAGACGTAATATATTATATATATATAATAGTAGTATATTATATAGAGAGTAAATTAGAATAGATAGGTTTAGTCTATATTAGATTTTTTTGTATATAAAGGTTTTTATAAAAGGTAGAAGATATACTAGAATATAACTACTATCTATATAGAAGAAAGTCTATATTATATAAGTATAATATATATTATAGAATAAAGTTATTATTTCTCTATTCTAGCTATTATATACTAAAGCTTATTAATTATTCTTTACCTTACTATTAATAGCAAGTATACTATTAGTATCTAAATTAGTGTAGTTAACTTTAGTAGTATTATCTACGTTAATAATAGTTCTATAGCTTTTAGTAATCTTATAGAGTATACTTTTACTTACTTTAATATAACTATAAAGTTAAGCTACTTCTACTTTAGCTATATTAACCTTATCTAAGACTCTAGCTATCTTTAGTCTTTCTATTATAATATTACTCTATAGTAATACTACTACTTTCTCTAGGTAGGCTATTTCTATTTAAGTATAGTGCAACTCTTTTTAATCTATATATAGCTTTTCTACTAAGCTTTTTACGCACTTAAACTCTACTTTAATTTCTATAGAAATATACTTAAAGCTTAATATTCTATAGTAGGTACGCACTAACTTCTTACTATTCTAAACTAGAGTAGAAGTAGTAATACGTTTTAATAACTATATAGAGAAGAATAATTAGTATAAAGTATTATTAAAGTTAGAGAGTAGTTATAATTACTTAATTATAGATACGTAATTGCTTAGCTCTTAGGTATATAACTAGAGATTTTATTCTAACTTTCTTTTATAGTAGATTAATTATAATATACTTAATTATCTCTAATTATTAATTATCTCTAGCTCTAATAGTTATAAGCCTAGCTACTTAATTATAAAACTAATTTCTACTACGTATTAAAGCTTACTAGAAGATAGATTAGTTAATCTTATTTCTACTCTACTCTCTCTAAACGTTCTATAATTAGAACTACTTCTACGTAATTACTTAATTACTATCTACCTTTTTATTATTCTCTATATCTCTATATTAATTCTACGCTCTAACTCTATAGATATAAGTAATTATAATATAGCTATTATAGCTATAGGTATACTTCTTAAGAAGTAATCTAACTAGAATACCTAGTTCTTACTTCTTAAGTAACACTATAATAAGAAGAGTATCTAGAAAGAGATTAATTCTAATCTTCTAGATATTAAATATATAGATACTTAGAAGCCTAAGTTCTCTAACCTTTTAGTTCTAGAGCTTATAGCTCTAGCTTCTTTTCTTATAAAGCTAACTAAGAATTAAAAGAATAAGTATAATAAAGCTATCTATAAGTATAATGCTTTTTTGCAAGATTATAACTATAAGACTAAGAATAGTACTACGCTTATAGCTTACTAGAACTATAAGTCTAAGTAATAGTTAAGAAAGAGTAAGAAGATTAATAATATTAAGACCTAGATTATACGCACTATTACGCCTAAGCACCTATTACTTATAACTATAAGTAATAATAGAAGAATAGTCTAGTCTTTTATAAAGACTCTTAAGACTATACTTACTTCTATAGATTAGACTATGTAATATATAGTTTATATAAAGTATTATACTTATCTTAAAAAGATCTAGAAAGAAACTACTAAGAAGTAGTTTAATAACTAGTTAATACTCTACTAGAAGGTAAAGATCTTTAAGCTCTTAGAGGTTAAAGAACCTCTTACAATTACTAACTTTCTTACTATAGTTAAGAAGTTTAACTCTAAGTAGACCTACTAGTAGTAATATAATTAATTATTTACTATAGCTCTTAGAAAGAATATATTAAGCTTTAATAATCTTAGTAAAGTATTTAGCGTTGTTCTCTAGAAGATATTAATTACTACTAGAAAGAGAAAAGCTAATATAATCTTTAATACTGTTATAGATTAACTCTCTACTTCTACTAAGTTAGATAAGAAGTAGTTAAGCTTACTATCTAAGCCTTACCTCTATAAACCTAACGCAAAGTATAAGTAGAAGCCTATCTTATATTACTAATTATAAACTATAATTACTAGATCTAGACTACTAGGTATTCTACTAATAGAACTCTTAGCTTAAGATAAGTAAAAGATCTAGAAGCGCTATTATAAAGAGAAGTAAAGCAGCCTACGCAAGAAGATTAAGTAATCTAGCTAGAAGATAAGCGCTCTAGCTTCTAAGTATTTAGGTAATATAGTCTTAATAATTATTTACCTAAAGAAGCTAATTACTAAGTTTAGGTCTTCTATCTTTAGTATAGGCTTTAAGCCTTACGCGCTCTTAGCTAGTATAATTCTTAATAGTAGAGCTATAGTCTACTTAGTTAATAATAAAGCCTTAATTAAGCCTAGTTTCTTTATTAAGACTAATAGAGAAATAGTAGAAGCTAGTAGCTAGATTCTTCTAGTAATTAGTATTAGCAATTACGTACTTTATCTTATTCTTAGTACTTCTAAAGAATCTAGAAAGGCTAATTTTACACTTACTAGCGTTAAGATTATCTCTAGTTTCTACACTAATATTATCTTAGAGAAGCTTTTTAGAAATAGTAGTATATAGTATATAGGCTATAATTATATAATTAGAATAGGTACGCTAGAGGTGTCTATTATTCTTATAACTTTTAAGTATAGATTTAACCTCTTATTTATTAAATATAACTCTTCTATCTATTCTTCTAATTCTATTATTATAAATACTATTATCTACTTATAAATTCTATAATTTTACACTAGTAACACTAATCTTTAGTACTAAAGATCTAGCTATCTAGGTAAGCGAGCTCTTAAAGCTCTTATAAAAGCTATCTAGAATATAGAGATTATAGGTATATAACGTAGTAAGTGTAATAACTACACTACTACCTATATATCTTAAAGAATTTCTTATTAGCCTTATAAGCTATTACTACGTCTCTTCTTTAGAGTATTATAAAACCTATTTAACTTCTTTATAAGCTACGCGCTTAATAAATAGACTCTAATTATTAAGAAAAATTATTTAGATAAGCTATATAATTATAACCTAAAGAATAAGACGCTAGACTTTATAATAGAAGTTATTATAAGCTTTATAGCTATAGTTAAGCGCTACTATTAGTAGAAGATTATAGAAATCTATTAGAATAATAATACTATAATATTATCTTAGAGAGAGTACTTAAGATATAAGAAATAGGCTAAAGAAAAGAGAATTATAATTATAACGCCTCTACTATATACTTATAAGCCTAATAGCTTAGTAGAGAGAGCTAGCTAAGAACTTATTACTAAGTTAATTAAGATATGTATAAGCGCTAATCTTCTAGCTAAGCTCTAGCTAGTAATTATAAACGTAGTAGCTTAACTCTATAGAATAAGTCTATTATAGCTTTATAGCTATTAATCTCTAGATTAGGTATTATATAAATAGTTTAGAAAATACTTCTAATATTATTAGCTACCTAAGATTAGATACTAGACTACTAATCTTTGCCTAGATTAGAGTAGAATCTATACTTATAGCTATTAAGCGTATCTACTTAATAGTAATTGCGTAGCTAGAAAGCACTATTAAGACTTTAAAGTTAAGCCTTACAGCTATATAGAATATCTTATTAGCTATTAAGCTTCTAATATCTATTATATATAAGTACTAGTAATTAATTAGGTAATTACAACTTACAATATTACTTTTAATAAGTAGAAGTTCTATTAAAGTAAGCGCAAAGAGAAGCTAACTAGAGATTAAGTACTTAAGTAGGTTAAAATACTTAATAATAGTAAGCTTATTAATTCTATAGAGAAGTTTAATATTCTTTCTATTAATTAAATAGCAAGTATAGTAGAGCTATTAACTACTAAGTAAGATCTTAGAAGTAACGTAGACTATAATTAAAGTAATAAAGTTAGCCTACCTATTAAATATAATTAAAGCTCTATTAATTTAATAAAGATAGAGTATAAGGCTAGTATTCTATTAGAAATTTCTAATAATTAGTAGCTTTCTACTAGGCTTACTACCTTAGAACCTACGCCTAAGTGTAAGCTTTTAGAAATAGATAATTAAAGTAATTATAAAGTTTCTAATAGTTAAAAAGTAGTGTACACGCCTAAGAGAGCTAACCTATTAGAGCCTAGAAGTAGAGAGCCTTCTATATATAAATTAGAAGATCTAACTCTATCTATTAAGTTTATTATAATAGACTCTAGTTCTATAGAAATAGATAAGAGACTAGCTTAACTAGAGTAAGCGCTAAAGAGACTAAGAAGTAGACTATCTAAATTAGCAGCCTTTTCTTAATAATTAATATAGCTATAGAATTAGCTAATAGCTAAATTCTCTAGAACGCGCTATAGTAGAAGAGTTATAAGTAAAGAGCCTAAACACTTTCTTTTTATAAATATCTATTAACTATTAAGGCGTCTAAAAGACAAGAGTAAATAGCCTACTTAGCTTAGTAATTAACTAGAGAGTAATAATATAGGTAGCGTAAATATAGTAATTATAGGCTTAGTTAATAAGTAAGCCTAAATTAACTTTTATAAAACCTACCTCTCTAGTTTTTAAAAAAACTAGAATAATTAAGCTAGCTATAAGACTATAAACTCTATTATTATAGCTACTACGCTTAGTAAGTATAAGCTAAAGGCTACTTACTAATACTATAATAATCTTTAAGAGCTACCTAGATTATAGAAATAACTAATCTAGTATCTAATATATACGCTCTTTAAAGATACCTCTAAGAGAAAGATTAATTAGCTAAGCAAGAAGAGAACTTAGATAGAAATCTATAGGTTAAAAGCCTAAGATTAGCTACTTCTATTAAAATAAGTATAGACTTATAAGTATAATTAAAATAGCTATCTTCTTAAATATAAAGCTTAAATTATAGTTTATAGTAATTTCTAGAAGAAGAACTTAATTAATATAACTTATATAGTAATACTTACTATAAAGTTCTTCTACGCTATAATAGTAATTACTACCTAGAGTAATCTAGAGATTAAATAGTTTAATATTATAAAAGTGTTTCTTAACGTAAAGATTATAGTAGAGAACCTAGTAATCTATAAGATACTAGATAGCTTTAGAAAGCTAGAATTATGTATATAGCTTAACTACGCGCTTTATAGATTATAAAACTCTCTACTATTATAGTATAAGAAGTTCTTAGAAACGCTAAGAGCTATTAGTATAATAGCTTCTTAAAAGAAGCTCTACCTCTTCTTTAATTAAAAATATAAGATTCTTATTCTCTTTTATATTAATAATATTCTATTACTCTATTATAAGAATATAAAGTAATAAGTAATAGCTATATAGGCTAAGATCTCTAGTAAGTATAAGATCTAAGATTAGAGAAACGTAGAGTAGTTTCTAGGTATTTATGTAATTAGAGACTAATATCTAAAGATAATTATACTTATTTATAATATATATATAGATAAGATACTTAAGAAGTTTAAGCTTAGAGATAGATTTTTCTCTCTAACGCCTTTACTATTAGAGAAGCTAATTAAGAACACTAGAGAAGTAACTAAGCCTAAGATTAAGAGATACTAGAAAATAGTTAGCTCTATACTCTATATAGTAATTATACTTTAACTAGATATAGTGTATACTACCTTAAAGCTCTTACACTTTCTTATAAACTTAAGTAATAAGTATAAGAAAGCTATAGAGTAAGTAATTATATATCTTTATTATACTTACTATAATATAATCTAGTATAGTAACTATAATAAGTCTAATCTAATAATTGCTAGAGACGCATTCTTTACTAATAACCTAGAGATTTGCTAATTATTTTATAGATATATTACTATATTATATAAAAGTATAATCTTCTAGAAAGCTATAAGATAGAGTATAGTTACTACCTCTACTATAGAAGTAGAGCTGCTTACTCTTAAGTACACTACTAAGAAAGCTATAGCGCTTAGGCGCTTTCTTAAAAAGCTAGCGCTTAATCTTAGAAAACTCTAGACTATCTAGTGTAATAATTAGTAGATTATTAAGCTTATTATTAAAAAGAATAAGTATATTAACACTTAGCTTAGATATATTAATATCTAGAATATATAGCTATAGTAGAAATATACTAAAAGATTATTTAAGGTTAAGTATTTAGAGACTATAATTATACCTATAGATAGATTAACTAAATTACTTATCTAATAATAGTTTAAGAAGTTTAAACTACTACTTAACTTATAAGATTTATAATATTTAATTTTTAAAAAGTAGATAAAGTAGAGAAATCTTTATTTAGACTACTACTATAAAGATTAATTATATCTAAGCTAGATCTTAGTTACTCTAACTAGCGCCTAGTTATAGAGAAGTAATTACTAATAATTAATATAAGCACAAAGTAAATAAATTACTAAACTTTTCTGCTAGATTAACCTATATAGCTACCTACTTACTAACTACTATAGCGCTAATTTCTCTAATTATAACTCTTATAGTTACTTTTATTAAAAGCTAGCTTACTATTCTAGCTATTCTTAAAGTTCTTAATCTAAGCTTATAAATAAGTAGTCTTAGTAGCTTAAGTTTATATATAAATCTTAAGCTATATCTAATTATACTTAGTACGTAGTAGCGCCTTCTAGTGCTTAGCCTTAGCTAGCTAACGCTAAGTATAGTAATAGAATCTATTACTTACAACACTAGATATAAAGCTATTAGACTAGTAACTATATAGCTAAGAATTATAATACTAGAAATAATTATTACGTAGCTAAGACTAATAATTACGCTGCTAAGACTAGTAGTTATACTACTAAGACTAATAATAACTATACTAATTCTACTACTAATTCTATAGTAGCTAATTTCTAAATTAAGAAGTTTATAGCTAGAAAGTTAGTAGTAGTAGCTACTAGAATAAGCTTTAATAATAATATTCTAAGTATTATAGTATTAGATTAAAAGCTATAGATAGATAACTCTAAGTAGAAAGCGTAGATAGAGCTATCTAACTACTACCTATATTAATTCTTCTTATTCTCTTACTTAGTATTATAGACTTACTATAAGTACTATATTAATTAGAGTCTTAAGAAGTTATAGACGTAGTACTCTTTAAGCTTTTCTTATCTAAAGACTTAGAAGTTCTATCTAATAATTTAGCTAGTGTCTTAGAACTACTCTTAGCTTTTTTCTTTTACTTCTTATAAGCGTAGAAATCTTAGTAAAGCTACTTATAATGCTTAATAGCGTTCTTAGAGCTTTAGCGCTATTATTAAGTTAGTAAAAGATTAAAAAAACTAAAGAGAAGAGAATTATAAACTTACTTTAGAACTATAGTAATCTACTAAGCTTATAAAGTAATTATATAGATCTTAATTAGTAGTATAGTAGTTATAAAAGTTATAGAATAAATAACACATAACCTAATAGAGTTACTTAAAATAATTAGTTTTCTAAATATTATTAAGAAGCTACTAATAAATATAACGCTTACACTTAGAAACTTAAAGAGTGTTATAGTTAGATAATACTCTAACTTACTTACGCTAATAACTAGTATACGTTAGATATAGATAATTTAGAAAAGTTTTAAATATAAAAGCTTTACTCTTAGACTTCTTATAAGAGTAACTATAACTATAACTATTACTTAGAAACGCTTACTTCTCTTAATTTTAAGCGCCTTAGTTCTTAATATAGTTAAATTACTAAAGGTCTAAATTCTAAGTCTAGAAAGTATTATTAGTAATAAAGATACTACTTTTAGAAATAAGCTTAATAGTCTTTTAGACATTCTAGTTATTAAGGTTATTAAACTAAGAGGCCTTATAACCTAAGTAGGTACGCTTAGCGTATAACTCTAATTACTTATAATTCTTATAGAGATTATTATTACTAAAACTACTAGTTATCTTAAAGCTCTAACCTAGTTAATTATTAGAATTTATAAAGCTCTAAGATAGTTAAGTATTAGAAGCCTAGTTACCTTAGGTAAAGCTGCTAGAGAATAGGCTGTTAGCTACTATTATTCTAGAAGAGAAAGGTAGAATTTAAGTAGTAGTGTCTTTAAGTTAAGTGTAGTAAAGAAGTTAAGCGCTTAACTATAGAGCGCTATTAAGTAGAGCGCTATTACGCTAAGCGCTATTACGCTAAGTACTAGCTTACGTATTATAATTACTACTACTAGAAGTATTATAATTAGAGTATAGAACGCTATTATAGTAGAAGCTAAAGCGCTAACGCTTATAGCTAGAGTTAGAGTTAGAAGTTAGGTTATTAGACTAAATTATAATAGTTAGCTATTAATTTAGGTATAAGAGTAAGAACTTACTATAGTAATAGAGAAAATAGAGAAGTAAGTAGAGTAGTGTATTAAGTAGAGTAGAGAATTAAGCGCAGAATATAAGAGCGCTAAGACTTAAGAGCTAAAGATCTTAAGTAGAAGAGTTAATTAGATAGATAGCTTATTAGCTAGTTAGCTTAAGCGTCTTAATAATATAGAAGTAGATAATTATAGTAGAGAAGAGAAGAATTAGAGAACTTATTATTATAAAGTCTCTAATTCTAGCCTAAGCGCGCATCTACGTAGGTAGCTAGCTTAGCTTATTAAGCTCTTAATTACGCTGTAAACCTTACCTAGAAGAGATTAGAAGCCTAGATCTTGCTATTAGAATTATCTCTTACTAGTTAGATATCTAGATTTCTATAGCTATTAGCTATATTCTAAGCTATTATAAGGTAATTTCTAAACTAATAGAGTTAATTTCTAAACTATTAGACCTTATTTAAATAAGCAAGAGCTTACTACTATTAGTGTTAAGTATAATTAAACGCTTAGTTAGGCTGCAACCTACTACTACGCTCTAGCTTCTTAAGCCTAGACTCTGCTAGAGTATACTAATTATAGTAGATTTAATAGAATTAGTTTTAGTAGAGTAGATTAATACTTTTACTACTCTAGAGAGTGTATTAAAGTTAGAGAGTAGTTATAATTACTTAATTATAGACACGTAATTACTTAGCTCTTAGGTATATAACTAGAGATTTTATTCTAACTTTCTTTTATAGTAGATTAATTATAATATACTTAATTATCTTTAATTATTAATTATCTCTAGCTCTAATAAGTATAGACGTAGATAACGTTCTTAATAGATATATCTTTTAATAGCGTAGTAGTATACGTAGTATATTTATACTTAGCTAAAGTAAAACTATCTAGTAGCTTTCTTTTACTTTAGAGAAGCTCTACTATATCTATAGCTCTAGTTCTAGACGCTATATCTATTTAGCTATAGTAGACTAAAATATTAGTAAATATTACTAGTGTAGAGCTTTATTACTTATAAGATAATTATAGATATATAATAATAGAAGAAGATATAGTAGATATAACATAGAAAGAGACTAGAATAAGAGATATATTACTATAACTAAGTTTAGCTCTCTATATAATAGTATATAATACTAATATTAGAGATTACGCTAAACGTATTTAAACTAAGTATAATATAAAACTATTATATTTACTTATACTCTAAAAATAATATATCTTTACTTAAATACCTTTTCTCTACTATATCTCTAGGCTTTATAGTATCTACTAGACACTACCTAACCTAAATATATCTATAACTATTATTTAGATTATAAAACTAGAGTAGAAACTATAGACTCTTTAGATTATTATAAATATAGTTCTATTTCTCTATATCTTTAAATGTAAACTATTCTAATAGTAGAGAGTATCTCTCTATTAGTATTATTATTATATTCTTAATTATATCTAATAGTAGTACTACGTATTTATTATATATAATAATAAGATTATACTACTCTAGAAATATTACCTTTTATAGACTCTTAATCTAACTATTCTTAACTCTCTCTAGTAATAGCGTAAAAGCGCTAACTCTAAATAATATCTTAAAATAGCTTTACCTTTTTCTATATATTATAACTTTATTAAACTTTATCTATTCTCTTCTATACGTTTACCTCTTTATATTCTAACTATAGAGTACTTTTAGTAGGTATATTTTTGTAAATATTATAACTTTCTATTCTAGTTTCTTTCTACTACTCTTATTCTAATACTCTTTAATAATCTATTCTATTTCTAATCTATTTTTATAAAGCTTAGTATATTTAATATAATATTAAATAGTTACGTATAACTTTACGCTCTCTATAAGTATTACTTTATTATATTTTTTCTTATATACTTTCTAAGATTATATGTTAAAGCTATAGATAGAAACTATATTATTATACACTAGTAATATAGTATTATTACTCTATATTATAATCTATAGTAGCTTTAGTCTCTTAGTAGCTTACTACTACTAAACTCTTATTAGTACTAACTAGTTCTAGAATACTTCTTTTAAGGTAACACTACGCCTAGCGTAAATTAAATTCTCTACTATAGCTAGGCCTATCTTTCTCTACCTTTCTACGTACTTTTAGTATATAAGCTACTTTTTATTTATTTTAACTCTTACGTTAGAGTTATTTAGTAGCTTCTAGGTAGAAGTTTAGTACTTCTTCTAGTGCTTTAATTTCTTAACTTAGTATCTCTTTATTACCTATTTTATACTACTACCTACGCTCTCTTTCTAGTATTATTATTTCTTTAGCTAGGTTATTATTTTATCTACTATATTTTTAGCTATCTCTAATATTATATTATTTATAAAAGTAGTACTATCTATATCTACTTCTACTTTACCTTCTCTAACTTTAGCTTTATTCTAGACTAATATTAAGAGTACTAGTATTACGCTTATAAAAGTAAGTATATTATACTTATTAGAAATCTATAATACTAACTCTAGAGTTAATACTATATATACTACGTATACGTTACATCTATAAGTATATTTATTATACTAGCTCTAGAAGCTATAATATTAAGTTAAAAGCTAATTAAATACCTATATATATTTTCTACTTCTATTATAATAACTTACTTTAAATTCTATATATTAGTCTATATATCTTATACAAAGTACGCTTTACTACTAATACCTACGTTACTAATAATACTATCTTTCTATAGATTACTTATAATTAGAAATAGAATACTATACTTATAACTATCTTTACTCTATACTAAAAGTAATAGATTCTATAAACTTATAAAGATAGACTAATACTATAGAAGTTTATCTATCTTCTCTCTATAAATATTCTACTAGTTAATATATATTATCTTAGTATATAAGAGCTACTTATCTTTATATATATCTACTAGACAGCGCTCTAAAATTATATATATTTAGTAGTTTAGTATTAGTGCTTTTAAATAGAATATACTATAAAAACTACTATTTAGAGCTATTAGCGCTATTAAGTAGAATAGGTAATATATAGTTAACTTCTTAACTACGTTCTCTACTAATACCTTATATAGTTTATAGTTTTATACTACTCTAAGTAGATATTTTATAAATATATTACTAATATAACTAATTATAAATATAGTGTAATATACGTATAGAATAATATTAGTGTACTACTAGGCTAGCGCTTATTCTAACTATGCTATAGCGCGTTTTAGTAACTTAAACTCTAAAAGCTTTATCTAAGAACTTCTTTACTTTATTAGCTATATTTTATTTTACTACTTCTATAATATACTCTATATAAATAAAACTAAGATATAAGTATATATAGAAGTTATATTAATTAATTACTACTAGTAATAATAGCTATAGTTCTAAGTATTATAAAAAGTCTATAAACTCTATTTAGAAGATAGACTAAGTTAAAGCTATTATTATTATAGTCTATAGTAGAAAGTTTATAATAAAGACTAGATTATCTATTAAAGTAGTGCTTATATCTATAGCGTTCTTAGTACTCTTATAACTCTACTCTACTATAGTTATATTTACTAAAGTTATAACTAGTCTTAAAGTAGTATTTATTTAGAATAGAACTATAAACTTTACGTAATAAACGCTGCTTATCTATAGCTATAGTAGATAATAGATTATTTAGTTTACGTACTAACGTAGCTTTACACTACTCTTACTTCTTATAATTATAGTCTATCTACGCTTTAGATCTATAATCTATATTAACTTAACTAAATTAAGTTATATTATCTCTATTAACTAATCTAGACTCTAAGCAAAGAAGTATAAGAGTACTTTATCTATAGACTTAATATTAAGTAGTTTATATATAGTAATATCTTTATATTAAGAATAGTATAATAATTATACTAAGTATACGCCTAGTAAAGAGAATAACTTAGGTTTATAGTAATAACTAGAAAAATACTATAGTGTAAGGTTTTTATATTATTATTACGTCTATAGATTAGGTAAAATATTCTTCTTATAAAGCTATTTAGCTAGGTAAGAGTACTTATCTACTAATAGACTAAGTAGTATTAAAAGCGCTCTATATTACGCTAGAGATTTATTATTCTAAGTAAGATTAATATAAACTACGTACTATATCTTATTAGGCGTAATTAGTAGCGTAGCACTAATAGTAGCTATACTATAGAAAGAAATAAGTAGACACTAACTTTAGTTCTTTACTTTCTATAATAATTAAAGTAGTAAGCTTTATTTTTAATACTAGTATAATCTACTTATTATATTCTATAGTGTAGTTTTTAATTATACTATATACTCTATATAAGATTGTACCTCTTACTATATACGTACTATAACGTCTTTATACACTTTACGTTTAGCTCTATTACTTCTATAGCTACTATACTATATTAAACTACTATTAAACTTTATTACTACTATAGTAGTCTAATATTCTATTACTTCTAGAGCTAAGATCTTATAGTAGTATTAGTACTTATTACTTTTATAGTGCTATAGTGTATAGAAGTTATATAACTATCTTTACTAAAATATAAACGCTACTTAGAATTATATTTTCTAAGTAGTTATAGAGAGAGATAGTTTTTAAGTAGTATATTTATAGTAAGTAATAGAGCGCGCTCTAGACCTAGACTCTTATATAGATTAAAGTTATACCTAATCTATAAACTAGAATAATAAAGCTATTTCTATTATAAACTCTTTTAATATTACTTATAGATTTATTAGGTTATATTCTTATAGTGCTAGGCTATATTATTAGTAGACTATCTATATAGCTACTAACCTCTAAATTCTCTATCTCTTAAGTATATATAAGTAACTTTATAACTACTATATTCTATATATTATCTTTATAATATTAAGACTACCTTATAGCTAGTAATATTTCTCTAATCTACCTACTCTATAGTACTTCTATAACACTAGCTCTTACGCTAATATCTATAATTCTAGTAGCCTTTTAAATAGGTAAAGTTATATCTAATTTTTATTATTTATACGCGTATATTATTAATATAACTATCTACCTCTATTATAAAATACTATACTCTTTGCCTTTTTTATATTAATATTATAAAGTTAAGCTATTTATTATACTATTAAAGCTATAGTAGAGAAGATAATAAAGTTAGTATTTATATATATACACCTACGTAATCTATAATAGTAATACCTCTTTACTTATTAATACTATTAGTATTTCTTAGTGCGCTATTTACTCTTTATTCTCTAATATAAAAACTACTATTTTAAGTACTTAACTTTGTATTAGCTTATAAGAAATAGTACTTTCTATCTTTATTCTTCTTAGAGAAGAATTATTTAGTTACGTCTACTAAGCGCACTATAAGATCTAACTTTTAGTTATAACCTTTTCTATTATACTTTTTTCTATTAAGTATATATCTTATTCTTTTTAAAAGAGCTTTAGCGCTTAGTAATATTAAACTTATTAATCTATCTATATCTATACTATCTAGTAGCTAATTCTATATATTCTTCTATATTATATAGATTATCTATATATCTATAATAATATACTACTATATATAGCTATAGCTACTATACCTATTATAATAAGGCTTAGAGGCTTTATAACTATAATACTCTATATAGTGCTCTATCTTCTAGCTACTCTTTTACTCTACTTTTATCTATAATTATAATATAATTCTATAGTCTATAGTATAGTATATACTCTAATACTCTATCTTAGTATAATCTAGCGCGTCTTTACTGTTAAGTGTATAAATAGCGTAGTACTCTACCTAGAATTCTAGTATTAATTATACTTACTAGTATCTAGTTAGCGTATCTAGCCCTCTTTATACTACTATCTATTACTAAGTTTCTCTAATTCTAGTATAATTATTAGCTATAGATATAGGTTATATTACTATAACTAGACTCTAATAAGCTAGTAAAGATATTATAGTTATATTCTTATTAATAAAAGCGTGCTATATACTTTTTCTACGTAGTAGTAATAAAACTAGCGTAGATAGAGACTACTACGCCTAGGTTCTATAAGATATTATAAATAGTGCTTATATTTTCTTAGATAAAGAACTAGTAATCTACTTTTAACTTTAAGTAGATATTATCTATAAGTAGATAGAGAAGCGCTACTATAGTGTTATAAGTAGAATCTATAGCTAGCTAGAGTTCTAGCTCTAAAGTAGTAGTGTTAAAGATATACTTAGCGCTTAAACGCTACTACGTTCTACTTATATAGACTTCTATATAGTAGGCGCTTTACTTTATTATTTCTATAATACTAGCTCTAGAGTATCTACTATACTCTTCTCTACTATATTCTTATTATTACTATCTACCTTATCTAATTCTTTCTCTTTATCTAGTAATACTTATAACCTAAAGCTAGCACTAAGCTAGGCGTAATATATATATATATTATAGAGCTACTCTATATCTATAATATATCTTTTACGTACTTTATTTCTATCTATATATATATTAATTACCTTGCGCTAGTATATAGCGTCTACTACTAGTACTATTAACTAAGTAAAGCTATCTATTACGCGTTAGTCTTAGGCCTATATCTTTAGTAGTAACTTACTATTTATAAAGTACTTTACGTCTATAAGTATAATTACTTCTATATCTTAGCTATCTTAATCTATACAACCTACGCCTTATATAAATAGCTCTAGTAACTCTAGTAGAGTAACGTAAATTATATTATTAACGTTACTTATATCTAGTAAATACTTTACTACTATTATTATCTATAAAACTATACTATCTATATTCTAAAAGCTATTAAAAACTTTTTATTTTCTTTCTAGTAAAACGTTCGCGTAGTATATAAAATATTATAGTAAGACGCTAACTCTATTATTTAGCTTTAGTTTACTATCTAAGAATATAATTATTTTATACTCTTTTCTATTAGTATTATATCTAGCGCTTAAGTAATATATATCTATAAAATTAGCTACCTAGTCTAAGCTATATATACTCTTTTAACTCTTAAGCGCCTTAAGCGCGTTTCTTACTAAATATATTATATTATAGCGTCTAGTAGGTATCTATAAAGTATATATAAAGTAGAGTTTAAGTTTTATTATTTTAAATAACTCTACTTCTTAATTAGAAGAAAGTATTATACTAAGAAATAGTAGTTATACGCTTAGTTCTATAAAAATAGGTATATTAGCTAGCGCCTCTCTCTAGTATCTTACTATTAGTATAAGATAGACTTTATTAATAACTATCTACTTTAAGCACTTTACTATAGTAAGAATTCTTAGCACTACTCTAAAAGAAAGTTTATTAAAATACTTTACTATTATAACTACTACTTCTCTATTTAGAAATATACCTAACTCTAGTTCTCTAGAAGAGTTCTATAATATATACTTAATATAAGCTTATTTACACTAATATATAATATTATAGTAAAGTATAATAAAAAGCGTAATTACTATTATTAGGCGTCTTTTAGAGCAAAGAGTAGGTAAAAGTAATAGTACTATTTTACTACTTCTAGTTAGCTCTACTACTAGTAAGCACTCTCTATAGCTATTAAATAAAGTATTAAGAGTTTTCTACTACTACTTCTAAAAGATAGCTATATTATCTTACACTAGAGTATATAACTAAGATAGTACCTACTTCTCTACTACTCTACTTTTCTTAATATAGCTAATAGCGCTATTACTATTACTTTTACTTCTCTCTACTATTTTATCTACTTAAATTACTCTATAAAGCTCTCTAACTCTTAGCTTTACCTAATAAGCTTCTTTATATAACTCTAGCTACTATCTTTTTTAACTTATATACTACACTACTAATATATTATAGTGTCTTTACGCTAAAGAGAATTATAAAAGCTTATACTAGAACTTACCTACTACTATCTATTATAATATTACTAATTTATTAATATTAGAGTAGATACTTTTATTACTATTATAGTTATCTAGCTCTATTTAGAGAGAGTAGCCTAATTACTCTACTAAGCGTAGGTATCTTTATACCTTCTAGCGTACTATATTAAACTATTCTACTCTAGTAGTAGTAATAGTCTTTCTACCTATAATACCTGCCTATAATAGGTTATATCTATTAATATTATTACTATCTTCTTTAAATTTAAATATATAGAGCTTATAGTTACTATTATTCTTATTAGAGCTACTTCTATTATTATAGTAGCGCTCTTAACTACTAGGTACTCTCTAGCTAGAATTATAGAGATACACTACTACTACCTACTCTTTCTCTTTAAGCTTATCTACGTAATATATAAGCTTTTATAGATTAACTATATCTACTAGTATATATCTAAGTACTAACTATGTAACTAGTTACCTTATAGACTATAATATTATTTCTTAACTAAGAACGCTAGCTATAGCCTAACTTACTACTAGTAACGCCTATTCTATTATATTATTTTACTTTTCTTTTAGTATATAGAAAAGAAAACTCTAGTTCTACTTATTATCTAGGCGTAGGTAGAAAGCCTATAATAGCTTCTAAAATAGTAACACTAGCTAAATATATAAGCTCTATACCTCTACTACCTTATTAGAGATAATATATATAAAGGCTTTATATCTAGTTTAAGATATCTTAGTATATTCTCTAACTAAAGTTAAGTAGCTATGCTATACTACTAAGTTTTACTTCTTACTACTATTATTACTATTACACTAGTAAATTATGCTAGTAGTTATTACTTATATAGATATTATTATACTAAGAATTAATTATACTATACCTAAAGACGCAAATTTCTCTATACTTATATAGTATTAGACTACTACCTTCTCTATTATACGTAATTTAGTAGTATTTCTAAATACGTTTAGGTATATAGTAGTAATATATTTTATAAGCTAGTTATAGCTAGACGTAAGTACTACTTAATTAACTTTAGCTATCTAGTAACTACTAAATACGTTATCTTATATAATATTAACTAGCTTATACTATAGTATTAAGAGTATATTCTCTAGTCTTAGAATTTATAGTAACTTATTATAAAGAATTTACTACTACTTCTTTAGTATATCTATAATAATTCTATAAAAGTAGTAGAGGCTAAGCTTATATTTACTATATAGAAAAGCCTTATTCTTTTTAAGCTATATTATCTTTCTAGGTTAGTAGTGCGTAGTGTAGATCTAGTATACTAACCTCTTCTTATTAATAACCTAGGCTATTAGTATATTATACCTTATTATTATAGCTTTCTCTACTATAGCCTCTATATTATCTATTAACTAAGTATAGGCGTTAATAGCGTATTACGCTATTTTAATAAAGTAAGTTATTATAAAACTATACTTATTTACGCTCTAAAATCTATTCTCTCTTAGTATAATCTCTAGTATAATTAATACTACTATAAGGCTTAACTTAGTAGACTTTTTCTCTTTAGCGCGCTACTATAGAAGTTAGATAAATAACACTAGTATAAGTCTCTCTACTAGCGTAAGCTAAATACTCTTAGATAAGTATTCTTAGCTTTATACGTAGGCTATTACTCTATACTCTAGATATTTATATAAGTTAGTCTAAGTAGTATTAATCTTAGTATTAGTTTTATATACTAGTACTACTATATAAACCTTACGTTACTATTATATTTACGCAAAGAAGAATAAACACTACTAAATTACTTTTATAGCTATCTTAACTATAGTAGATATCTAGTAGCTTTTAATAGGTTAGATAGATTACTCTCTAGAATTTATCTACGCTAATACCTTTTTTTAAAACACTTCTATTTTCTTTAACATCTTATAATACTTAGGTAATAGTATATCTACTATATTATATATAGTTATAGAGACTTTATCTATGTTTTAGTTTATATAATTAAGTACTTATCTTATATTAATATAGTTAAATTCTTATATTATTTTTATAAACGTAATTATCTTTACCTATAGATTTATCTTATATTAACTAGTAAGTATAACTATCTAGTAATTCTACTCTTTATTTATTATAACTATCTACTACAGCCTTTTAAAGATATTTAGTAGATTCTCTACTTAAGTAGTTAGCTTTATATTTAGCTAGAAGGCTAGTGTAAGGTATAGCCTCTAGCTAAATACCTACTATACTTTAATTATAAAACTATATACTATTCTATTACTACTAGGCTATTTATTATTCTAGCGTGTCTATAAAGTAGTTATATTACTAGAATAGCTAGTACGCCTAAACTTAGTAATATTATACTATTTTCTTATATACTCTTTCTAGGTAGAAATAGACTTCTTAGTTCTACTCTTTAATATAGAAATTATCTTCTAGATATAGTTATCTAAAGAGTAGTAATATATCTTTATTACTATAATATATAGAATTTACTTAAGCAGTGTCTCTAGAGTAACTTATATATCTCTATCTAGTTCTAAATTTAGATAATTAGCCTTCTAGATAGCTACTACTACCTTAACCTCTTTATTAGTTATAGATACTTTATATCTATTATTACACTAGTAACTCTTTATAAGATATTTAAAGCTTATTAACTTTACTATAAAATAATATAGTATATATACTAAGAGCTTATATAAAGCTTAGAGTACTATAATATAATATATAATAGTATATTAGACTAGTAGCTCTTAGGTAGAAGTAGCTACGTTACTACTATTACTATATAAGGTAGAGAAGGCTTACTTAAGACCTATTACTAAAGAGCTAATTTTAGCTAATCTAATTACTAAGCTTATTAGTATTATAGGTATATTATTTAGATTATAAAGGCCTAAGTTATATATATTATTACTAAAGTTAAGGCTAGATAGCGTACCTTTCTATCTACTATCTACTATATCTATTAGGTTAATAGATAGAAATACTAGATTTATCTACGCGTTTATAGAAGTAGATAGTAGATTATTATTATCTAAATACTATTAGAACGCGTTCTTACTATATACACTAGTTATTATTACTTACTACTAAAGGTTAACGCGCCTAATATAAAGTAGTTTATACTAGAAATAGAGTTTATAACGTATACTATGTATACCTCTCTAGTAGTAGGTATATAGATATAAATAAAGTATAAGAAAGTATAAAGTAGTAATATACTACTTAGCTATATAAATAGATACTATTATAAAAGAGCTCTATTTATAGTATAGAGTAATACTATTATACTTAGTATCTACTATATATCTTTATTTACGTATATATTTTATTATTCTTAGTAATAATTTTATAACGCGTTCTACACTATTCTTTACTCTTAGTCTATAGTTATAAAACTTTACTTTCTTTTCTAAAACTATTAGTAATCTATAGAGACTTCTAGTATATATACTACTTCTTTTAGCTCTATAAGCTTAGAAACGCTTACTTTAGACTTTTACTACTATAGCTCTAATTTAGATACCTCTACGCTTTAGTACACTAAATAGAGAATTTCTTATAAAAGCCTTTTATATACTAAATATACTAAGCTTAGCTCTAGAAGCTAAGTATTTTATTTTTCTATTAGTTTACGTTTTTACTCTCTACACTTTTAATTAACTAGATAGCTATATTACTTACTTTATTCTAGTTATAAAGATAGTAAGAAAAACCTTACTATAGTTATTAAACTATAAGTAGTATTTACTACTTATATACTTTACTATTAAGGCTATCTCTACGCGTATATTATTATGCTCTCTTCTCTCTATATTTTCTACCTTTATTAAATCTACGCCTTTTTAGAGCTACTATAACCTTAGGTATTAGAAAGTATACTACTTTTAGATAATATAGAGTAATATTAGATAGTTATACTCTACTTTATTTATTCTAGTGTATTTATTATAGTATAAACTCTTAAAGCTACTATTATCTTAAGCGTTTATATAGATACTTATATATTTTATCTATTACTAATACTTATACGTTATACTTACTATAGCTACTATACCTATCTTTTAGATAGAATAGTAGTAGCTCTATTTTACTAGGTAGTATTACTTAGTCTACTACTTTTAGAAGAGTAGCTCTCTTCTTTTTATATCTAATATAGTTTATTATTCTTCTTATCTAGAATTATCTACCTACCTATATTCTATTCTATCTATACCTAGTACTTATACCTCTACTACTCTAGTTCTAATAGCGCTAGCTACTTCTTATTCTTCTTCTTATTACGCTTACCTAGAATATAAAGAATATTATCTTAAAATATATTATTTTCTTTCTATTATACTACGCTCTACTACCTTTTATTTTAGTAACTTTATATTCTTACCTATATAAGAATTATAGTTATACTATTAAGTTAGCTTAGAGTTAGTAGCTTATATTACTTTTATTTTCTAGAACTTTATACTAGTATAAGAGCTTAATTTAATAAAGTCTTTATAGTGCTATTTTAAGACTTACTCTATATATAATATTACTTTTATCTACTAGTTTTTATAGTAACTATCTAAATATATCTCTTAGTTAGTAACTATAGTAAGACTACTATAGCTACTATACTCTAAGCCTTCTACTACGTACGCGCTATAGCTAATAGTACTTTCTACTAGTTACTAGCGCTACTACTATACCTAGAGTCTACTAGTACTATACTATATTTTTGTTTTTAGGCGCTGCTTAGAGCTAAGATAAATACTTCTTACTTCTATAGTATTATCTTTCTCTTCTATTATTACTCTACTCTATTACTAGTTAAAATCTATACTATTATATATCTATTATATCTAATATTACTATATTATTCTTCTTATATAATTATAAGTAGCTAGCGTAGATAGTAAAGAAATTATAAATACTTACTACTATATATAATCTTAGAGATAAATAAGTATTTTAGCTACTTAATCTATTAGACTCTAATAAGTCTATATTTATTATATTTATACCTTAGGTAGTGTTATACTAGATTTACTATATTACGTAGTAAAAGCCTCTATTAAAGAGTATCTAGAATCTAAAGAAGTAGTTACATAATAAAGAGAGTTCTAATAATAAGTTAAATAATAGCTAACTTTCTAAGTAAGTTTATAGTAGAATATTCTTATATACCTAGAGCGTAGATTAGAAGTAGTAGTTAAAGACTAAGCTATAATATTATAACTTTTAGTATAACTTATAAGAGGTAGTATAAAACGTGCGTAATAAAGACTTTTTTAATAATAAGTATATAAAATAGCTTTACTACGCTAGCGCGTAACTAGAGAGCTAGAGTATTAGTAGTAAACTTATAGCTAAAGTAGTATATTATACTACTATAATTAGTAATTTAGATACGCTGTGTAATTTATAGCTTAGTCTATAGTATTAGCGTATATAGTATATAGAGTAGATATTAATATTCTCTTTCTAATAACTTTTATAAACTATAGTATACTACTCTACTTAGTAATAAAGCTATTTACTATCTTAGTACTACTATTACTATCTCTAACACTATAAGTAGGTAGACGTAAGAAGACCTATTAAATATTACTACTACGTAGCACGCTTAAAAGCTAAATATAAATTTTATCTTAGTAATAAATCTAATAATATATTAATATATAAGCGTTAACGTATTTAGATATAGTTCTTTAAAAAGCTAGAAGTAAAGCGCTTAAATTCTAACTTTCTCTAGTTCTAGCGCACCTTAAAACATAGTAAATAGTAGCTTACTCTAGAGTAAGCCTTTAGCTATAGTATTTTTACTTTATTACTATCTATATATATACTAAGTATATATATTAAATATACGTTAATAAATAAGTTATTTATACTATAAATCTACTTTCTTCTAACTATATTAGGACGTACAATACCTAGCAGAAACTAAGCGTAGAATAGCCCGTGCGTAATAAATTTAGTTTAGAAACTAAGTGTAGTAATCTAAGAACTAAGCGTACTAGCTTAAGAACTAAGCGTGCTAGCTTAAGAACTAAGCGTGCTAGCTTAAGAACTAAGTGTACTAGCTTAAGAACTAAGTGTGCTAGTTTAAGAACTAAGCGTGCTAGCTTAAGAACTAAGTGTGCTAGTTTAAGAACTAGAGGTAGGGGTTTAAGAACTAAGTGTGCTAGTTTAAGAACTAGAGGTAAGAGTGTAAGAACACAAGAAACTAAGAATCTATTTAAAGCTTAAGAACTAAGTAGAGCTGTCTAAGAACTGTACTAATCTTAGCACCTAATTCTAGATAAAATAGCCTTCGCGCAGACAGGTAGTAGGCGTACTACTAAAGAGTAACTATTACTCTTACTTAATTCTCCTCTTCTCTTCTAGTACTACTATATTTTATATATTGCTCTTCTACTAATACTACTCTTTTATCTTCTCTTATACATTTAGTTCTCTACTTTTCTATTCTTTGCTTTAACCTTCCTCTAAGTTACTAACTTTAGTAACTATACTTCTTATCTAGCTATTAGAAAAGTACAGAACACTACGCGTTGTAGACGTATACTTACCTTATTAAGAGCGCTAATAGCTTTATTATTAAGTCTATTCTATTTAACTACTCTAGAAACCTAAAGTTGTCTAGTAGAGGCTTCTCTTATACGCAGGCGAGCAGCAATAGCTCTATCTAGAGTGCTATTACCTAAGCATTCTTGTTACACGCAGTAACTATTTCTATCTATTATTGTACACAGGTCTGCGTTAACCTCTCCTTAATAAAGACATCTAGGTTGTTAGAATTTAGTAGCAGGCTAAACACCTCTAGGCTTTCTATTCTTATTTTTATTATGTTCTACCTTCGCCCGTAATCTAGTCTTTCTCTAAACTTCTTCTAGAGCACTAGATCTAACTTCTTTATTAGCTCTCTACTAAGTTTCTTTAACTACGTACTTGCGAAAAGTACTTTCTTAGTAAGTAAGTTATACTAAACTCCGCGCTATTCTGTGCCGCGCTTTTACAATCTAATTTTTGCGTCTAGACGCTTAAACCTCTTATAGAAGAGGTCTAACTTATACTATTTTCTTATTTAACTAGCTAGAGTGTTAACTTCTATTTTGTTAAGCTCGAAGTACTTATTCTAGAACCTAGCCGCTTTGTTATCCTCTAATCTAGTAGCTGCGCTACCTAGTATACTATTTTCTACCTACAAAGATTGTTATGTTGTAACTAGAAGATATTAGGCTACGTAATCGTAAAGCTCTTTTCTATAATAAGCCTGCCTTTTCTATATAGCTAGAGTTGCTGCCTAGTTCTTAAATACATTAAAACTCTCTACTGCCTCTGCCTAGAATATTATCTAAGCGCTAAGCAACACGCCTACTTTAGAAAGGCTCGCAACGTAAGATTAATACTTTAATTCTTTGTTGCTTACCGCAACTACACCTTTAGCTTCTTTCTAGTTCTGCGTGCTTGCTATAGAATAGACTAGGTTTATATTTATCTTGTCTACTAATGCTTTATTTGCTTATCTAGTAGTTAATTTCTATTTTCGCTTCGATCTAGTTGCTAGCGCGTTAGACTTCTGTAAAGCATCCTCCTTCTTATCTAAGCCTATACTCTTATTAACGTGCTTAGACTATATTAGATTATTATAGTTATACTTTATTATTGTTAGTAGTGTAGGCCTAGCTAGATATTAGCATATCTATTACAAGGCACGCTCTAGCAACGCTGCAACAAAAGCAGTAATAGGTAGAGAGCTATCTAGAATTGTAAGAAAGAATGCAAGATTAGAGAGGCGCAACTATATTGCTACCTTAGTTATAAGTTAGCGATTATCTTTCTTAGAGTAGTGTATAGAATAGAAGCAGGCCTTTAGAGTTTTTAGTATAGCAATTATAATAAAGTTAAAGCTATAGCGTTAGCGTAAAGACACAGAAATGTGCGTAGTTTAATACTCCGCTTTTCTTAGCTACAGTTATAATCTCGGCCTAAATGTTATACCTAGATCGCATAACTCTTTTTTTCGTTCGAAGCACTAATAATTTATCTAATCTACTGCACTAAGCTTCTTTGCTAGCACTACACATTATATTACTTAAAGCCTTCTTCTATCTTTATACAAAGCCTAGCTATAGCGTTCTTATCTATAAGGCCTATTACTATGCCGTCTTACTAAGCAGCATTATTACCTACCTTAGCTCGCCTACCTATAGCAAATAACTATTCTCTTCTGCACGCTAAACTATCTAAAACAAAGCAGAATTCTAAGCTATAGAATTTGCATAGAATTACAGTAACGTTAAGCTACCTACTTAGGTTGTACCTACTCTTGCAGGTCTTACTCTCTACTAATTAGTTAAGTATAAGTAATGCAGGTACACATACACAGGCGTCTCTAGTGTTAAGAATATAAAGAAACATCTCTATAACTAGTATAACGTGCGCGCTACTAGCGTAAAAGTAGATACGTAGATAGAATAGTAGGCTACACACTAGCGCGTTGTCTATACGCAGTAGTTTTTTATGCGCATTCTAGAAAGCAGAGATCTAAAGGCGCTACAACATTTTAAGGTTATACTAACTATACCTCTCTATAGTTATAATAGTCTACTAGAACTTAAAGACTAAGAGAAAGTTACTATTAAAGCTACAGATAACAGTAAGGCTGCAGCAGCCTATAGCTCTACTCTAGAGAGTACTAGCGCAATACTTAAAGAGCTATTTACTCGCTACAAAGCCGCTAAGCAATTCTAAGTCTAACACTATAATAATAAAATTACACAAATCCCCCTCGCACCTAAGTAGTAAACTAACCTATACCTTTAGTACACAAAATTCTAGAAATGCGTATAAGGCCTATTATAGAAGAAGGTACGTTATTATACTACTCCTCTATTAGAGGCAAAGGCCTACTTTCTATTTAACACAGTTAAAAGCACAACACTTATATATTAATGCGTAGTTACGCGTACGTCGCAATAAGCGCGCATCTATATTATAGCAGAGAATAAGTAGTATATACCTACCTCTTCTCTTATGCATTACTAGGCATTTAACCTCTAGTATAGCATTATAGTAGCTAAGATCTTTTAGTTCTTCTTCTAGGTGCATTTCTAGCGTTGTTCTCAGCTAGCTACTTTTCTAGCCTTTACTTCTAATTAGCAAAACGTATAGAATACGCTTATATTCTATCTTAACAGCGTTCTAGAACTCTTCTCTAAGGTTTCTCTTTACTATCGCTAGTGCGAATTAGACACCTTAGAGCGTTTATATTATTCTTTCTAGATATCTCTTCTTAAACAGACTATTATTAAGAACAACTTTAAGTTTGCACTTATTACTCCTCTCGCCTTTCTTACGCTTAATATATAGCAGCCTAGCTTTTAACCTACCTATCTATTTAGCACTAACCTAAGTGTAATTAAGAAGTACGCGCGTTTTGCAGCTTATTAAAAACTCTAGAATAAGATTAGTTTAACACCCTCTATACTAGTAGAAGTATTAGATAGCCTAGACAACAATAGCAAGCCTAACATGCAGCCTACAGAGGCAGCTATACTAATTAATAAGCAAAATGTAGCTGCTACTACTATTATAACTATATAGTTAGAGCAGAAAGCGTAGAAAAAGAATAATAGCTTCTGCACTTAGATTAACTACTACCTAGAAGAGACGTACTATACGCCTATAGCGTAGATAATCTTATCTACTTAGTATATTAGTTAGGCTTAATATAGAGAGACTGTTAACGCCTTTATTTACTAGAATAGCTCTACTATTACTATAAAGAAGATCTCTACTACGTTTAACAAGTTCTGCGCTATAGTGTAGTTCTTGCAGCACAAAGCTAAAGACTTAATTCTACATCTTACCTTTATAAATAGTCTTGCAGATCTTTCTACACTACTATAGAAATCTATAGACTACCGCCTTAGTAAGTAACAGCTAGGTTATTTGCTATTTACAACGCTAGAGTCTTGCAAGAATATACCTATAAATTTTATTCTACACTAAATAGCGAAGGCTATCTAAGAGAAGAAATATAATAAAATAACATTTTAGTTAGACTAGTATAACTATATTCTTTAGTATAGCAACGTTGTATAAGAGCTTCTAAGCACCTTATTTCTTCTTATATACTTTACAAGTAGATAGCTAGCTTATATAACAGAACTTTTTAGCGCTTAAGTAAAGAACTCTATTAATAATAGCCTGCGTAATTTCTTTATATACAAAGGCCTTATTACTATAGTCTTACGTTACTATAAGAGATATAACCACAATAAATCTCTTAAGATAATCTATTGCTATCTACTAGAACAAGTAGGTTTACTTCTTATATAGTACTACAGTTTTATTCGCCTATTTTAGTAGATTATTATAGAAGGTTAAACTAAAGAGCAACAAGAAGCCTATTACTACTAGTTCTAGAGTCTACTACTATAGGCAGATGTAGATAGAAAACAATTCTCTTATATATAACGCAAGCACAACGCTGTTTAAAACGCTACGTTACTATATCTTAGCTAGTCTATTACACTACGCCTTATGCAACACTTAATTATAGCGTTTAGTTATAAACTTAATAAGAATTATAGTAAGAGCTATACTAGTAGTGTACAGATCTTATTACTAGAGAAGGTTAATAAGGCACTTAAAGAAGAGCAGAATAAGTATTACAAACTTTAAGCTAGACACACAGCACGCACTAGAGTTAGTATCTATAGCTCTACTATAGTAGTAGTTTTTTAAGGCAGATTTACTACACTAGAAGTATATTAAATAGTATCTACTACGTAGCACATAGACTTAGGCTTTTATAGCGCTAACTCTAGCTACAACAGTAGTAAGAAGATTACTACTAGTTTCTATTTTAAGAAGCAACTTACTACTTAAGCTTTACTTAATATTAGAGTAGTTCTTTAAGACAGCTTTAGCGTAAAGAGCTTTTGTAGCAACTAGAAAATAGTAATTAACACAATTCTTGCTTATAAACCTATAGTAGCCTACATTACTAGTATAGAATCTAGCAAGAGTATAGCGTTTCTACTACCTGCCTACTATAAGAATTATAGGTAGGCTATTCTAGTTACACTACTTATTACACTTTAAGAAGACATTGTCTCTAAGTGCAAACGTCTAGCAATTATCTAGAGCAAGTAGAGCAACTCTTTATTTAACAAAACAGCTAGTATTGTCCTAGCTATACTAGAGCACCTATTAGATACCTATTTCTAAGAGATAGTAATACAGGCTTAAGACGTTAGACGCTTAGAACAAGTAGTAGTAGATAAGTTCTACTACGTCCTTCTTTCTAACTATAAATACTGCGCTAGACTTGTAAATATACATAGCGTAGCTTAACACAGTATTTCTATTACCTTACTTTCTACTACTATTTCTTATTATAGTAAGAAGAAAGCGTATTATCTTATAGAACTACAGAGACAGGTGCAGACATTCTAATAACACACTACCTAACCTAACTTAGTATATTAAGTACGCACTATACTACCTAAACTTACTATCTAAAGCCCTGCTATAGTCTATTACCTATTTGCTAAGACTTAGATAGCTAGCAAACTTCTAGTATATATCTCTTTCTAAGATAATACTATATAGCTAGCAAAGAAGCTACATAGCTTCTAGTATTATATAGGCATAGGCAAAGATAAGCAGAAATAGACCTAATTTAGATTTAAGCAAAACTCTAATAGCGTTATAGTAGCTACATCCGCCTTTAATTCTAGTGTAGACGTACCTAATATATCTAAGATTATTATTATAGAAGAGCCTAATTATTCTATTATATATAATTAAATAGCAGAACGCAGAGAATAGAATAGAATACGTTATATTATTTGTATTTTAATTAGAGGCAGACTAAAGTCTTTCTTCTATAAACTAAGTTTACCTAACTAGCAACTTCTTAACTAAATTATACAGCGCAATATCTCTGCACCTAACTAGTGCATCTACGTTACATTAGATAAATACTTTAATAGACTAACACAACGTATTAGCTACTACTAATACAAAGAAAAATACAATATCTATAAAGCTTGCATAGTTAGCTACTTAACACTACGTTCTAGTAGGTCTATAGTACTACCTCTAGAGCTACTCTTTCTATCTAGTTCGCACGCTGTAGCTACTACAAGTACGCAACGCAAAGCGTTCTCTAATTCTAAGCCTAACGTATATTTATCGCCTTCCCTCTATACTATAGCACTATCTATTAACTAGCGCTATACTAATCCGCTACTGCAAACTCTAACTCTAACTTAGTTTAGTACAATCTAATCTATTAGGTCTACAAAGAAACACAGGTATTAGAGTACGTCTCTATTTAAGTATTGTCTACATCTATTAACTATCTATAGTTTTAATAACAGAATTATCTCTAACACTAAACCTCTTATCTAAAGCTGCATAAATTAAGTAGATATTAGCATTTATAAGCTATTAAGCTACCTTAAATCTCTAATAAACTAAACTTCTTTAGCAACAACTTATTACTACTAGTAAGTTCTAGACAAGCTATTATATAGCTTGCTTTGTTGTAAAAGAAGACTTTAACTACTCTAAAGGCACTGCCCTCTGCAACTACACCTAGACACTAGTAAAGCACTTTCGCACTATTAAGATAAATAATAATACAGTAGGCAGACTACTATGTTTCTAGTGTTTCTTCCTAACATCTATCTATAGTAGATAGTAAGATTTAGATAGTACTCTAACTAAGAATCTAAAGGCAGAAAGCTGCATATTTCTACACGTAGTAGAGAATATATAGGCTACATTATAGTCTGCTTTATCCTGCGCAAGAGACATGTAGCTATACTATATACGCAACTACAATAATAACCTAGATAGTAATAATAACGCTAATTTTGCGTTCTACTTCTAGAAAACAAAGCCTTTCTCTAAGCTACTTAGCAACGTTAGCTACATTACATTAGACGTAAATTAGCTAACACAGAAGTTCTTCTTAACAGAAGAAATAAAGTAGAAGTTGCTATAGAAAAAAGAGGCGACTATAGTACGTATAGCAATAGTAGTAATATAAAAGATAGGCTAAGAAAGAGATAGAGAACAGTTTAGAGAAAACAAGAAAAGAGTAATAGATACTCTCTTAGATAGAGTAGAAATTAAGAGAGAGCAGAAAATTAAAAAGAGTAACAGTTGCCCTTACTAAGTTATGCCCTCTTCTCGCCTCTTCTCTTTCTACAGCCTCTCGTTCCTATAGCTAGTAAAGCTAGTACTATTAATCTACTTTATATTATAATAAATACCTACAACAACTAAATATACACGTACGTAATAGAAACCCTCTATATCTATATTATAATAGTCTAGTAGTAGACAAGGTGCAGACCTTAGCCTATGTACCTACTAATTAAAGAGTAGAAAACCTATTCTAGAAATTAGACGTAATCTAACGTATCGCCTATAAAGTAATACGCATAGAACAATACAGTCTATAACTTGCTATATAGCTATTAACAAACACATTTACACTAAGGCTATTTCTAGACAGAATAATAGAATTAGAGGGGTAAAACAAATAGAAAAGGCTCTGTAGGCAGGTAGAAGGCAGAGAATTAGAGGAAGAAGAGAAAAGAGAAGAGTATGTGCAGGTAGGGCAACAGCTAACTCTGTTTAGTCTAGTACCTCGCTTTAATCTTAGCACCTATTTTAATCTTAGATTTCTACTTTATTATCCTTCTACCTACTTACATCTACCTACCTACACCTAACTACTAATAGTAACCTACGCCTACGCCTACTTTACGCGCTCTTACATCTCTAGAGCGTCTATAATTACGTAAATCGCTACTAAACAGCTTCTAGGTAATTACAACATTAAGAGCGTTAATAAAAGAAATACTAATAATCGCGCAGTAATAGTCTCTTACCTAGACTATAATATAGAGACTAAAAGTAAGTTTGCAAACTATTACTCTCTTTAAATTTCTTTCTTCCCCCCTCTCTCTCTAACTACTAACATTTATGTATTTCTAGGCAGTTCGCACTATATTAACTATTACTAAATCTAGAGTGTAAATATTAGAATTAGAGATTTACTACTATTTTCTATTTACAAGAAAGTAACGCAAGAAGCAGAGAGTTAGAAGAGGCAGAGGGAGGCAAATTTAGTAAGGGTAACAGTTACTCTCTTTAAATTCTCTTCTCTTTGCTATTACCCTCTCTAGTTTCTTATTCTATTGCTATTGCTCTCTTTAGTTTCTTATTCTATTACTATTGCCCTCTCTAGTTTTCTTCCCTCTCTCTATTTCTCTCTCTAGTTTCTTTCCTCTTTTTATTACCCTTCTTATATTTCTCTACTCTTTATTCTTCTTGCGTTGCCCTCTATAATTATCTATTACTTTTGTACTAACTAAGGCACAGAGCTAAAGGTCTCTATGTTATTTTCTAACTTAGACTATCTTTATAAGAAGAAGAAGTTCTACAATAAAGATCTACTCTCTCCGCCTCTAGATACAGACAATAAGAACTCTAATCTTAATATAGAGGCTAATTAGCAACCTAATATAGAGAATATAACTATAACTCCTTCTTTTCTAGAGCTATTAGAGTTTTACTCTAGTAAGATGCGCACTATTAACACTAACACTGCGCGCCTCTATAGCTTCAAACATGCTGCTATGTTTAATAATATTCTTAAGTAGTTTAGAATTAAGAACAACGTAGCACACTTTACCTACATCTGCCTTATCTAGAACAGAAAGTTTAAGATAGCTATAGATATTAAGAACTATTCTACTCTTAGTTAAATACTTAAACGCATTAGTAACCTTTAGAGATTAAACCTCTACCTCTTTAACGCTAGTCTTAGGTACCTAGAGAACAGCCTTTCTAATAAGAAGGTAACTCTATATACTCTTATTATTGCTATATTCTAAAATTATTAGTACGCCTCTTATAGAGCGCTACTAGAAAGCACTAGTCTTAAGTAAAATATAGAATCTAAGTAGGTTGTAAGTCTTATTAAGCTCTTAGACTAACAGAGCAGCAAATATACAGACGTAAACACTAGATAGAATATGCAAAAGATTAATAGTAAATGTTATAACACACTATCTCTAAAGCGCAAGCTAATTAAGCCTCTCTATATTCTTTAATAGAGGGCTGCTAATACGCGCACAGCTAACGCTAATCTCTTCTAGAATATTAAAAAGCTAAGAGAAACTACTACTTCTATCGCTAAGATACAGAAATAGAATTCTAACAGTATCTTAGTTATAAAACTTGTTAACAGCACAAAGCTTGCTAAGCAGGCTATTGCAGTTAATTCTAAAAGCAACGTAGAAGAACTAGATAATTCTATAGCTAAGCCTTCTCTAGACAACAAAAAGAAGAATAGTAAGAAAGATAAATCTAAGCGCAAGACAAAGTATAAGATTATTAAGTCTACTGCTAGTCTTAGTCTTAACACTAGCTCTTCTTATAATAGCTTTAAGCAGCAGGTACAATAGCTAAAATTTAACTATACACCTAACTCTAACAACTCTTAAGCTACTTAGTTCTATAACAGCTATATTATTAGTTACTCTAAGAACGTTCTTAATACTATTATAGACTTTTAGAAAACTAAATAGTGTATAACTAAGGCGTCTAGCATAGTTGTTAAGCTCGCACTGTATTAGAACAAAGCAAAAGTAAGCGCCTTACGCACTATAGAGAATATAACTGCCTAACTACAGAAACTAAATGCGCAATCTACTAACCTTAATAATAAGCTTATAGAAGTAACTAGTAATACGTCTAGAAAAGAGGCTGCGCAATTAAAGAAAGAGGCAGATAAGACCTAGTACAAGGCAGTAAGCACTAAGGCATAGAAAGACTAAGTTAAAAAGATACACATATACACTAGCTACTAGGCAGGCAAGAAACTCTAGAAGACTACTAACAACGTTTCTAACTTTATAACCTAAGTTTTAGCGTTAAAGTAGTATAAGTTACTTACCTTAACTAATAGAGAAGACTAAGAGGACAACAAAGATAGGTCTACTCTTAATATACATAACTTAACTGCACGCGCTAACGTTAACAACGTAGCTAATATTATAGATAACTACGCCTACTAGCTAAAAGATTATTATGCAGCGCTAAATTGCAGTTACATATAGACTTGCCTAAGCTCTAAGGTTCTAGAATAGTTAGCTAGGTCCTACACTAATTTATAGTAGCAAACAACTAGCGCTGTAGAATTATTAACATAATAAGAGGTTGCTAATACAAAGCGCCTACGCTAGTATAACAAGATTATTAATAAGAACTCTAACAGCAAGTAGGCTGCTATAGACGCTAGACGCGATATAGATTATAGTGCACTTCTTACTAATAATATTAGCATTAGCAAGTTAAACACTGCTTACCTAATCTAACTTATAGTATATTTTATAAAGAGCAAGATAGAAGAATTTAAAAAAGGCAACGCTAACAGAGCAGAATTATAGAGAGAGTAATAGTTACCCTTTTTAAATTCTCTCTACTGCTCTTCTTCTACGCAAGAACTATAATTAGCTAACTCTATTTATAGTATATTAACAATCGCAAGTTCGAGCTACAGATATATTATAATAATAAGAACTAGAAGTTACTTAAGAGGGCTTCTAAACTCTAACCTATATTTATTATTATATAGTTACATCTTATTAGTTAGCTTATAGAGAACTACTCTAGGTTCTTAGAGCATTTTTTAGTCTATATCTATAGAAATAGTGTACAAACACTACCTCTAAAGACTAGCTATATTACCTAACATCTTACTTGCTTCTACCTAATGTTTAACGCCTCTAACAAACGCAACGCCTATATTATTATAGTTATATTATACTAGACACTTACTCTACAACACAGCCTAAAGACTTAGAAGTAGTAGATACTAGCTAATAACTAGAATAAGAATAATATTAACAAAGATAAGTAGAGTAGTGTTTATAATAACAATTAACCTAATTAGCGCGCGCCTTATAACCTAGATAGTCTTATTAATAAAGTGTTATTAGATAAGAGTTAGAACTTAAAGAGTATATTTCTATTTCTTATGCCTAGTTCGCATCTTCTCTAGTATAGAGTAGCTACTAAGAGAGAGAGGCAGAGGTAGAGAACAGAAAATAGAGAAGGCAATAGTTACTCTCTCTACAATCTCTTCTCTTCGCAGTTACTCTCTCTAGTTTCTTCTCTTAAACGTTGCCTCTTTTACGTTCTTCTCTTTTACTATTACCTTCTCTAACTTTTCTTATTCTGCTATTACTCTCTTACCTTTACTATTATGCACTAACTCTTCTTCTAGGTATAAAGTTCTACATATTAAACACTATTCGCCTATTAGGCTACAATTAGACTACTATCTTAACTACTACTTCTATCTCTTACAAGTATTATAACTTTATAGGCTTTCTATTGTTTATCTAGTTACTGCATTCTAACAAGATAGCGCGTGCCTGCATTAGCAGCACTCTATATTAGAGCTGCAACTAGCTAATTCTTTTTAACCTATATCGCAATAAAGCTAAAGATAATTAAGCGCCTATTAATTCTAATAATACGCACCTTAAGTTTACTACCTATGTCTATAAGGCTTTCGTTTGCAATAGTAGCTTCGCTGCTAAGGTAATTAGAACCTATCTTACTACTATATAGAAGCGTTTTATAGTTAGGCGTAATTTTAACTTATTATACATTATTAATAATAAGAGCAATGTCTATTATATTAGCGAGGCTATGCCTACCTTATTACGCTATACTATTAAGCTTAAGAACTCTATACCTATCTAGGTTCTACATAACCTTCTAATAGAAGAGTATGTGCACTTAACTATTATTAAAGACAAGAAGAATCTAGGCGAAATGTTTCTTAATAGAAAGAGCGCCTAACTACTTAGACTTGCGGCTATTTCTCTAATACTACTTCTGTTAAAAGATATACACTACGCTAAGGTACTAGCTAGTAAGGTATTTAGCTCTAAGTCTAAGCCTAAGTACAATAGCAATGCTAATATAGACAACAATAAGCCTAGCATAGAAAAAGAAGTAGAAGACATTCTACTTATCGAAAACTCTTACATGCGCAAGTACCGCTAGCTCTATAATAATAAGAAGAACACTAAGTTTCTCTAGAAGCTTATTAAGAACGTGTACAAGAGAGCCTATAGTATAGATCTACTACAGAACTAGTATCTTTTTTCTTATAGATATAACTTTAATAAGATAAGAGCTTAAAAGCTAGCTAGCTTCTTTATTTAAATATTAGCTTACCTCTAAGCATTATTCTCTATAGTAACAGACTAGGTTAACGTTCGCGATAAGAAGGCCCTAATTTTTACAAACTTACTATAGAAAACAATCTTCTATGCAACTATACTAAGAGCCTTTTAGTATAAGGCTTTAGCTGTTGCGTTATACATAAAGAAGAATATCTAAGAAGTAACTATTAAGAGGTTTAAGTTCTATCTCGCTTAATAGAGATTAGCTTTTAAAGGCGCTGTGCACTCTAATAATATAGAGGTTCTTATTCTCTTATATTATCTTAACTCTAGCCTAAACCTTTACTACAAATATTACAACTTACATGCGCTATCGCCTCTACTATTACTATCTATCTAGGTCTAGTCTTATAGTTAGCTAATACAATTTAGCTAAAAATACAAAGTGCTTATTATTCGCTATTACGTAAAAGAAACGTACAACGCTACTTAGACAGCTAGTATAATGCGTAATACTCTTACTTATATTGCAGCCTTCGCGTACAAAGAGCCTGCTACAGTTAATAAAGAGAGTTTTATTAGCGTTTAAGCAATACATAAGCAGCTAGACACCTTTTATAGATTCTAGAATACGTTAATTTTAGAGAAGTATCTAAAGTTTACTAAGCTTATTTAGTAGAATAAAGTTAACGTTACTCTAAGTAATAATAACAAGTTCTTACGTCTACTTAATATCTTATTAGAAATTACTATAAAGCCTTGCTTATCTGCAACTAGCTCTAGTTTTAAGACTACTTAGAACTTATTCTGTTACGCTAGCTAAGTTACGTATAGCAGAACTCTAGAGAGTTAATCTAAGAAGCACGCTACTATTAAGATAGTTAATAGATACAAGAAGCTAGACTCTATTATAGAAGAGAAGAACAAAGGCAACGCAAGTAACAAAGGCTTTAGTATACTAGGTTTAAATATAGCTACGCTAACCCGCTACTACAAAAAGAAGAATAATAACACTAAGGCAGAGAAAGAAAAAAAGATTAAGGTAAAGCTAGCTAAGAAGGCTGCTAAAAAAAAGAGGAAGGCTGCTAATAACGCTTCTCTAACTCTAAAGCGTTCTAAGAAGAGTAAGCCTAACCTTACTAAGCTAAAGTTATCTAGTAGTACGTCTAACACTATTCTAACTACTAGTCTAGCTTAGAACACACGTAGTTGCAGCCGAAGTACTAACACTAGTAGTGCTAGTTGTAGTAGTGCTAGTTGCAGTAGTAATAGAGCTTAAGTTTAGAAGTACTATTTTAAGTTAAGACTTTGTATAGTCTAGATTAAGTTAGTTTAAGTAAAAGAAGTATTAAATAAGAATGCAACATAGGTAGCTAGTGTAGATAGTTATTAATACGTAGTTAAATTACGCACATACAGCATACTATATACTATTATTCTACTATAACGTTTGTATTAGTAGTTAAAATATACTGTCTTACATTATGCGCAAGTAACTATTATTCTAGTAATTACTGCATTAGTAGAGAGGTAGACGTAATAAAGGCAACAGACGTATAAGTAGAGTTATCTACAGCGTATTAAGAACCTCTAGAATTAGCTAAAGCGTTCTTTAAAGAAAGTAAAGAGTTAGGTAGAGATAAGTAGAACACAATAGAGCAATAGTTACCCTCTTTCTATATATAGAAGCAGAGACTTCGAAGGCAAGAGAAGAAAAAACTAGAGAGAGCAACTATTGCCCTTCTTAAAAAGCCCTCTCTCTACTTAACCTCTTATGCTTAGAACTAGTATAACCTCTTACGTAAAATCTATTCTCTATTATAATAAAGCTATCTAGTAACAGAAGTTGCACTTACCTAGCATTAAAAAGAGTTACGTAATCTACAAATGTCTAATAATATAGATACAGCGTAACTAAGCGCTTTATCTTATCTCTATAACCTCTGTGTAATTTATATACTAACTCTTAAGCTAGTTACAGCACGCAAAACTAGACATTTCTAGCAATTCTATGCTCGCACTAGACAATAGTAATAACTAAATTTATAAAAGAAAAATAATGTAATTAGAAGTAATTAGATAGAGTTAAGGCGAAATAAGAATAGAAAGAGTAGAGGCAAGAGAATAGAGAGGGCATATTAAGGTAAAGCAACCGCTAGCTCTATGCGTCTTAGCGTCTTACTTTAATCTTAGTAGTATTTTTAAACTAAGATTACATTCTCTCTTCTTCTTCTACCTATCTATACCTACTTGCAACTACCCTCTATAACTTGCTACAAATGCGCTATCTTATCCTAACAATTACTTTAGTAGTTACTAGATAGCTCTAAGGTAATTACAGCTTTGCGCGCGTTACTATAAGCTATACTAATAAATACGTAGCTATTTACACTTACCTTTATCTATAACATAACTAGCTAAGGTAAGTTTGCGAAAGGTTACCCTCTTCGAAAAGCCCTCTCTCTCTTAGCTCTAGGTTTCTAGGTAGCTAAGAACACTAAACACTATTTTTATATTAGCACCTCTGCATTTAGTCCGCGTAGCTAATATAGAGTATAGACTTTAAGATTAGAGGCTATATTTATATATAGAGTGTTAAAGCAAACAAACTAATAAGCTTACTAGACTAGAGGAAGGTAAATTAAAAGAGAGCAACAGTTACTCTCTCTAAATTTCTACTCTTCTTATTACCCTCTCTTATTTCTTCTATCTAGCTCTCTCTCTAGCGTTACTCTCTCTAAATTCCTGCTCTTCTTATTACCCTCTCTTATTTCTTCTGTCTAGCCCCCCCTCTAGCGTTGCTCTCTCTAAATTTCTGCTATTCTTATTACTCTCTCTTATTTCTTCTATCTTGCTACCCTCTAGTGTTACCTTATACCTTTATATATTATATGTATACTCACTATGTTTAGCCTCTAGCTCTAGCACTCTGCCTTAGCTATAGAAGACTATCTCTAAGAACAAACTACGCAGCAAGAAATTAAACTCTAATCTACCTCTAATAACTAATAACGCTCTAGAGAAAGACTCTAATCTTAATATTAATAGCGACGCATCTACTACTATCGCAGATATAGTTATTAATAGCGCTTACCTAGAGCTATCTATAATATATTCCTCTAAATAGTAATCTATTAACAACAAGGTTACTAAATACTTTAGTTTTAATTATACTACTACTCTTAAAGACGTTATTAAGAACAGCAGCATCTAACAAGACGTAAATAGGTTTACTAACCTACGCTGCGCGTTTAACGCTAGATACAAAACTACTAATAGAATTACTACTTATCTAGACCTCTTATAGATTTATAACTAACTATTAGCGCTACACAAGAGTTAATCTCGCCTATTTAAGTACAGTCTCTTAGACCTTAAGCAGAATCTCTCTAGTAACAAGACTACTCTGTATACTCTAGTAACTGTAATATTCTAGAAGCGTTAGTTCGTAGCGCCTAGCGCACTATTATCTAGTTCTAGTCTTTGTCTAGAGATAGAACTAGAGCGTATTCTTAGTCTAGTAAAGCTACTTAATTATCTGTATAATAGCTACATAGATGTAAACAAGAGTTATACTATAGCAAAGAAAGTTAATAGCAAACGCTATTCTACCTCTTCTACTAAGCGTATACTAGTTAAGAATTCTTAAGTCTATAAGGCAAAAGCAGCAGCATCTCGCAAAGCTAACGCTAACCTACTTTACTACGTTAATTAGCTTAAGAAGTCTACAGCTACTATTACAGAGTATTAAGGCCTAAACCTAGACAGCACTCTAAAGGTTATTAACTTTAATAGCGCTAACCTAGCGCTAGCCCCCTCTACTACACTAGAAGAGAAGGCGCCTCTATTAGATAGTCTAGACAACAACTCTACGCTAAGTAAAACTAAGAAGAAGAAGAGTAAAAAGAGTAAGAAGCTAAGAAAATTTACTGTAGTTAAGTTAACAGAGGGCTACAGCCTAAACACAACTACCTCTAGTACTTCTAGTTTAAAGCAGACTCTCTAATAGCCTAGGTTTAACTATACACCTAATCCTCTTAACTCTCGTAAAACCTAGTTTTGTAATAGAAAGGTTATAGGTTACTCTAAGAAAGTTCTTAATGCTATTATAGATTTTACTACAACAGAATAGGTTTATTAAGGCAAGAAGAATAGAGACGTCGCTATAGCACCTTACGCTAATAAGCCTATCGCGCCCGCCTTATAATCTGTAGATTTAATTACTAAGCAGCTTAATAAGCTTTTAGCAGAAAAGAGTAACTATACTAATAAGCTTACTACTATAAACAGCAACTCTTCTAGTAAAGACGCTATACATTTAAAGCTTATAGCTAAGCAGGCTAAGTTTAAGATTAATAGCACTACGTTACGCAAGTCGCGTATTAAGAAGATTAGAATATATACTAGATATAACAGCTTAGATAAGCTCTAAAAGGCAGAAGACAATATTCTAGACTTTACAACCTACGTCTTAGCTTTAAAGCGTTATAAGTCTCTTGCGTCTACAGATAAGTCTATAAACAAGTCTATAGATAAAAAGCAGAGCAAGGTTAAGTAAGAGAATATTAATAGAGTACTATTAGACATGCATAACAGCAAAGCACGCGTAACTATAGACAACGTAGCCTATACTATAGACAATTTCGCCTTTTAGCCTAAGAACTACTAAGAAGCGTTAAACTGCAGCTGTGTTTACAGCAGGCTTAGCTCTAGAGTACCTAGATAGGTAGCAACGTCTTTTACTAATCTTTAGTAGCAGACTATAGGCGCCGCTAAACTCTTATAGAGATAAAATATAGCAGAAAAGAAGCGCCTACGCTAGTTTAAGACCCTTATCGCCGCTAACTCTAAGATAAAAACTACCGCTATAGATTTGCGTATAGACGTTAACTACAAAGCTCTACTTACTAATAATATAGGTATTAGAAAGACTAACACCGCGTGCTTATTCTACTTAATAGTAAGTTAGACTAGAGCAGAGTAAAAGAAAGAGTTTAACAAGAGCAACGCAACTAGATAGAAAAATTAGAGAAGGTAATAGTTACTCTTATTAAATCTCCCTCTATAGTTGTCTTATTACGTAGTAAATTAGATAAGCTAACTATTATATTAGTATATAAATAACAGAAAACACCTCCTCTAGACGTATTATAATAATAAGAATTAGAATACACTCGCTAAAGCAAAAGCACCTTGCCTAGTCTTTATTATTATATAGTTACATCTTGTTTTACAGTTCGCTAAAGACTTTATAGCCTTCTTAGAAAACTTCTCTATCTTTATCTACAGTAATTTAGTGTAGACACTACTAGAACGTACAACTTATATTACTAGCTACATCTTCTAGTCTTACCCTATATTTAATGCTACAAACAAGCAGAACGTCTAAGTTGTTGTTGTAATATTCTATTAGACATTAGCTCTCTATTATAGTTCTAAGGCGCAAAAGCGCTAGATATTAGATAATAGCTAGAGATAACGTAAGGCTAACAGCAAGAAATAGTTTAGCGTACACAATTAGAACTAACCTAATTAGCGCGCCTTCTACAATCTTAATAGTCTTATTAATAAGGTCTTACTAGACAAGAGACAGAATAGCAAAGGTATGTATACATTCTACTTATTTAGCTTGTAACTTCGCGTACACAGAAAGAGCTCTACAGAGAGAGATAATTTAGAGAGAGTAATAGTTACTCTCTTCTATTATTTCTCTCTTAGCTATTACTCTCTCTAATTTTTTCCTCTATTATTGCTCTCTTCTATTATTTCTCTCTTAGCTATTGCCCTCTCTAATTTTTTCCTCTATTGTTACCTTCTTCTATTATTTAACTCTTAGCTATTACTCTCTTTACTTTCTCCTCTTGCTATTACTCTCTTTAATTATTTCTTCTCTAGCTGTTACCCTCTTTATATTATTACGTCTTACTAACCCCTCTTATAGAAATAAAGTTCTATACCTCTATTACTATCTGCGCACTAGGCTCTAACTAGACAACTATTATAACTACAACACTAATTCTATATAAATACAACAATTTTATAAGTCTTCTTAGCTTTATACAGTCCTCTTACACAAATAAGATTACCTAAGCCTGCATTAACAGCAATATCTATTAAGATTATAAGTAGCCTACTCTTACAGACCTATATTAGAACAAGGCTAGTTCTAATAATACTCTAGTTAACTCTTTAGATAGTCCTATAAAGTACACAGCGTATGCCTTTAAACACTTTGTCTATAACTAAGAATTTACTACTAGCGTTATTAGTACCCGCCTAGCTACTATATAGGCTTAATTTATAATTTATAGAGATTTTAATTTCTAGTGTAAGATTAATAACAAGAGTACAGTTTATTGCATTAGGCAGTCTATGCCTAAGTTACTTTAGTATACTATTTAACTTAAGAATCTAGAGGCTACCTAGAATCTACACAACCTCTTAATTAAGAAGTACGTTTATTTAACTCTTATCGCAGATAAGAAGAACCTAGAAGAAATACTTATTAATAGAAAGAGCGCTTAGCTACTTAGTCTCGCTGCTATCTCTCTGCTCCTGCTTTTAGCTAAGAGTATTTATTATACAAAGGTTAAGAGCGTTGCTTCTAATAAGAATAAGCCTAATAGTAAGAATAAAAATAATAATAAGCTAGATTAAGAAGATAAAGCAGAGAACGTCCCCTTTATAGAGAACCTACACCTTAAAGAGTATTACAACCTATACACTACTAAGAACTACTATAGCTTTCTCTTAAAGCTTATTAAGAATATCTACTAAGAAGCTTAGAAGATAGAGCCTCTATAGAATAAAGCTCTCTTTTCTAATAGCTATAATTTTAATAAGATAAGAGTTTGCGAGCTTACTAGATTCTTTATCTAGACCTCTATTTAGCTACAAGCCCTATACTCTACCGTAATAGACTAGGTTAACGTTTAAGATAAGAAGACCTTAATCTTTACTAACTTCTTATAGAAGGTTATGTTCTACGCTACAATCTTCTAAGCTTTTTAATACAAGACAGCTGCTATTACCTTAAACATAAAGAAGGAGCTTAGAGAGACTACTATTAAGCAATTTAAGTTACGTCTTACGCAATAGAAGTTAAACTACAACAAAGTAGGCTATGCTAACAATATAGAGATAATAATTCTATTATACTATATAAACTTAGGCTTAAACCTCTATAACTATTATTACAACCTTTATACGCCTTTGCCTGCTTCTTCTCTTGCAATATAGGTCTAGTTCTGTAGGCGTCTAATTCGCTTTAGTTAGAAGTATAAGGTAGTAATTATTTAATATTACGTTAAAAAGATATATAACGCTACGCAAACTACTACTATAATGCGCAATACGCTTATATACGTTATAGCCTTTACCTATCGCGAGCCTATAAGCATAAGTAATAATAGCTTTATAGGCGTTTATATATTATATAATTAACTATAGTCTCTATATAGCTACTAAGATTCGCTAATTAGTAAGAATAATAATAAATTTAACGCGCTTATAAAGGCTAGAAAGATTAACCTGCATCTAAGCTACAAAGACAAGTTTTTGCGCCTTCTTAACATATTCTTAGGCATAACTATTAAGCCTCGCCTAAGTAGAAAGTTTAAGACTACCGCGAACTTGTTTTATTACGTAGGTTAGGTTAATTTTAGCAGCACTCTAAATAGTAAGTCTAAAAAGAATGCAACCTTAACTATAGTATAGAAGCTAAAGAAGATAAAAGAGGTTAAGAAAGAGAATAAAGACAAGATTATAGGCAGCATAGTCTTTAGTGCACCTGTACTAGATAAGACTATACTTAAGCGCTAGCGTAAGAAGGCTTAGAATAAAGCTAATATAGTAAAGAAGAAGAAGCTTGCGTTAAAAGCAGAACTAAGAAATAATAAGTAATAACTAGCTAACAGGTTCTCTCTAAAGAACAACAAGAAGCCTAAGCTACTAGCCTCTACTACTTTCTCTCTTTAGCGTAGCACTCGCAAAAGCAACTATAGTTATAGTAGTAGTAGTAGACTTAGCGGTGCTGCCTCTAGACACAGTAACACTAAGGCTTAAGTAACAAGACTTAGGTCTACGCTAGGTATTATCGGAAATAGCTCTATTAGAGTTAGGTAAGATTTAGAAAGTAAGATTAGATAAGAATAAGATTTAGTTAATAGTTATAGAGTACGAGTACAATGCACACATATGTATTGTATATTATACCTTAATATAACTATAACGTTTTACCTAACCTTATAATAGGTAATATTAGCAAACGCGTATAAGAAACTTAAATATACTAGAGTGTGCAAATAGAGACAGAGCAACGTTTATAGCAGTTAAAAATAAAGTAATTTAGGTAGATTCTGTTAAGCGTAGCTATAACTTTCACTAGTAGTATATAGTAGAAGAAGATAGTAATTATAGTAGAGTAACTGTCGCTTACTATGTAGGCAGAGAATGCTTAATTAGAATAAAACAAATAATTATTTCTTTAATAGATATAGATTATAAAGAGAGAGATAATTAAAGAGAGCAACTATTACTATATCGCAATTAATTATTTCTTTAATAGGTATAGATTATAAAAGAAGAGATAATTAGAGAGAGTAACTGTTACTCTATTACAATTCTCTACTCCCTTCTTCCCTCTACTCTTTCTAGTCGCTACTAGCAACGCTAGAGTACTAGAACAGAAAACTATATAGTTACTCTAGTAATTTATATAGGCATAGTGTAATATACGCATAAGAATTAGAGGCTGCAATAGTTACCCTCTTACAATAATCTCTCTTTACCTACAACCTACTTTGCTATCTATATAACCTTAACGCCTTTATATAGTTTAGCACTATCTATACTCTAACTACTATAAGTTAGTGCACTTATAGTTATACTCTTACTATAAACTAACTATTAAGGTGCGCAAAAGTAGCGTTAGGTGCACTAGAGACTATATTCGCGGGTAGCAGCTGTACACTCTATTCTACGTTTGTCTTAACGTGCTAGTAGAGATATAGAGCTACGTTATTAGTGCTATTACTATAGACAAGCGTTGTAAGAGTTACAACTATAATGTACTAGCCTTTAAATACAATCTTAAAGCGTACAGCTAATAGGTAGATTACAGCAAAGTTAACAATATTATTTATAACTCTACGCAGGCTAAGTAGCTAGTGTTTATTAAGAATATTAGTATTACTACATTAGATAATAATGCAGAATAGTTTAGTACTATGTATACCTACTAAGGTCGCGTATGTAAAGTCTATAATCTTATTTACTAATACATAGCTATAGGTTATCTTTAGCGCGTTAGACGTCTGCAGGTAGATAACAAGTTAAGAGAGTAACAGCTACTTAGTTATAGCAAGGTTGTTCTTAGACAGATACACCGCCTTCTACTCTATTAAACCTATAGCTATCTAATTAGACTACTATATGCTAAGAATTTTGCGATAGTCTAGTACTCTATCTTGTAGAATTAACTAGTAGATAATAACAGCCTAGGTTACTAAACAGAACGCAACGTAGAGACTAATAGTTAAGATAGGTAAGGCTAGAGTAATACCTACGCGCAGAGTTAGAACCGCATTAATCTAAGATAATTAGTAGATAATAGAGTTCGCGCAAGAGAATAATAGACGCTAGAGACTATAAACGTATACTTATAGTAGGCTATACCTTACTAACCTATTAAATATAACATTAGACTAACTAGTGTGTTAATAGTAATGCTAATAACCTTAAAAGTAGCGTTAATATTTACTATATTAGTATTAATACAATAGTATTAGACGTCTAAGATTATATATAAATATATAGTAGTACAACGTAATTTAGATTATAGAGTACAATTAAAATATTATTTCTATCTAGCGCTAGTGTCTTAGCGTTGCTATAGTAACTACCTTTTGCGTACGTAACTATTGCTCTATACAAAAACTCCCTCTCTTCTACCTCTATCTATCTTTCTACTATGTATTATGCCTATAGTTTAGAATTATATCTACGTTACTATAAATAATAGATAGTATATCTACTAATAGACGTTATTATAATAATAAATACTTTGTTTAGTAATATACATATACCTAGAGCATTTCTATTATCTAGTATAGTTATTAGATCTCTTTAGTGTGTATTCTATACAAAGTGTTTACTAGCACTAATAAAAGTGTTTATAATATAAGTATAGTAAAGGCCTTAAGTCTTAATAGAGTATATATATATAATATTCCGCGTACGCTACTTAGTAGACTCTAGAGTTCTTGTAATAAACTAGGTAACCCAAATAGGACCCTAATGTAGCCCGTGCAAAGACGGCGAACCCCGTAGGGCCCCGTAAATAGGGTAAGGGTAGCCGTAGGGTTAGGGTTAGGGTTAGGGTTAGGGTTAGGGTTAGGGTTAGGGTTAGGGTTAGGGT